>NC_134158.1:8900542-9242749 GCF_033958435.1 Carettochelys insculpta
GGCTGGGCCAGGTCTGGGGCTCAGGGGACTAGAGACTCTGGGAGCCCCAGCAGATGGTACAACTCAGTGACCATTGGCAGAGCTCCCCTCCCCCCAACACCCCTTAAATCCCCCTGTGTCCCAGCTGCCCCTGGGCTGGACTTTGCTCTGGGGCCTCCCCACTGCACGTGGCCTGCTGGGGAATGTCATAGCTCAGGGAATAACAGGCCACACACTGCCAGGATAGAACCTGCCTTGAATATCACAGCTCAGCAGCAGTGGCAGCAGAAGAGTCCATTAGCCTGGGGCAGGGCAGGAAGGGTTAACACACGGGAAGCTCACAGGAGCTCCCCAGGGCTGTATAATGGCCCCAGGAGAGCCCCTGGCTGTGATCCAGGCTCTGTCCCTCTGCTTGAGTCTGCGGCGGGGTCACCCCCAGACACAGTCCCTGCTCACCCCGTCAGGATGGGGTCACTGCAGAGCTCATGGTTTTCTTCAGAGGGGAGAAGAGGGAGGAAAGAACAGAGAAGTGGCAGGCCACATCAGTACAGGGTGATCACACAACCTTCTGCAGGAGGATCTGCTTTGGTACCAAACATTGCTTGTCAGGGGAAGGAGAATGACCCTTACCAGTTTGCATGTTCACGCCTCCTAAAGATGAAAGAGACACACACATACCATTTGTTAGAGGTTTCCCACTTCTTACGTGTGATTCCCTTTAACGTCACTATAACAGTCACACTGAGGAATTATTTCTACACACTCTCCTCCGAAGGAGCTCAGACTAGACCGGTGGGACCCTAAGGTTTTCCTGTCCTGCGCCCCCCACACCTTTCCAGCAATGGAATCAGTCTGTGCCCCTCCCCAGCTACTAAAAAAGAGCCCTGCAGATGAGCTGGGGCTGAGACCAGAGCAGGAGAAGGTACAATTAGGGTGGGACTTGCTCTTGGGGGCAGAGTGGAACTGTGCCTGGGATCAGAGCTGGGCTGGAGGCAGAGTGGGGGTGGGTGGGGCTGGCCTGGCCTCCTCCATGTACCTCTAGAAGGGTGGATCCCTACTTTTTGGGGATGGCTGGACAAGAAGATCTTATCATCCCTTCTGGCCTTACGTCCCCTGACTCTATTACTAACCTGCCCAACAGTTTTTCAGATTAGCTTTTGGTGGGAAATGTATGTGGTTTAGTCTTTCCCCACATTTTACAGAGTTACACTAGACAGAACGCCAAATCTCCTGGAAGAATGATAATACTAAAAAATACATTCACTTCTTGGGACAATTTTAAAAGTTAAATTCAGTGCAAACAGTTCCACACAATTAAACTAACTCCCACAGGAGGATCCAAATTTCATACAAAAACTTCTCAGATGAAGGAGAATGACACTTACTTATTCCTTTATTTAATGTGTCTGAAATTAAAGAAAAATAAATGTTATATATGAAATATATGCATGTGTTTGTTAGGTATTTTCCTTTTCCTGTGTTTAATTCCTCCTTAAAATCAATATGCAATGAAGACTGAGAGAAATCAACATCTTCAGGACATTTGATAAAAAAATTCAGTGGTCCCTTCTGGTCTTAAGCACATTGCCTACCAGTTATTCACATTAGCTTTTGGTATGAAATCTATCCAAATTAATGCTTCCCCATATCTTCTACTACATATTTTAGTGAGTTTGTCTCTTCGTCTGTTCAATCAAAAGATCCTCTTAAATGGTTTGCGCAAGGACCACCAAATTCAGTATATGGCTTCCCCTTATCAGAACTTAGAGCAATATAATAAGGATGTGGTAGTGCCAGGTAAACGAGATGCGCCTGGAATGGGATAGCTTGTCATAAAACCGGAAAGAACCACAAAATCAAGGACACTCCTCAGAACTGACATAAGGGTTAGTAAGAACATCACAGGCGAAACGGGTATTATTTCTTTTGGTACGTCTGTCGTTTCTCACTCTAATGGTAACTGTAATTGCAAAACATGCTTTTGGAACAAATAAGGGGTTGAATTAATCAATGTCAGTGCGTTGGACCCCAAGTGTGAGCCATTCTCACCCCACAATTAAATTGAAGCAGAACCTACTTATGAACCAATTAACCACAGCCTTTCGCTTCCCGTGGTTTTAGATGCTTAATTCACTTTCCCCTCCTAAATCCCTTCTAGGTACCTTTGAACTTGCTCAGAGTCTCCCATAGTGCAGTAGTTTTCATGGAGAAACCAATGACTTGTCCTTCCAGTTCAGGAGAAATCGCCTCTGGCGGCTGGAACTTCCCCATCTGACACCTGGACAGAAAAATGTCAGATACTGCTTGTAGTGACTCAGTTCTTGCTAGTGAGTCGCTGCTCTAAGGGGCTGGGAGATACAATTCCTCTGCTTCTCCCAGCACCCACAGCCCTGCAACATTCCCCTTGAAGGCCCCATTAATATTCTACAAATAGAGCCTGGAGAGACCAGCTCTGGGGACAAAAGGAGAATCAAGTCTCCATGGCCAATTCACTGTTTGGCCTCCAGGCTCTGTGGGATGAGCAGTTGCCAGGTGACGTGCTGCAGAAATCTTCCCACGAGGAACTAGACTGAGACGCCAATTCACCCTCCCCAGCTCATTCCATCCTGGCGTCCCAACAGCCGTCAGGTGGGAAAGGCTCTTGAGCATGGCTGCCCTGGTCTGTGAAGGGCAGTGACAAGCCCACTGTCTTCTGTACAAGAATGAGACCCTGAGGCCGAAGATAATCAGGGATATTCATATTTGCAGCTTGGATGTGATCTTCCGCTTACATCACACAGGGGAGCCCTGGGGACATTTGGTTCTAACTTCATCTCCAAGCCGTTTCCTGACACTGGGGGGTGTGAGGGGGAGTGAAAGAGCCACGTACCTGATCAAGGTGCTTCTGATGTCCTACATGGGAAAGACAGAAAAGAATTTCAGTCCCATACAACACACACAGGGATCCCAGGGCAGGGATTTTGCAAATATAGGGAAAAGACGCCCCACCTTGCTGCAGGGCCATGGATTGCCTGAGCTAATGGGGCTCTGCCCTCTGTAACATCTGTAGCTGTGCAAAGCACAATAATTATTCACATCTCTGCAATGCACACGCTGAATCACTCCGAGATCTCCAGCTGCTGGACCCCAGAGCTTATGATTCAGGAACCTCCCTTCCATGGGTGGGAAGCTGGGATGTTTCTCCCTCAGTCTCACCTGCAGGAATTTACTCGCTGGCTTCTGGCACTTGCCTTCTATCTCCTGGATCAGCTCACTGAGATGGGAAATCTGCGCAGAGAGTTTACTGACATTGTCATTCTGGATCTTCAAAATCACCTGGTCCAGCATCTCCAGCTGGGCCAGCAGGAGTCGCTCTTGTTCCACCAGGAACTGCCACAGCTGCTGGAATTCAGACATGATTTTCTGCCTCTCGATTTGTGTGTGTTTCTGTATGAAAATAGGGAAAGGGCTGGTCAGGGACTTAGAGGGAGCCTGGGGCCCTGTCACGGAGAACTGAGGGTGCACCAGGGAGAACGTCCTTGGAAATGCTAAGATTTCTGATGTTTGATTCTACCCTGTTGGTACTAGCTAGAGGTTTCTCTCCCAGATTCCCTTTTGGTGCCTTTTATCTGTGCAAAAGAGGTTTCCAGGCTTGTCATGCTCAGCATATTCTGTTATTCGTGGGCTCTGGTAATTTAGGCCCACACCATGAGGCAGACTCAGGACTACAGTGAGGGAGATGGGGGGGAAAAGAAACATGTTAATGCACAAAATGACTAGACACAGCATACAGCGCCTCACTGGGACATTCAGTTCTCTTGGGGAAGACTTCTGGGAAAACCACCTGGGCTAGGCGTTAACTTATCAACTGACATGGAAGCTTAAGGGCTTGTCTACACACGGCTCCAACCCAGCAATCCATGATCAGAGAGCGACACAATATTCCGCCGCGTTCATTAAGGCTATGGAAGAGTGTGTCTCCAAAGAGACCTCCCACTGCCAGTGTCTGCTGGTTCATCACAACAGGCACCTACCAGATACTCCTGGCTTCTGCACTCTCCAACCGTCTTGTGTCTCAGCAGCTTTTCTCTCTCTTCCCCCAAAGTATTCATCCAGGCCTGAAATTTTTCCTGAAGAAACACAGGCATTTGGGAGGTTGCATTTTGAGGCTCTTTGAAAGGGGTGCGGAACTGAATATTTCCCACCAAAACCTAGGATGACGGTTGATTCTAACTGCCTTCTGACGTCAGGACCACCAAGGAGACAGGACCTTTGCTATGCAGACTGTGAGGGTGTCATATTCCAGCTTCAGCAACGAATGGTCCTGTGGCACCTTATAGACTAACAGAAAAGTTTTGAGCATGAGCTTTCGTGAGCACAGACTCACTTCATCAGTGAGTCTGTGCTCACGAAAGCTCATGCTCAAAACTTTTCTGTTAGTCTATAAGGTGCCACAGGACCCTTCATTGCTGTTACAGATCCAGACTAACACGGCTACCCTTCCGATATTCCAGCTTGTTACCAGTTCAGGTATTTTAGTCATTAGAGGGTGATCTCAGTTGTCACCCAGTTTTGTTGGTATTTATGAAGTGATCACTAGTGCAGAATATAGCAGGATGCTGGAGTCACATGAGGATGAATTAACAAGCCAGTTTTTTTAGAAGATTTAACTAGCAAGGTGATTAAAATTCCAGAAGATACCAGGGTTTAAATATGTGCTGAGAGTTCAGCCCTGGGGATTGGACTGGTCAGACAGCTGGGCTAAGGACCAGGACAAATCCCATGAGATAGGGAGACCATTTGTCCGGTTTGAGCTGCACAGGCCGACTTTGGTGGAGCTCTGTAGTTGTCCAGTAGGGACTCAGTACTAGATGTGGCTTGGTGTGGTGAAAAAGAGACAGGAGGAGATGAAGGACATCAAAGAGGGCTGGGGCAGGAATGACGGTGGGATGTCCAGGCAGGCGGAAGTGGGCCCAGGCAGGCAGGCAAGGGGATGACAAATGGGGTCCGTTTTGCTAACAGTTCTGTTCAATATCTTCATTAATGATAATGGCATAGCGATTGCAGATGGTACCAAACTGGGAGGGACTTTGAAGGGTAGGGTCGTAATTCAAAAAGATCTGAACAAACTGAAGAAATGTTCAGAGGTAAATGGGATTAAGTTCAATAAGGATAATGAAATTACTCCGGTTTCACATACACAAAATGGAAAGTAGCTGTCTGGGAAGGAGCAGTGCAGAAAGGGAATTAGGGATCATACTGGACCACAAGCTAAATATGAGTTAACAGTGTGACACGGTTGCAAACGAAGCCAATATAATTCTGGGTTGTATTAACAGGAGTGTGGTGAGAAAGGCAAGAGAAGTCATTCTTCTGCTCTGCTCTGAGCTGATTAGGCCTCAACTGAAGTATTGTGTCCAGTTCTGGGCACCACATTTCAAGAAAGATGTGGAGAAACTGGAGAGAGTCCAGAGAAGAGCAACAAAAATGATTAAAGGTCTAGAGAACATGAGCTATCAGGGAAGACTGAAAGAACTGGGCTAGTTTAATTTAGAAAAGGAAAGACTTAGAGGGGACACAATAGCTGTTTTCAAGTATGTAAAAGAGGGTTACAAGGAGGAGAGAGAAAAATTGTTCTTGGCCTCTGAGGACAGGACAAGGAGCAATGGGCTTAAACTGCAGCAAGGGAGTTTTAGGTTGGTCATTAGGAAAAGCTTCCTTACTGTCAGGGTGGTTAAACACTGAAATAAATTGCCTAGGGAGGTTGTGGAATCTCCATCATTGGAGATATTTAAGAGCAAGTTAGATAGACACCTATCAGGGATGGTCTAGACAGTGCTCGGTCCTGCCGAGAGGGCAGGGGACTGGACTTGATGAACTCTCCAGGTCCCTTCCAGTTGTAGTGTTCTACAATTCTATCTCAGAGAAAAGTTTCCCACATAAGGTATCTTTAAAGACTTGGTATTTTACCTCTGCTGCCACATGGCCACATCACTTATTTTATACTAGAAGATTTACCCGGCATTGCTTGGGGCCTTAACCCAAATACCTTTTGGTTTGGGGAAATAAAATGACAGTGTCCACCCTTCATGTAAATCGTTGCTCTGGGGTAGGGCAGGGGATGAGAGGCTCAGTATGCAGCTACCACAGGGAGGGAGGAGTACCCATCCCTCTCTCGACACAGCAGCTTGGGGCCAGATCAGAAGGGCCTCTCCATGGCTTCTGTAGCTCCAGAAGTACAACCAAGGGAGAGGTGAATACCTCCTGGCTGAGGCAGGTCTCAGATCATCCGCTCTCCCCACTCCCCAGCCGGAGTGAGCAGTGCAGCAAACTGTGCCCTTTCCCCTCGCTCTGTGACGAAGGGGAACAGCCAGCGATGTTCCCGTAGGCATTGGTGTGAAGGGACAGTCAGTCCCCCCACTCCTCCAGGACTTCCTAAAGAGCACCCGGAAGGTCAGAGGCTCAGGGCTGGGGCAATCCCACATGGGGAGAGCAGGGCCCAGCCATCCCTTTTGCCTTCCCTGGTGGCTCTGTTTCTTTTCTCTATGGGTTTGATGAGAAGCAATCCCATTCCAGGCACATCCCGTTTTTCTGCCACAACTAAACCCATTCCCTGTGTTAAGTTAGAAAAGGAGGAAGCCGTGTACTGAATTTTGTGGTTCGAGGGCTTACCATTTAGGAGACGTTCATGAACAAACAGACAAAGATACCAACAGAGAGAACGACAAGCTCTCACATATATATATTCCCTACCTTGTATTCCTGGGCAGCTTCTTGTATGGGAACCACCCTGTGAGCTCGGTGAGCCTGGGACAGGTGGCAAACCAGACAGATTGAAGCATGATCCTCTTCACAGAACAGTTTCAGAGCTTCCTGGTGCTCCCCACACACCCCGTCCTCACCTTCTCCCTTGGGTGCCTGCAAACTCAGCTGTTTGACAAGGTCTGCTACGTTGGCCAGCTGCCGGTTGAGCCGGATGTTTCTCTGCTGCACTGCAACTCTGCACTGCGGGCAGGAGGTGGCTGTGTTGGGTCCCTCCCAGCACTGGCTGATGCAGGGTCGGCAGAAGTTATGCCCGCACTCCAGAGTGACCGGGACTGTGAAATATTGCAGACAGATGGAACAGGTGGCTTCATCCTGGAGGCTTTTCACAGGGTTCCCTGCAGCCATGGCTCCCTCTGGGCTGTGGAACAAGATTAGTTTCACTTTCTTGAGGTCACACTGCCCCGCCTGCAGCAGGAATGAAGTGTTTCCCTTCCTACAACTGGCTGGCGGTGTCCTTTTCACAAGGAGCGAATGTATTAGATGCCCTTCCTCCAGGCTGCGTCACTCAGGGGAGGGGAATGGGAGAAAAAGCTAGAATGGGGGCCAGGGAGAGGGCAGAGCCTGGCATCCCCCTGTTGGCACGGGAAACGTAATTATATTCTGATCTCATAGAGACATTGTTTTGTGAATGAATGCTTATTGATGTTCTCATAAGGTTCAATATTGAATTTAGCATTGTTAGTGAATCCTCCTTAATTTTCAGTATTGTTTTGTTAATGAGATCCTGTTCATGTTCTATACGACCGAATAACTCTACCTTCCTGTAATTTACTTTTTGTTAATAATCTATTGGTACTTGACCTCCTGCTCAATAGGGAATTACCAGAGCAGAATGGCATAAGACCAGTAAGACTTCAGTTTGAGCGGGGGGAGTGGATAAGGGAATTATGAGAAACTCTCTCCTGGTTTGTTGGGAGGGGGTGAACAAAGGAGGAGAGAGGTATAAGTATTGCACACTGCTTGTTGCAAGGTGTGCAGGCTTTGAGGAGAGATCCCCCTGCACCTTACTTGGCATGCCAAATAAAGATTCTTCTTCCACTCTCGGTGTGTTATTGGGCCAGCGTTGCACACCGGGCACGAACTGCCACTGTGCCACCTTAAGAAGGAGGCAACACCCCAATGCCAGGCACAGTGTGTGGGAGGTCTGGCCAGGGGATGGCGTGGTGCCCTATGCAGCTGCATAGTCTGTGTGTCGGTAGGGATGGCCCTGAAAAGGGAGAGAGATGTAGAGGGAGGGATGGCTGTGGGGAGGGCCAGATACAGCCTGTCGTGCTGGTGCTTAAATTGATGAAGATCTGAGTATGAAGTGAGAGAGTCTTAAGGTCACCTCCGGCCTGTCACAACCTCCCTGCAGGAGTTCATGGACAACCTGACACAAGCCCATCTCTGGTCTGGGTGGGACTGTCCTGCCCCTCCCTGGAGAAGGCCTGGCTCTGGCTGGACGGCTCCCGGCTGGATCTGACCCTCTGAGCGGTGCCTGAAGTCAACCCCTTTCCCTCCCTGCTGGGGGCAGAAAGGGCTGCGGATGGGAAGAGGAGGATGACAACGTTCAATGTGAGATGATGATGGTGATGCTGAAGTTGTGCCGCGGGTGGTGTGGAGGGAGAAGAGCAAAGGGGTCAGGCCGGGGGATCCCCTGGAGAGTGGGGCACAAGGAGGCAGACATGGAACAGTCAGAGGCAGGAGGGATCCAGGGGGGGCAGCATGGCAAGAGCCGGGTGGGGAAGAGCTGTGGAGCAGGAGGAAGATGGACAGGGCTGAGCTCAGCAGGAAGAAGGCTGGAGCAGGTCCCTGGGCAGGGAGAGGCTGTTACAGACCCTGGCCAGGCCTGGCAGCGCGGGGCAGGGGACAGCCTCAGGGCAGAGCCTAAGCAGAGGGCAGACATGGGTGTGATTAGCAAACGAAAGAGCAGCTATGGAGTGAGTGTGATGGAGCCACAGGCGCTGACAGGGCCTCTCCTTTGTCCCAGATGTTCCTTGTGCCAGGCCCAAATGAGGAGAGCAACTGTGGGGCGGTGATTGGGAATCAGGTTCATTTTGACAGCTGCAACTCTGGATGTCAGTGGATTTGCCAGCAAGTCACCAACCCACTCTGAGCAGGATACAGAGGGGACCTCAGAGTGCGGCTATGTTATCCCGTGGGTCAACCCAGATGCAGAAATGGACTGGCCCAAGATCACCCAGAGAATTGGTGGGAACTGAAAGTCCTGGCTCACAGTCACCTTCCTTTAACTTCCCCCTCACAGAGTGCTGGGAAGAGAACCCAGGAGTCCTGGCTCCCACCTCTACCTCAGCCCATAGAAGAGCAATTCCAAGCTCTGCCCTTGCGTATTCCAGCAGGGGTGGAAGAGTGCGGCAGGGGCAGGGCTGGGCCAGGGGTCTCAAGCTTTGCACAGCCCTGGGGAATTTATCCCTAACCTCCAGGACAGGGAGAGGAGTCTGCACAGATTACCAGGTCACATAAATCTGCCCAGATCTAGTGTGTCCCAGCTGGGAATCCAGGCCAGCGACTCCAGGGGAGCTGCAGCTCTATTCACACCAGCTGGGCATCTGAATTTGGATGAAGAAGTGGGGTGTGAGCTGGGGCATGGGCTTGGGCGGCAGGATCTGGGAGGGGCGTGGAGCTGGACAGGAGTCTGGCCTGGAGGAGGGGTGTAGCAGTGGTACAAGGTCTAGGAGGGAGTTGTGACCTGGGGGAGGAGGATGCAGAAGGTTTGGGTGGTGAGCTGGGGCAGGCAGTTGCTGGGGAGAGGGGCTGGGGTACTAGAGGCAGGCTGTGGCTGGGAGACACTTACCCAGGCAGCTCCTGGCCAGCAGACCTCACACTCCTGCATCCCAACCCTCTGCCCCAGGCCTCAGCCCCCTCCCATACCCAGAATCCTTCGGCCCTACCCCCACCACATGAACGTTGCCATGAGCACCAACATGATAGCCATGTGACACGCATCCATTCTGTGTCACACATCCATCCCCTCCACGCTGATGCACACATGAAAATGCGTTCCACTGGGGGCAGGAACGCTGGCAGGGAGGAGCCTTCCCATGAGCACAGGTTTAAAAAACGAGTTACCCTGAGGGAAGCTGATTTACGAAATACTAGCAGATTGACCCAGCGGCGCTCAGGTCCTATGCTCAATTCACTTTGCTATTTTTGGTCCATATAAAGGCAAATGTCCATACTTCTTTTAAATCGTTGCTTAGGGTGGGAGGAAAGGGAGTCAGTATGGGGCTGGTCCGGGGCGAGAGGACAACCCCAGCCCTCTCTCATTGCAGCAGCTTGGACCCAGGTGAGAAGCCCCTCCCCATGGCTGCGGCAGCTCCGGTTTTCATGGAAACACCAATGACTTGTCCTTCCAGTTCAGGAGAATTCTGGCGGCTGGAACTTCCCCATCTCACACCTGGACAGAAACGTCAGATGGTGATACCGCATGCAGTGACTTGGTTCTTCAATTGTTGCCACTGAGTTGCTGCTCTAAGGGGCTGGGAGTTACAATTCCTCTGCTTCTCCCAGCACCCACAGCCCTGCAACATCCCCCTCGAAGGCCCCATTAATATTCTACAAATATGGCCTGGAGAGACCAGCTCTGGGGACAAAAGGGGAATTGAGTCTCCACAGCCAATTCACTCTTTGGCCTCCAGGCTCTGAGATATGGGCGGTTGCCAGGTGATGTGCTGTAGAAATCTTCCCACTAGGAACTAGACTGAGACGCCAATTCACCCTCCCCACCTCCTTCCATCCCGGCGTCCCAACAGCCCTCAAGTGGGAAAGGCTCCTGAGCATGGCTGCCCTAGTCTGTGAAGGGTAACCAGTGCCCAGCAGTGGCAGGCCCACATTACACCCACATGGTCTGGAGGCAGCCAGGTCCCCAGGGAAGTGACATCTGTAGGAAAGGGAGGGCTGCACGTCCCTCACTGGGGCAGGTCCGTGGTGTCCCTTGTGGTCCCCCAACCAGAGTGGGAGTGCAGCTAAGTGCTCTTCACCCTCGCTCCCTGATCATGAGGAACAACCAGTGATGTGCCTGTACAAATCAGGGGCAGGAAGCTTCAGCCCCTTGCCTCTCTCGCACCCCTGGAGGATGGGAAGCTTGGGGTTAGAGCAGTCCAGGACCAGGGATGGGTCACGCCCCCAGCTGGCCCCTTTCACCTGTCTGGTGATTTGTTTGGTTTGATGAGAAGCTGTCCCATTCCCGGCATGGCCCATTTCCCAGGACTAACCAAACCCTCACCTGGCTTTAAGTTATGAGAAGAGGAAACCGTGTACCAAATTTGGTGCTCCCAGCTCTTAGCATTTAGGAGGAACTCTTGAACAGACAGACAAATGCTCTCAAATATTGTTGGAACGAAGTCTGGACACCATGTATGAAGCAAGCAGGAGGCTTTATTACACACAGCACTGGTGGAGCGTCACTTCACCCATCAGGACTCAGTGGAGCACTGCCAGACAATGGATTACAATTGGTTATATAGATTACTGGTTGGCAGGGGGGCGGAAGCTATGGCATGAGTGGTACCCAAGCCTGAATAGGTCCTAGCAGCAAAATGAAATGAGCACAATAAGCCAATAATCTAGAAAGGTTACAGAGTATCCCTGCCCATTGCTTATAGAACATTTTATCTCTAGTGCAAGGGGTTTTCCTTAACAAGTTACTTAAACAAAGTAGACGTGTGTGTCTAAGGGGATGGATGATGTGTCTGCAAGGGTAATGATGGCACCTATCGAGGATGCGAGTGACGTATGAATAAATTTGAATATTGATTAGGTTAAGTCAATCACACCAGAGCAATGGACAGGACTAAAACTGAGTCCTTACCAATGCTCCCAGGATTTTACCCCGCGACCCTGCTCGCTGTCTACGGTGGGTCTAATCACAACGGGGTTTCAGGGTGTGTGAACTGCGCTGCTGCGGTGTGTTTACCCAAGGAAGAAAATACAAACAAGATGTCAGGTTCAAACAGGGAGATAGGGTTTATTTTATAACTCAAAAGTATGAATTTTGGTAAGCTAAGTTGCACAAACTATGTAAGCCCTTGTTTTTGTGGAATAGGCACAGGATTTGAATACTATGGCTTGTAGCCTTAAACAATAGGTAACTGCTGTAACAGCACTGCTATCTAATCCCTCAGCTACTTACTGTGCTTCCGGGACAGACCGTGCAGCCTTCGATGCGTGCTGTAAAATGGAAAGATTAACTTCAGAGCTGAGTTATATTTATTTATTTATTCCTGGATCTTCCTGAGGTTCACCAGGTCGCTCAACCCTTGGCCGACTACCGCGGGGAGCAGATCTTATAAGAATAAGAATTTGCCTGCACTAAGCTAGGTCAATTCTCTAGTTAAATGGGTTGCCCTGCTGGCCAAGCAGGGGAGAGCCCAGTATATGCGGGGTTTCCTACTGAGAGGTTTTCCCCTTAGTTAAGTGGAGGGGTTTTCCTAGTTAAAGGTTATCCCCTCAAAATGGTACTGCCTATTTCGACCACCTTGTTATGGTAGCCCTTTATTGCAGACCTTCATTACCCTTAAAGGGTTACTAAGAATACCAGGGTTTTCCCTTTATAGGGTTATCCCTGACCGCTCTACCCTCCTAAATAGGGGGGAGCTTATAGCTCTGGATTATAATGACAAAGCAGTTTACCTAACTACCCTCCTGTGTGCTTGCAATAGTTTTAAGCTAGACCAATAGCATTGGCCTCCTGTGCCTTTACAAAAAGACAAGGAACACAAAATATAAGGCGCTGATCATGGACTTGGGGAAGTCCCAGTCCACCCTCTATTACAAAGCTATATAAAAGCATTAACTGCTCACCTAATTATTTAACCTTAAACCCAGACCATAAATACCTCCTTACTCCTGCTCTGTGATTCAGGCGCTGGGCCTGTAGTTCTCTTCGAGCTAGGAAGTTATGACCCTCACGGCGCGCTTGTACGGCAGCCGCGTCAGGTCAGATAGTAAAGGAGGGAAAAAGAGAGAGCCAGGAGGAAAAACCGGCTTGGTTAACAAAAACCTCCTGTGTTTTTTAGGAACGACCGTGATATTTCAGACACCGGCCTGAGCTAGGGTCGGTGACTGGAAGGGCAGGGTCGCTGCTGCGGTTTCCCTGTGTAGGGCACCGTTGTTTAGGCGGTGCGGTCTGCCAGGCAAACCCTCCGGGTAAAAGAACCGGAGCCTTACTAGTGATTTAGCTCTATGGAGACTGGAGCTCTTCTGTTCTTCGACGGCCCACGGCGGCTAGAGAGCGATGACTGACACGCAGGTCAGCTTCGGCTCTTCTGCCAGCGATGTTCAGCTACAGGCTCAGTCCAGCTCTTAGCTCAGTCCTTCTCCGTAGTCTTCTTTCTTCTTCTTTGTCAGCTCTCCTCCAAGGTCTGGTCCGGAATGCAATGCCCTAAGCAGGGCTGCTCTCCTGAATATATGCAGCCTGGGTGGACCTGTTTGACAGCCTCTGCCTGCTAGGTCCTCCTCAGTGCCACAATGTATCAAGGGGGCATTTGATTATTACATATGTATGAGGATCCTAAAGAAACCAATCAGTTTGAAACTTTTCAAACCATAACTTCATACATATTCATAGCCCGCCGAATATTAATTACAACTGTCATTTTCTAACTGTCATTCTCCGGCGGCCATTTTGGATTTCTAAAACTCCATTTTAACAGTGAATATGGTTTTTTAATTTATTTAATTTTGATGTGGTTTGTGAGGGAAATATGTCACCACTGCTGGTAAAGCAGATTATAAGTTTAAAATGCTTAGCTTAAGAGCTATTTGGTCAGGATGCAGGGCAACCATACAGACACCACAGCTCATGGACAGGGACATATAAATCACCTCAGGAGAGGATTTTTCTACAGCACCTTTACATGGGCCCATCTAGGGGTGCTTATTTAGAAGATCAAAGTGAAAGACACAGTAACAGCACTGGGCAATAACACATTTGTTTTGAGTACCAGCCTGGGATAGTGAATGGGATGGTGCTACATCCTGGTTCTCACTTGCAGGGCCTCTTCTTGGAATGTGGTTGCCAGGGCAACTATCCCTCCCTCCGAACTCCTAGGCCCTGTCCGCATTGGGACGACCTTCCCTGGGTCTTGTAAGAGAGATGGGGGCGGGGGGCAAGCTGGGATAACCTTCCGCTCATGTATCAGAGAGGTGGCTGTGTTAGTCTGTAGCTTCGAGAACAACAAGAAGTCTTGTGGCACCTTACAGACTAACAGATATTTTGGAGCATGAGCTTTCGTGGGCAAAGACCCGCTGCATCAGGTGCATCTGATGAAGTGGGTTTTTGCCCACAAAAGCTTGTGCTCCAAAATATCTGTTAGTCTATAAGGTGACACAAGACTTCTTGTTGTTCTCTTCTGCTCATGCTAGCTGGGTTTCTGAACTGTAGGATTATAGGCCTGCTCCAGACTTTAGGATTCGAACAGTAGATCTTTAGCAGAATACTATAACCTACCTCAGAAATTTCCACCTTACAAATATAGAGATATAAAATGTTATACTAATAAAATTATACACACGTGTACATCATTACATGTTATATACATATACACACGTGTCTATCCTAGCATGTTCCACTGCTTCCTTCTTTATGCTCCCCCAGCTCTCTCAGCAGGGCCTGGCAACCAGCCCTTCTCACCTCACTGCAGGAGTCTGTGTGTCCTTTCCCCAGGCCGTGGGGTTCACCCATCCCTTCGCTCCTTGGCTGCAGGGGTCACAGCACCTCCTGAGAGCCCGAGCTGGTGCCCTGCCCTCAAGGCACAGCCGAGCCAGGCTCCTGCCCTGGGTCTCTGACAGGATGGACAGTCCCAGCTTCTCAGTCAAAAGATTACTCTCTTTGCCAGAGAGCCACTTCTTCCAGAAGTTCTTGCTGCCTGGGAAGGACATGGCAGCTACCTGTCCTGGCTTGTGGCTGTGGTGTGTTGTGCGGGCCGATAGTTGCTGGGGTGCTAGCTCTTCTGGGCTGGGGATATTTGTTCAGGCCAGGGGTGTTTGCATGTGAGCAGGAAAAATGAGCCGATGGACATCAGGGGCTCCAAAGGAAGGCGCTCCATGCTGTCCTTCTGCCAGTGTGTCTCTTTCTTGGTGCTGGGGCTGCCCTCTTCACCGGCACATCACGTTCCCCACACACTGAGGCTGCTGGGGCCAGCTCCACTGACAGGACAAGGTGCCTCATCCAGGTCACAGGCTATTGGCTCTGCCTGCTGGTTCTCGCACTGGTTTGTTGCAGATCCAGGGTCCTTCCCCTGAGCAGGGTGTGCTGCCAACACGATGGGTGCTCAGAAAGGTGCAATGTCCTTCTCCGACTATTGGAAACCTGCAACAGCAACCCCTCCACACATGCAGAAGCAGCTTTACCTAGCAGTGAAAAGCCAGCCCTGAGCAGGTCACACTGCAAATGTACAAGGGAGCCCAATTTCCCAAATCACAGCCCCAGCTTGCAACCACCAGGCCAGTCCCTTGTTTGAAACATAAGCTGCAACATTTATGGAGTTGCTAGAAGAAAAGGGAAACTCACCAGTTGTTGAATTCGGTGCCGCTGGCCCATTTCCAGGACTGACCCAGCTCCCTCCATAGGCCAACCCAGTGGTTAGAGGATCCTTTGTGGCGTACCAAGAAATCCTTCATTCAAAACATAAGAGCAAATATACACTAGACAGCTGCACTTCTGGGTTCTCTACAACCAGCGCTGAGCAAGGGCTGGGAATTTTACACCAACAAATGACACCCAAAGTCAGGGACACTCAAACTCAGGGGCAAGTTTGCCTATTAGCCTGATTTGGGCGAGGAACAAACGTCAACCAAACAGAATTTTCCAGCTGATGCAAATTCCAATTTTCCGCTTAGCAGCTTCTGGCTCCGATTCTCAGCTGCATCCAGACCTTCAACATTCCTACATTCTGAGCAAATCCTGCAATGTCACTGAGGGTCTCCTACTGGTTGGTGCTTCCCAGCTCCTGCAGTCAGGATGACCGGAGACGCTCGTCTTTCTTTGAAAAAGTGAGTTTCCAGCCCTCATGGCTGCAGAGGAAACCTTGTCAATGTGACCCCCTAAAAGCGATGACACCCTGAAACCAAACACCCACAGAGCTGGTATTTTAAAGTCAATCTCATGGTTTTGGAGGTCTGACTCATGATTACTGAGCACCAGGTTGGCAAAGCTGCTCCCATCACGTAAACTGGGTGGAAAGCATCTGGATCCCCCCCTGGGAAATCCCTGGAGCAGAGGGTCAGCACGTTAGCCCCACAGGGCTCTGACTCAGTTCCCAGCATGTGGGGAGGATGGAGCATGGACAGAGCTCTTGGGGTCCCAGCTATTCAGAGCTGGGGATATTTGCTTAAATTCAAGCAGCATCTGGGTCCCAGGCGGCCCCAGGACAAGCCCAGGCTAGAGCTGCCTTTGCCACCCCGACCCTGTGCAGCCCAGGATCTGCCTCACCATTTCCTGTGTGGTGTCAATCAGAGCCAGGGAGGCGTCATGGGCAGAGCAGTGGCGCTGGCTGTCATTCCAGTTTGCTTCAGTCTCTGAGAAGTAATAACACTTCCCCAGGTACCTAGCCCAGCCGTCAGGGCAGGCAGCACCAGCTGGGCACAGCTCACATGGCTTTGCTGGAGACGAGAAAGGGGCAGGGTGAGAGATTCGTCCATCTCCCTCTGTAGCCAAGGGGACAACCCCTGTTATGCTTATAAGAAGCACATGGGATGTTTTTAGCAGGACAAGGCAAGAACGCTGTGTCTATTGGGAATACAGCACCATTATATTATATGCATATAATATAATATATATAGAGGCACGCACACACACACACACACACACACACACACACACACATCTTGCGGTTGCTTATAGTTAGCAAAGGTTGCTCACTCCAATGCATTGGCCAGATGGATTAGAGGTGAGCGGGGCGCCAGGTTCTGTTGATCCAGATCAATGCTCAGATGTTGACAAGATGAGAAGAGGAACCCAACCCTGTAGGGGGGCACACGTCTTTTATAGCTCTTAGTCCATAGTGCTGGCTTTCTCCTACTTCCCCAGGTACCACAAGTCACCAGTCAGTGGCAGATGGATTTGATCCTTTCCCACTGCCCAGGTTTCTGTGACTCATCACCTACAGATGGGACTTGAATAGTAACAGAGAGGGAGCTGTGCTAGTCTATACACTATCAAAACAAAAAGCAGTCAAGTAGCACTTTAAAGACTAGCAAAATAATTTTAGGTGAGCTTTCGTGGGACAGACCCACTTCTTCAGCCCACAGCCAGACCAGAACAGACTCAATATTTAAGGCACAGAGAACAAAAAACAGTAATCAAGGAGGACAAATCAGAAAAAAAAAAAAGATGATCAAGGTGAGCAAATCAGAGAGTGGAGGGGTGGGGGGGGAAAGTCAAGAATTAGATTAAGCCAAGTATGCAGACGAGCCCCTTTAGTGACTCAGAAAGTTCCCATCCCGGTTCAAACCACGTGGTTTTTTTTTCTGATTTGTCCTCCTTGATTACTATTTTTGGTTCTCTGTGCCTTAAATATTGAGTCTGTTCTGGTCTAGCTATGGTCTGAAGAAGTGGGTCTGTCCCACGAAAGCTCACCACCTAATAAATTATTTTGCTAGTCTTTAAGATGGAACTTGATCCTCCTCTCTGGGTGAGTCACTGCTGTAGAGTCCAGTTCTAATTGTTCTTCAGCCACTAAGTTTTTGTTGTCCAGACAGGCTGGCTCCAGAGAGTAACTCTCTAAGCATTCACATTCACACTTCCAGGTGGCTCTCACACACACCCATTCCCACAGACAGCAAAAAAATGTTACTGGCTCATACAAGAGTAAAATGGAGTTTTAAGTCCAATATGGAATCTGGTACAAAGTGTCTTATGAATATAAAATAACCAATGTAAAGGATAATACAAAGGTAGAAAGTAGTATATAAAATAACAAATCTAAAGAGTAATACAAAAGTCTGTGGCCTATTAAAAAGATACAGGGTAATACAGGGTGATACCAAGATACATAGGAATGCAAAGTTCTATCAAAATATACCTAACCATTTAGGGCTGCTACACCCCAGTGACACCTTAAAATGGAACCTATGCACCCACCCACACCCACACACACACATACACAAGCTCTATGCCATGGCAAGCTGAGTCTTACCTAGATATGTTTCCCTTTACTATTGGGAGAGGGCAGTGGTCCCAATCCACAGCTCCCCACATGACTCCAGATGTGAATTTCCACTTTGCCAGCCCTGGGCACTTTTGTGACAGCCCCCTGGACTTAGCTGCAGTGAGACCCTGAGTGTGAGGCACAGATACCAGCTCAGTGTAGGCTCCACACTCACCTGACACGGCGATGAGGATAATGATAAAAATGCCATTGAGGGCCAGGCTGAGCACGGCCATATGAGGTGCCCAGGCTTTCAGTGCAGAGAGCCAACCTGTAACAGACAACGCGGTTAGTGCTCCATGCTGCTGCTAGGGAAGCTAGGCTCTGCATTTATTAGCAGCATTGTCTGGAACTGGTTTATGAAAGGCGATAGTTTGTAAACAGAAAAATTAAGAGCCAAGGAAGTGAACATTTTTATTGCAAAGGGGAGGAAAAAGTCATTGCAGGAGGGAAAAAACATCCCACTGGTTTGAAGTTGCGATTTTTCAGTGAATTCCCCTGTCCCTGAGAATATTTCTAGTGATTTTGTGAAAAGTGAGGACAGGAGACTGCAAAAGTTTAAATAAGCAATTGATCCTTTTCCTATTTCAAAACAGAAATATCTCCCAAACCGAACTGTGTCCATCTGAAATGAAGACTGCCATTGTTTCCACATGAAACCCTGAGAACTTAATTATTGTGCAAAAAACTCTTTCGGAAAAACAGTTTCCTTGATCACAAAAGTGTCTCCCACCCAGAGGCCATGAGCGGGAAATCGATCAGTTCGTCTAGTGCTGAAGGAGGAAGTGGCATAAATGTGCCACAGAGGGGGAGGGATAGCTGATTGGTTTGCATATTGGCCTGGTAAACCCAGGGTTGTGAACTCAGTCCTGGAGGAGGCCTTTTACAGGCCTGGGGCAAACAGGTTTAAAAAAAAAGTCTGTCAGGGATGGTGCTGTCAAGAGGGCAGGTAACTAGACTTGATGATCTCCCGAGGTCCATTCCAGCTCTATGAGATGTGTATCTCCATATATGTATATGTGTGTATATACATATACATACATGCTGAGATTGAGCAGGGACCTCGGATCTAAGGACACAGACTAGGCACCGTCTATACCTATGCATGGATTGATGCTCTGGAGGTTGATCTACCATGGTTTGATTTGGCACGTCTAGTAGGGACACGCCAAACTGAACATTCAAGGCATCCCCATCGACCACGGTGCCCTTGGCAGTAGCAAGAAGTAATGAGAGATGATGGGAGAACTTTGAAGTGGATGGGAGGAAAGTTTGAATCAGGATACTTCAACTCCAGCCATTCAATTAACGTAGCTGGAGTTGTGTATCTTAATTCAGATCTATCCCCAGTAGCCGGATTAAGGTACAACTACAATGCAGCCGTAACACGAAATAACTTATGCAAACCGCGTATGTTATTTTGAGTTAACTTCTTCCGAACTCAGTGCCTCACAAACCACACTAAAGTTCAAAATAAGCGGCTATTTCAAGGTGTTTGCTACCCCTCTTGTGACGAGGGGTAGCAGAAATGGAATACCATGCCCAATGCCACAGAGTTGCTATTTTGGGATACATAGCACATCTTAATTCACACCACAGAGAGGCAGAGGTACCTGTAGGATGGATGGTGCTGCTCTCTCCACTCTCTCGAGAGATGTTCACGTGGGTTTCCTGGGAACTCCGGTGTGGCTCCATCCTCTCAGTAGCATGAAATCCGTTCTCCATCTCTTCTGTCTCTGGAAGACATGCAGGCCTTAAAAGTGGAGCCACTCTGCAGCCGGTGGTAACTGCGGCCCTGGACGCCGGGGGTCTGGCAGTGCCAGCAGAGGCCTTTCTAAGGACAGTTTCAAAGCAGCTCCCTAGAGTGCAGTCCAGGCGCGGTTTGGCTATGTGGGGCGATCAGGGAAAACCCCTTTCAAATATAATCTGAAGGTGAGTTTTGCCTGAAGACCCCAATCAGCCAGGCTGGGTCTGAGCTGCATTCGAATGAACTGCTTCAAAGCTCTCCTTGGCTCTGCTTTTATCCGCCCGGGCAAAACCAGGCCTTAGCAGGCTGTGCCTAAACCCACTCCAGGTCGCTGAATGATTCTCTTCACTGCTGTCTGGTGGGGTGTGGGTTCGAGGGTTTCCTGTGGAGAGAAATGTCGGGTCACTCAGTCTGGCTTGTGGGTTCTCTGTTGGCAAGCAGCCAGGTGAGGAATGGGAAGAGAGAGGGATCGTCTGAACTGAAGCAGTTACCTGCTAAGGGGTCTTCGTTCTCTGGCTGGAGCAGAGAGACCAAGATGCTTAATCCTCCTCACACTTAAAAAATCCAGTTGCTATCCAGGCCACAAGGCAATCTGTGCAAATCAGGTTATTTTTATTTTGGGTTTGGCGTGGGACTTTCTAGACTGGTTGATCTATTTCCCCTGTGTTCTGTACCTTCTAAACCGAATCCAAGAGAAATAATTCTCTGTTAAAACAAAACCCTTTTGTTTTTAAGTTGCTTTGTAAAACCTAGAAACCCAGTAAGCGTTATCTCTTCATTTGTTAGTACATTGTTTTTTAAAGCTATGATTTGATTCCTATGTCCTAAAGAAAGGTCTGTACATATTCATGCCTAGACCAAAAGGTCAGCTGTCATAGAATCATAGAAGAGTAGGACTGGAAGGGACCTCGAGAGGCCATCGAGTCCAGCCCCCTGCCCTCATGGCAGGACCAAGCACTTTCTAGACCATCCCTGAAAGCCACCTATCTAACCTCTTCTTAAATATCTCCAGTGATGGAGATTCTACCACCTCCCTTGGCAATTTGTTCCAGTGTTTGATCACCCTGACAGTTAGGAACTTTTTCCTAATGTCCAACCTGAACCTTCCCTGCTGCAATTTAAGTCCATTGCCTCTTGTTCTATCCTCAGAGGCAAGGAAGAACAAGTTCTCTCCCTCTGCCTTATGACACCCTTTTAGATACCTGAAAACCGCCATCATGTCCCCCCTCGATCTTCTCTTTTCCAAACTAAACAAGTCCAATTCTTTCAGCCTTTCTTCACAGGTCATGTTCTCTAGACCTTTGATCATTCTCGTCGCTCTCCTTTGGACCCTCTCCAATTTCTCCACATCCTTCCTGAACTGCGGTGCCCAGAACTGGACACAATACTCCAGCTGAGGCCTAACCAGCGCAGAGGAGAGCGGGAGAATGACTTCTCGTGTCTTGTTCACAACACACCTGTTAATGCATCCTAGAATCATGTTTGCTTTTTTTGCAACAGCATCACACTGTTGACTCATATTTAGCTTGTGGTCCACGAAAACCCCTAGATCCCTTTCTGCTGTACTCATTCCTAGGCAGTCCTTTCCCATTCTGTATGTGTGACACTGATTGTTCCTTCCTAAGTGGAGCACTTTGCATTTGTCCTTATTAAACTTCATCCTGTTTACCTCAGCCCATATCTCCAGTTTATCCAGATCTTTTTGAATTATGACCCTATCCTCCAAAGAAGTTGCAACCCCTCCCAGCTTGGTATGATCCGCAAACTTAATAAGTGTACTTTCTATGTAAATATCTAAATCGTTAATGAAGATATTGAACAGAACTGGTCCTAAAACAGACCCTTGCGGAACCCCACTAGTTATACTTTTCCAGCAGGATTGAAAACCATTAATAACTACTCTCTGGGTATGGTTATCCAGCCAGTTGTTCACTCACCTTATAGTAGCCCCATCTAAGTTGTATTTGCGTAGTTTATTGATAAGTATATTATGTGAGACCGTGTCAAATGCTTTACTGAAGTCTAGGTATACCACATCCACCGCTTCTCCCTTATCCACAAGGCTCGTTATTCTATCAAAGAAAGCTATTAGATTGGTTTGACGTGATCTGTTTTTAACAAAACCATGCTGGCTGTTCCCTATCACCTTACCACCTTCCAATTGCTTGCAGATGATTTCTTTAATGACCTGCTCCATTATCTTTCCTGGCACAGAAGTTAAGCTGACTGGCCTGTAGTTTCCCGGGTTATTCTTGTTCCCCTTTTTATAAATGGGTACTATATTTGCCCTTTTCCAGTCTTCTGGAATCTCTCCCATCTCCCACGATTTTCCAAAAATGATTGTTAAAGGCTCAGATACCTCTTCTATCAGCTCCTTGAGGATTCTAGGATGCATTTCATCAGGCCCTGGTGATTTGCAGACATCTAACTTTTCTAAGTAAATTTTAATTTGTTCTTTTCTTATTTCAACTTCTAAACCTACCCCTTTTTCACTAGCATTCTCTATGTCAGGCATTCCTTCAGATTCCTCAGTGAAGACCGAAACAAAGAAATCATTAAACATCTCTGCCATTTCCAAACTCCCTGTTACTGTTTCTCCCTCCTCACTGACCAATGGCCCTACCCTCTCCTTGGTCTTCCTCTTGTTACCAATGTATTTGTAAAAAGCCTTCTTGTTTCCCGTTATGCTTGTAGCTAGTTTGAGCTCATTTTGTGCCTTAGCCTTTCTAATCTTGCTCCTGCATGCTCGTGTTGTTTGCCTATATTCGTCTTTTGTAATTTGTCCTAGTTTCCATTTCTTATACGATTCCTTTTTTATGTTGAGATCATGCAAGATCTCCTGGTTAAGCCAAGGCAGTCTTTTGCCATGCTTTCTATCTTTCCCACGCAGCGGGATAGCTTGCTTTTGGGCCCTTAATAATGTCCCTTTGCAAAACTGCCAACTCTCCTCAGCCGTTTTTCCCCTCAGTTTAGCTTCCCATGGGACCTTACCTACCAGCTCTCTGAGTTTACCAAAATCCGCCTTCCTGAAATCCATTATCTCTATTGTACTGTTTTCCCTTCTACCCTTCCTTAGAATTGTGAACTCTATGATTTCATGATCACTTTCACCCAAGCATCCTTCCACTTTAAAATTTTCAACAATTTCCTCCCTATTTGTTAAAATTAAATCTAGAACAGCTTCCCCCGGGTAGTTTTTTCAACCTTTTGGAATAAAAAGTTGTCTGCAATGCAATCCAAGAATTTATTGGACAGTCTGTCCCCTGCTGTATTAGTTTCCCAACATATACCTGGATAGCTGAAGTCCCCCATCACCACCAAATTCTGGGCCCTGGATGATTTTGTTAGCTGTTTAAAGAAAGCCTCATCCACCTGGCTAGGGGGCCTGTAGTAGACTCCTAGTAGGACCTCATCCTTGTTTTTTACTCCTCTGAGTCCAACCCAGAGACTTTCAACCCGTCCGTCTCCTATGTCCATCTCCACCTCTGTCCAAGGGTGTACATTTTTAACATACAAGGCAACACCTCCTCCCTTCTTTCCCTGTCTGTCCTTCCTAAGCAGGCTGTACCCTTCAATACCAACATTCCAATCACGAGTATTATCCCACCAAGTTTCTGTGTTGCCAACGATATCATAGTTATATTCATTTATTAGTAATTCCAATTCTTCTTGTTTATTTCCCATACTTCTTGCATTTGCATATAGGCATCTCAGACATTGATTTGGTCTTGCCTCCCAGTTTTGCCCTGGCCCTCTTTTTACTCTCCCAGTGTAGCCCATACTCCGTCCCATTTCAAGTTCATCTCCCAGGTATCCATGCTCTCCACTTGCCTGCAGGCTTTGCTCCCCTGCCCTGGTCGAACCTAGTTTAAAGCCCTCCTCGCTAGAGATTGCAGTTAAATTTCTTGGTTTTGTTTTCAAGTGTTCTCCCCAGGGAGGGTTAAGAGCTTGGGGGTTACCCCACAGGGAGACAGCCCGAGTGTGTCTCTGTGAATTTTAAAGGGAGGGTTTTCTCTCCCGGGTGGTGGCAGCTACCTCCCGGGGTCAGGGAATCTGTCACTCTGGGAAGCTTTAGGCAGAAGCCTATAGAGACAAGATATTTTTAAGGTGTCTTGGGGGCCCCCACCTTCTGCACTCAGACTGTCTGAGTTGGGATCAACTCTGACACGCCCCCCCCCCCGCTAATCATGGGAGCCAGGCTCTGCAGATCTCGGAGAGCTTCATTTGCAAACCACTGGCAAGAGACTCCCACGTAAACACACACGCACTGGGGCAGCCATTTTAAATAGCAGTAACACGAGTCCAGCCAATGCAACCGACCACTGCTCTCCGGTGTCCCTTAATCTCCTCTTGGGAGAAGCAGAGGCTGGTGCCCGGGCTGTCTGCAGCAGGGTCCTTCCCAGCTGCACAGTGGCACAACAGGGTCCCCGAGAGGGTGAATCGGGCAGCTCAGGGCAGCAGGAGGCCACAGCAGATGCATCAGATGGAGCCAGTGAGGGTCTGACATCCCTGGCCATTCAGTGCAGCCAGCCCGGAGGCACCGCTCCTGCCCCCCGCTCACCCTGCCCCATCGGAGCCACCCAGGGACCAGCCCCTGGCACAGCCACAGGGCCAACGCACTGGGGGACAAACCGAATTCATGAGGACAAGGTCAGGCAGAGACACAACACAGCCCGCCCGACGCCCTCCCGTCTCCGGGGGCAGCTGCCCAGGCAGCTCCGCTCACCTGGGCAGCAGCCCCCGCCCCGCTCCCAGCAGGTGGGCCCACGGCAGGAGAAGGGTTAATGCCGATTGCAGAGGGTCTGCGGGCCTGGGGGACACACAGCCCAGCGCCGGGTCCGCCCCGCGCTGTTACTTTTCAAGACAACTTGTTTCCCATTTCCGCGCGCAGAAACGCCCCCTCGCCCCCGGCAGCGCGGAGCAGGGCGGAGCTGTGCGGAACCCCGCGCTGGGCTGTGTCCCCCCCAGGCCCGCAGACCCTCTGCGATCGGAATTAACCCTTCTCCTGCCGTGGGCCCACCTGCTGGGAGCGGGGCGGGGGCTGCTGCCCAGGTGAGCGGAGCTGCCTGGGCAGCTGCCCCCGGAGACGGGAGGGCGTCGGGCGGGCTGTGTTGTGTCTCTCCCTGACCTTGTCCTCATGAATTCGGTTTGTCCCCCAGTGCGTTGGCCCTGTGGCTGTGCCAGGGGCTGGTCGCTGGGTGGCTCCGATGGGGCAGGGTGAGCGGGGGGCAGGAGCGGTGCCCCCGGGCTGGCTGCACTGAATGGCCAGGGATGTCAGACCCTCACTGGCTCCATCTGATGCATCTGTTGTGGCCACCTGCTGCCCTGAGCTGCCCGATTCACCCTCTCGGGGACCCTGTTGTGCCACTGTGCAGCTGGGAAGGACCCTGCTGCAGACAGCCCGGGCACCAGCCTCTGCTTCTCCCAAGAGGAGATTAAGGGACACCGGAGAGCAGTGGTCGGTTGCATTGGCTGGACTCGTGTTACTGCTATTTAAAATGGCTGCCCCAGTGCGTGTGTTTACATGGGAGTCTCTTGCCAGTGGTTTGCAAATGAAGCTCTCCGAGATCTGCAGAGCCTGGCTCCCCTGATTAGCGGGGGGGGCCGTGTCAGAGTTGATCCCAACTCAGACAGTCTGAGTGCAGAAGGTGGGGGCCCCCAAGACACCTTAACATATCTTGTCTCTATAGGCTTCTGCCTAAAGCTTCCCAGAGTCACAGATTTCCTGACCCCGGGAGGTAGCTGCCACCACCCAGGAGAGAAAACCCTTCCTTTAAAATTCACAAAGACACGCTTGGGCTGTCCCCCTGCGGGGTAAGCCCCAAGCTCTTAACCCTCCCTGGGGAGAACGCTTGAAAACAAAGAGAATAAATTACACTGCAGTCTGATAGACCTAGATAGTCTAGGCATGAATATACACAGACCCTTTTTTAGGACACAGGACGCAAATTATTGACTTAAAAAGTTGTTTATTAACAAAAGAAAAGATAAAGTACAGTTGGTTGCTAGGTTTTACAAGCGAACTAAAAAAAAGGTTTGTGTTTTCACAGAGAATTACTTCTCTTGGATTCATTTTAGACGTTACATTGTACAGGGGAAATATATCAGCTAGCTTAGAAAGTCCCACGTCAAACCCAAAATAAAAATAACCTGGTTGTGTCTGACAAAACACTTCCTTTCTAATTACATCAAAACTAAAAAGCAGTTCAGTAGCTCTTTAAAGACTAACCAAATAATTTATTAGGTGATGAGCTTTCCTGGGACAGACCCACTTCTTCAAATCAGAGCCCTACCAGTGTGGGTCTGTAATTTACTTACAAAACAAGAAAATAACTCAATCCTACCAGAACAACTACAAGTCTTGTGGCCCCTCATAGACTAACAGATATTTTGGAGCACATCTGATGAAGCGGGTCTTTGCCTACAAAAGCTTGTGCTCCAAAATATGTTAGTCTATAAGGGGCCACAAGACTTCTTGTTGTTCTCGAATCTACACACTAACATGGCTACCTCTCTGATACTTGTCAATCCTACCAGTTGCAGTGGAGAATTACTTCCCTGGGAGTCAGCTTAGAAGTTAGAGAGTGCAGGGAAAAGAATCAAGTCATTACTCAGAGCAACTGAAAAAAGGTCCACCTAAGTTTCAAAATAACCATAATCTGACCATGTGTAACTACACATTGTCCTTCTGCTTACATATCTATGGCTGATTTTGAGATAGACTGAGGGTGTGAAAATAATGGAGTAGATCCTCAAGGAATTCATTTGGCAGCACTTGGAAGCGGGGAAAGTGATCAAAAGTAGCCAGCATGGATTCACTAGGGGCAAGGCCTGCCTGACCAATCTAATTAGCTTCTATGACAAGGCAAGAGGCTCTCTGGACATGGGGAAGTCAGTGGATGTAATATATCTTGACTTCAGCAAAGCTTTTGATACAGTCTCCCACAACAATCTTGCCCATAAGTTAAGGAAGTATGGATTGGATCCTTGGACTATAAGATGGATAGAAAGCTGGCTTGACAGTCGGGCCCAACGGGTAGTGGTCAATGGCCCAACATCTGGATGGAGGTTGGTCTCAGGTGGAATGCCACAGGGCTTGGTTCTGGGGCCAGTGTTGTTCAACAGCTTTATTAATGACCTGGATGAGGGACTGGATTGTACCCTCAGCAAGTTTGTGGATAACACAAAACTACAGGGAGAGGTAGATATGATGGAGGGTAGAGAGAGAATCCAGAGGGACCTGGATAAATTGGAGGACTGGGCCAAAAGAAATCTGATGCGGTTCAACAAGGAGAAGTGCAGCGTCCTGCACCGGGGGCAGAAGAATCCCAAGCATTGTTATAGGCTGGGGACTGACTGGCTAAGCAGCAGTACACCGGAAAGGGACCTTAGGGGTTCTGGTGGATGAAAGGCTGGATATGAGTAAACAGTGTGCCCTTGTAGCCAAGAAGGCTAACAGCATAGCAGGGTGCATTAGGATGAGCATTTCAAGCAGATCTGGAGAAATGGTTGTTCCCCCCTATTCAGCACTGGTGAGGCCACATCTGGAATACTGTGTCCAGTTTTGGGCCCCCCAGTATAAAAAGGAGGTGGATGTGCTGAAGCAGGTTCAGCGAAGGGCAACAAAAATGATTAAGGGGCTGAAGCACAAGACCCATGAGGAGAGGCTGAGGGATTTGGGCTTGTTTAGTTTACAGAAGAGAAGACTGAGGGGTGATTTAATAGCAGCCTTCAACTTCCTGAAAGGGAGCTCTAAAGAGGAGGGTGAGAAACTCTTCTCAGTGGTGACAGATGGCAGAACAAGGAGCAATGGTCTGAAGTTACAGAGGGGAGGTGTAGGTTAGATATTAGGAAAAACTATTTCCCCGGGAGGGTGGTGAAGCACTGGAATGTGTTACCTAGAGAGGTGGTGGATTCTCCATCCCTCGAGGTTTTTAAGTCCTGGCTTGACGAGGTTCTGGCTGGGATGACTTAGTTGGGGTTGACCCTGCTTGGAGCGGGGGGCTGGATTAGATGAGCTCCCAAGGTCCCTTCAGCCCTAGGATTCTGTGATTTACTGGATTCATTCCAGCTGCTTAGGAGCAATCATTTCTTTCTCCCCTCTGCATCAGCTACACAGACAAAGACCCCTCAGACTGCAATTGTTCTCAGTTTAAAAAGTTTCTCTTCCTCCCATTGGCTTACCTGCCCACCCCTTGCTGAGAGCCTTGTTAACCCTTTCAGGACAGTGACCCAACAATTCTCTCTGCAGGAAACCCTTGACCCCAGACTGCACTGGACATCTGTGGAGAGAACCATTCTGTGACCTGGAGTTGGTTTGTTCAGAGCCTGCTGAGGCCTATTTGACCGTGGGGATAAAAGCAGTGCCAAGGAAAGCTCTGGAACAGTTCATTCGAAGGCATCTCAGACCCAGCCTGGCTGGTCGGTGTATTCAGGCAAAACTCACCATCAAATTATATTTGAAAGAGGTTTTCCCTGATCACCCCACATAGCCAAACCGCGCCTGGGCTGTAATCGAGTGAGCTGCTTTGAAACTGTCCTACGAAGGGCTCTGCCGGCCCCAGAGTGACCAGGGCTGCGGTATGGAGGCTGAAGTGGCCATGTCTAAGCTTTTGGAGCCTGCAAGTCTTTCAGAGACAGGGCACGTGTCACGTGCTGCTGAGAGGACAGATCCACACTCAAGTTCCCAGGAAACCCATGTTAGACAAAGTGGAACAGCTTCTGTGACCATCAGTCAGGAGGATGAAGACAGCAGCACCATCTGTCCTACAGGTATCACTGCCTCTCTGGGGTCTTCTGACAACATCCCCTTCCCCGGTGGGGCTTGCAGGAACACAATAAGGCCTTTGTCACCCTCTGGTAGCCAATCCTCAAAGGACACTTCAGCATACATCCATAGCTCATAGAGCTGGAAGGACCTCAAGAAGTCATCACGTCCAGTCCCCAGCAAGGCCTATCACCATCCCTGAGAAGCTTCTTCTTTTTTTTTTTAAATCTATTTGCCCCAGACTCCTAAATGGCCCCCTCAAGGATTGAGATCACAACCCCAGGTTTACAAGGCTAGCACTCTAGCGTTGAGCAGCCTTTGGTCTGTTTTGCTAGCTCAGCCTGGCTACAGCTACACCACAGAGATATTTTGCAATAGCTTTGCTGGCGTCTACACTATGCACCCGCTATTTTGAAATGCATTTGAAATAGCTGGTGCATTGTTTCGAAATCAGTAAACCTCCTTGCAGGAGAAATAAGGCCTATTTTGAAATAGGCACCGTTAAGATACGGAATAGCACTATTTTGAAATACGCCATCATGACACCCAAGCTGCGTCTACACGTGCACGCTACTTCGAAGTAGCGGCACCAACTTCGAAATAGCGCCCGTCGCGTCTACACGCGTCGGGCGCTATTTCGAAGTTAACTTCGACGTTAGGCGGCGAGACGTCGAAGTCGCTAACCTCATGAGGAGATAGGAATAGCGCCCTACTTCGACGTTCAACGTCGAAGTAGGGACCGTGTAGACGATCCGCATCCCGCAACGTCGAAATTGCTGGGTCGTCCATGGCGGCCATCAGCTGGGGGGTTGAGAGATGCTCTCTCTCCAGCCCCTGCGGGGCTCTATGGTCACCGTGGGCAGCAGCCCGTAGCCCAGGGCTTCTGGCTGCTTCTGCGGCAGCTGGGGATCTATGCTGCAGGCACAGGGTCTGCAACCAGTTGTCAGCTCTGTGGATCTTGTGTTGTTTAGTGCAACTGTGTCTGGGAGGGGCCCTTTAAGGGAGCGGCTGGCTGTTGAGTCCTCCCTGTGACCCTGTCTGCAGCTGTGCCTGGCATCCCTATTTCGATGTGTGCTACTTTGACGTGTAGACGTTCCCTCGCTGCGCCTATTTCGATGTTGGGCTGAGCAACGTCGAAGTTGAACATCGACGTTGCCGGCCCTGGAGGACGTGTAGACGTTATTCATCGAAATAGACTATTTCGATGTCGCAACATCGAAATAAGCTATTTCGATGTTGGCTGCACGTGTAGACGTAGCCCCAGTGGCATTATTTCAAAATAGCGCTGTGTCCAGAAACGCCATTTTGAAATGCATTTGTGTTCAAATATTTTGAACTAACTCCGTAGCATAGCCGTAGCCTCTGTGCCCTCTAGATCCAAGGTCACTGCTCAGTCTCTGCATATTCACACCGCTTCCTTCCATGCTATTTGGGCTGGTCCAATTCCAATTCAGGGCCCTTTCTGAGCAAGGAAACCATTTTCCTGAGTCTTTTTTGCACAGTAATGAAGCTGGCAGGGTTTCACGTGGAAGCAACACCAGTTTTCATTTCAGAGCGACACAGTTCTGGGTTGGAGGTTTTCATAATAGGAGTAGGATCAATTTTGGATTTCAACTTCTGTAGTTTCCTTCTCCCCCGCCACCATTCTCTTCCTTTCACAAACATGTTTTCCACTAGAAATATTTGCAGTGGACAGGGGAAATATCGGAAAATCTCACTTGGTAACTGGTGTGTTTGGGGGTTTTCCCTTAAAAAAATCTGAAATGACGTTTTCTTCCCATTTGGAATCAAAAATTTCACTTCATTGGCTCTAAAATTTTCCCCCTAGTTGGGAAATTTGTCCTTTCACACGCCAGTTCCAGCTGATGCTGCTAAAAAAGGCAGGCCCTGTCCCCCCATAGTAGCAGCATGGAGCACTAACAGCGCTGTCTGTTACAGGTTGGCTCTCTGCACTGAAAGCCCGGGCACCTCATCTGGCTGTGTTCAGCCTGGCTCTCAATGGCATTTTTATCATCATCCTCATCACCCTGTCAGGTGAGTGTGGAGCCTACACTGAGCTGATCTCTGTGCCTCACACTCAGTGTTAGAAACTTCTTCTCCCCTCTACAGCCCCAGCCCACTCCTGCTTCAACAGTCACACTGGACTCTGCTGAGCCCTGGGTGTTCTATGGGGTCTGCCCCATGGCCCATTTTCCAGCTCTCACCAGCTCTTGGCTCACTCTGTCATGTCACCCAGATACACCTGGCTACCCAGAGCTGTGAGCCACTGTTACAGGGAGGGTGTCATACCTGTGTCTAGCTGGCTGTCAGCTCCCTGACCTCTCTTCTCAGGGCTAGGCCAGCCCCAGCAGTGCCTTGCAAGTAACAACAGCTGCACCCCGGACCCTGCATCCCTTTGCATCATTCCTGTGTCACTGGCTGCTCACAGACATCCCAGACACCCTGTTCCCAGAGGTGCAGTATGCCCCATTTTCTAGTCTGACCTTACACCGTCACTCCTGTATCACACAGCACCTGTGAGCACAGCTGATAAAAACACAAGGACGTTTGTTCAGGAAAGAGTAAAGATTTAACTAGAGCTGGGATAGTGAGATGGGAACAACCCAAAATCAAAAAATGTGATCCTGGGTCTACACTGACCATTCCTGCCAATTTCCCTCACTCCTTGAAAAGTCCCATCTCTTGCAGGGTCAGTTGGTTTCATGGGGACCAGGGTCAGAGCCTTCCTGAAAGCCCCTTCTCAGTGAATGGTTCCAGATGGTCTTTGCCCAGCCTCTGTTAGATTCAAACAGGCCAAGAAGAGAGCCACCAGGTGGCTGGTTGCGCCATCCTAGGTGTCCCAGTTTGAACCCCGCTTTGTGGGGGGTCAACGTGCATGTGGGCAAGGGGAGAGACAGAGGAGGTCAGCTTGCCGCGAGCTGGCCCGCAGCAGGGATGGCACCCAGACCAGCCAGTCCCCCAGCTTTGCCCAGCCTCCAGCCTTGTGCTCCCACCCCCACCATCAGCCACGGACCTCCCTGCTCACCACTAGTGGGTGGGCATCTGGAAACAAGGATCCCACCAGCATTGGGACCTACCGGTACTGATGGGAGGGAAACAGAAAACACAGGACACTTGGCTCATGTTTTTAAAAAAGCTTGGATGCCTGCAGAGAAGCTCAAATCCAGCTCTGTCCCTTCTAAAAATGGGACATAGAATCATAGACCACTAGAACTGGAAGGGACCTCGAGAGGTCATCGACTCCAGTTTCCTGCTCTCATGGCAGGACCAAACACTGTCTCAGCCATCCCTGACAGATGTCTGTCTAACTTGCTTTTAAATGTCTCCACTGATGGAGATGCCACCACCTCCCCAGGCAATTTATTCCAGCGTTTGACCACCCTGACAGTGAGGAAGATTTTCTTACTGTCCAACCTAAACCTCCCTTGCTGCCGTTTAAGCCCGTTGCTTCTTGTCCTGTCCTCAGCCGCCAAGGAGAACAAATTTTCTCCCTCCTCCTTGTTTAGGTACTTGTAAACCACTATCATGTCCCCGCTCAGTCTTCTTTTCTAAACTAAACAAGCCCAATTTTTTTTCAGTCTTTCCTTCTATCTCATGCTCTCTAGAGCCTTCAACATCCTTGTTGCTCTTCTCTGGACCTTCTCCAATTTCTCCACATCCCTCTTGAAATGCTCCAGCTGCAGCTAACCAGCGCCAAGTAGAGCGGAAGAATGACTTCCCATTTCTTGCTCACCACGCTCCTCTTAATACCACCCAGAATCATGCTGGCTTTTTTTTTTTTTTGCAACAGCATCACAGTGTTGACTCATATTTAGCTTGTGGTCCACTTTGACCCCTAGATCCCTTTCTGCCATACTCCTTCCTAGACAGTCACTTCCCATTCTGTATGCATGAAACTGATTGTTCCTTCCTAAGTGGGGTATTTTGCATTTGTCTGCATGTAGTCACTCAGGTTGGCCTGGCGTAGAGTGTGTGGGAGTGTTCCACGTTACGTTGCCACTGGGAGTTGTTCCCTTGGCTACAGAAGGAGACAGGCAAACCTCTCACCCTGCTACTTTCTCATCTCCAGCAAAGCCATGTGAGCTGGGCCCAGCTGGTGCCGCCTGCCCCGACGGCTGGCTCGGGTACCTGAGGAAGTGTTATTATTTCTCAGAGGCTGAAGCCAACTGGACTGATAGCCAGAATAACTGCTCTGCCCTCGGTGCCTCCTTGGCTGTGATTGACACCAAACAGGAAATGGTGAGGCAGATTCTGGGCTGCACAGGCTGGGGGTGGCAAAGATGGATTGCAGCTGGGCTTGTCCTGGGGCTGCCAGGGCCCCGGATGCTGCTTAATTTAAGGCAACTTCCCTGAGCCACTTATACAGCTAATACCCAGAGCACAGGGTGATCCAGCCACCCTCCGTCCTCCCCACATGCTGGGCACTGAGCCCGAGCGCTGTGGGACTAATGTGCCAACCCCGTGCTCCAGGGGAATTCCCAGAAGGGGAATCCAAAAGCTCCCCAGCCCCTGCTATGTCGGGGGGGCAGCCTTGCCAACCCATGAGTCAGGGTGCCCCAAACCAGGTGTTTGCCTTAAAAATAACAGCTCAGAGGGGGGTTTATTCGTTCTCTGGTATCGAAGCTTTCAGGGGGTCCCATCTGGACATTTTTCTCTTTAGCCCCAAGATTCAGAAGCATATGAAAGATCAGACTCTCATGTAGCCCCTGACTGTAGGTGCTGTGGGGGAGGTGGTTGGGATAACAAGGATGCCATCTGGGTACCACTAACTATCAGGTGGTGGATTTGAAGTGGTCAAAGGTTAGTAAAGAAAACAAAGCAGATGACTAAGGCTACATCTATGCCACAGTCCCTTTTTGAAAGTGGAATGCAAATGAGGCCAATCAAAAATGCAAACGAAGCACCAATTTATATAGCTTGAGCTTCATTTGCATAATCACACTTTGAAAATAGAGTCTTTCAAAAGAAAAACAGCAGTGTAGACGGGGTCTTTCAAAATAAAACCCTGTTTGGAAAGTACCCTTCTTCCTAATTTTTTTCAGGAACAAGGCACTTTCAAAAACAGGGTTTTATTTCGAAAGAACCCCATCTACACTGCCGACTTGCTTTCGAAAAACTCTCTTTCAAAAGTGTGATTATGCAAATGAAGTGCAAGAGATGTAAACTGCCATGTCATTTGCATTTTTCATTGGCCTCATTTGCATTCCCCTTTGGAAAGAAAACTGTAGTGTAGACACAGCTTAAGAAAATAATATGAAGTCCACAATCTAGGCTAGATTCACTCAAGAAGGACATGGAACAAGCTGCAGATAATCATTGTAGAGCACTGCCTTAGGTTGAATCTCCATAGGGCATTGTGGCAAGGGCCCCTCTTACCCAGACCACTGCTTGGGTCAGTTTTTGCCCCTTTCCCTCAGGGCTGGGGCTTGCAATGGGTCTCTGTGGCAGGGAGCCCAGCCACACCTCCTGGGACTCCCTCCCCTGCTGTTTCTACACTGAAGCTGGTAGAACTTACTCTCGAGCTTTCAGTCCCTCGCTTTGTCTCTCCTCCGCTTTCCCGCTGCAGAGGGTTTACTAGGGTTACTAGTCACCACCTAATGTCCCCACACGGGCTGAGTGCTCCATGGGGCTGGGTCTGAGCCTGTAGCTGGTGTAGAATTCCCAGCCCGGACCCCCTGCCCAGTGCTCAGAGAACAGGGCTCACACCAGAAATGGTATGTAACGCGCATTTCCTCTCCTGTTTGTAACGAGGATTTCCTGATGCGCTATAAAGGCCACAGTGATTATTGGATCGGGCTGAGGAGAGAACCAGACCAGCCTTGGAAATGGGCCAATGGCATTGAGTTCAAGAACGGGTGAGTCCTTCTGAGGGCTGTTAACTCAGCGACCGAGGCAGCTCCCCTGTGTCACCAGCGATCAGCTGTGTGGTTACGGCCTGAAGGTGGCTTGGGAAGTGTGGCTCAGTTCCTGTGTTACCCCAGGCCAACCCTGTGACCTTTGGGCAAATGGTTCGTGGAGACAGCTGATCTCATAGAGCCAAGCTCATCAAGTCCAGTCCCCTGCCCTGACAACAGGACCTATCGCCATCCCTCACAGATATTTTTTTTAATTTGCCCTCACAGCCCTGGCTGGACAAGGTCAATGCTCAAACCACCGAGCTACCCCTCCCCTGTCGCTGAAGCTGCTCTGCTGATGTTGTTGGATTTATTACTGCTTGTGGCTGTTGCAGGTTTAGCATACTGGGAGGAGAGCAATGCGCTTTTCTGATCCAGGACAATATTGCCAGCTCCAGCTGTTCCAGGGAAGGGCCATGGATCTGCAGCAAACCAGAACAGGAACCAGAAGGCCAAGCCAAGGGACTGTCACTTGGATGAGCCGCCTTATCCTGTCCTTTTGAGGACTGAGCGTAGTGGGTGGGACTGTATCTGCCCACTGGAAAGGCCCCTCCCTCAGGGGGCTGGCGCCTGCTGCCTCCTTCCATGGGGAACGTGATGGGGATGGTAAAGCCAGCTCCAGCAGCAAGGTAGAGAGACACTTAGCCAGGCTGACACGCCAGAGAACACTGGTGGACTGTGGCAGAATGATGCCTGTCCCCCACGCCCGGCAGGAGGCCCTCCAGGACCTCACGCAAAGCCCAGCTCAGTTCTGGGTGGGACTGTCCTGCCCCATCCTGGAGAAGGCCTGGACCAGGCTGGACGGCTTCTGGCTGGATCGGAGCCTGCGAGTGAAGTTTGAGAGCCCAGAGGGAGCTGCATTCAATGTCAGACAATGCTGAGACCCCCAGGAGAAGTTTGGGGTGCTTGGCTGAGAGGGGACTGGAGCAGACAGGGCCATGGGACAGGGAGAGATTGTGCTGGGGGCTGCACAGACATGGCAACAGAAGCCCTTGGCCCAGAGTCGGGGTGCAAAGAGTCCAGGTCAGAGCCCCGGGGATTTTCCAGAGATTTGGGGGGAGCAGACACAGAGCAGCCAGAGGCAGGAGGGGACCAGGAGGGGCAGTGTGGTCACAGGCCAGTGTGGAAGAGCAGCAGAGCGGTGGACAATGAGTTGCACAGCAGGGAGCTGGCGGCTGGAGCAGGTCCCTGAGCTCTCGGCAGAGAGAGGCTGCTTAAAGTGGGGAGATTTTTAGCAGAGGTACCCACAGTTGCCAGGCAAAATAGCCCCTAATCCCTGTCTACACAGCCCCTGTTCTGAAGTACCTTTCGGAAGAGGCGCTATTCCTCGTACAATGAGGTTTACAGAAATCGAAATAAGCCGTTTCATAGAATCATAGAACACTAGGACCAGAAGGGGCCTCGAGAGGCCATCGAGTCCAGTCCCCTGCCCCGACGGCAGGACCGACCACTATCTACACCATCCCTGATAGACATCTATCTAATCTGTTCTTAAATATCTCCAGCGAGGGAGATTCTACAACCTCCCTTGGCAACTTATTCCAGTACTTGACCACCCTGACAGTTAGGAACTTTTTCCTAATGTCCAACCTAAACTTCCCTTGCTGCAGCTTAAGTCCATTGCCTCTTGTTCTCTCCTCAGAGGCCAAGAAGAACAAGTTTTCTCCCTCCTCCTTATGACTCCCTTTAAGATATCTGAAAACCGCTATCATGTCCCCCCTCAATCTTCTCTTTTCCAAGCTAAACAAGCCCAATTCTTTCAGCCTAAGTCATGTTCTCCAGACCTTTTATCATTCTGGTTGCTCTTCTCTGGACCTTCTCTAATTTCTCCACATCTTTCTTGAATTGGGGTGCCCAGAACTGGACACAATATTCCAGCTGAGGCCTAACCAGCGCAGAGCAGAGCGGAAGAATGATTTCTCGTGTCTTGTTCACAACACACCTGCTAATGCATCCCAGAATCATGTTTGCTTTTTTTTCAACAGCATCACATTGTTGACTCATATTTAACTTGTGATCTACTAGAACCCCTCGATCCCTTTCTGCTGTACTCCTTCCTAGACAGTCTTTTCCCATTCTGTATGTGTGAAACAGATTATTCCTTCCTAAGTGCAGCACCTTACATTTATCTTTATTAAACTTCATCCTGTTTACTTCAGACCATTTCTCCAATTTATCTAGATCATTCTGAATTACGACCCTATCCTCCAAGGTAGTTGCAACCCCTCCCAGCTTGGTATCATCTGCAAACTTAATAAGCGTACTTTCTATGCCAATATCCAAATCATTAATGAAGATATTGAACACAACTGGTCCCAAAACAGACCCCTGCGGAACCCCACTTGTTATGCTTTTCCAGCAGGATTGAGCACCATTAACAACTACTCTCTGGGTACGATTAGCCAGCCAGTTATGCACCCACCTTATTGCAGCCCCATTGAAGTTGGACTTGCCTAGTTTGTCGATAAGAATATTATGCGAGACCGTATCAAATGCTTTACTAAAGTCTAGGTATACCACACCCACTGCTTCTCCCTTATCTACGACTCTCGTTATCGTGTCAAAAAAAGCTATCAGGTTGGTTTGACATGATTTGTTTTTTACAAAACCATGCTGGCTGTTCCCTATCACTTTACTACGTTCCAAGTGCTTGCAGACGACTTCCTTAACTACCTGCTCCATTACCTTTCCTGGCACAGAAGTTAAGCTGACTGGCCTGTAATTTCCTGGGTTGTTCTTGTTCCTCTTTTTGTAGATGGGCACTATATTTGCCCTCTTCCAGTCTTCTGGAATCTCTCCTGTCTCCCGTGACTTTCCAAAAATGAGAACTAACGGCTCAGCTACCTCTTCTATCAGCTCCTTGAGGATTCTAAGATGCATTTCATCAGGCCCTGGTGACCTGCAGACATCTAATTTTTCCAAATGGTTTTTAACTTCTTTTTTTATTCCAAAAACTAACTCTACCCCTTTTCCACCAGCATTCAGTATGTCAGGCATTCCTTCAGACTTCTCTGTGAAGACCGAAACAAAGAAGTCATTAAGCATCGCTGCCATTTCCAAGTTCCCCGTTACTGTTTCTCTCTCCTCACTGAGCAACGGCCCTACCCTGTCCTTGGTCTTCCTCTTGTTTCTAATATATTTGTAAAAGGCCTTCTTGTTACCTTTTATGCCTGTAGCTAGTTGGAGCTCATTTTGTGCCTTAGCCTTTCTAATTTTACTCCTGCATTCCTGTGTTATTTGCCTGTGTTCATTCTTTGTAATTTGTCCTAGTTTCCATTTTTTATAGGATTCCTTTTTTAGTTTGAGATCATGCAGGATCTCCTTGTTAAGCCAAGGCGGTCTTTGCCCATATTTACTATCTTTCCTACGTAGGGGAATAGCTTGTTTTTGGGCCCTTAAAAATGTCTCTTTGAAAAACTGCCAGCTCTCCTCAGTTGTTTTTCCCCTCAGTTTTTCCTCCCATGGGATCTTACCTACCAGCTCTCTGAGTTTACCAAAATCTGCCTTCCTGAAATCCATCATCTCTATTTTGCTGTTTTCCCTCCTACCAGTCCTTAGAATTGTGAATTCTATGATTTCATGATCACTTTCACCCAAGCAGCCTCCCACTTTCAAATTCTCGACCAAGTCCTTCTTATTTGTTAAAATCAAATCCAGAAGTTTCTCCCTTGGTGGCTTTTTCAACTTTTTGGAATAAAAAATTGTCTCCAATGCAGTCTAAGAACTTATTGGATAGTCTGTGCCCCGCTGTATTAGTGTCCCAGCATATATCTGGATAGTTAAAGTCCCCCATCACCACCAAATCCTGGGCTCTGGATGATTTTGTTAGTTGTTTAAAAAAAGCATCATCCACCTCTTCCACCTGGTTAGGTGGCCTGTAGTAGACTCCTAACAGGACATCACCCTTGTTTTTTACCCCTCTTAAACTAACCCACAGACTCTCAACACGTCCATCTCCTATGTCCATCTCCACCTCAGTCCAAGTGTGTACATTTTTTATATATAAGGCAACACCTCCCCCCTTTTTTCCCTGTCTATCTTTCCTAACCAGGCTGTAGCCTTCAATACCAACATTCCAATCATGTGTATTATCCCACCAAGTTTCTGTGATGCCAATGATATCATAGTTGTATTTTTTTATTAGCACTTCCAGTTCTTCCTGCTTATTACCCATACTTCTTGCATTGGTATTTAGGCATCTTAGATATTGATTTGAACTTTCCCACCAGTTTTTTCCTGGCCCTCTTTTTACTCTGACATTGTTGCCCATGCTCCCTCCTACTTCCGACCCATCTCCCAGGTTTCCATGTTCTCCACTTACCTGCGGGCTTTGCTCCCCTGTCCCCGGCAAACCTAGTTTAAAGCCCTCCTCACCAGGTTAGCAAGTCTGTGTCCGAATATGGTCTTTCCCCTCCTCGAAAGGTGAACGCCATCTCTGCCTAGCAGTCCTTCCTGAAATAGCATCCCGTGGTCGAAGAAACCGAAGCCTTCCCGGCGACACCATCCACGCAGCCAGGCATTCACCTCTAGGATGCACCTGTCTCTGCCCGGGCCTCTACCCGCAACAGGAAGGATTGAAGAGACCACCACCTGCGCCCCAGACCCCTTCACCCGTGCCCCCAGAGCCCTGTAGTCACTCCTGACCTGCTCAGCATTACACCTCACAGTATCGTTAGTGGGCACATGGATGAGAAGCATGGGATAGTAGTCTGAGGGCCGGACAATCCTCGACAATGCCTCTGTAACATCTCGGATACGGGCCCCAGGCAGGCAGCATACCTCCCGAGCCGAAATGTCAGGGCGACAGATGGGTGCCTCCGTCCCCCTCAAAAGAGAGTCTCCGACCACCACTACTCTGCGTTTTCTTCTTGCAGTGGTGGCAGGAGACTTCTCAGCCTCGGGGGTATGAGGCTTCTCCTCTTCTGTACTGGGCGACTCCTGTAGCAAGTATAGCATAACGGTTTTCCAGTACCACAGTGGGAGGGTTCTGTGCAGGGGTGGGACACTGCCTGCTGCCAGAAGTAACCAGCTGCCAGTGCCCACCCTGGTCTACCTCTTTCTCCACCAGTGGTTTATCAGCCTTTTATCTCACACCGGCCAGTCAGAGGCGGGTACAGGACAGACTGTGAGGCTTTGACAAAGGAGGAGATTTCCTTATGTTTTATATGAGTAGCGTGTGCCTCAGTTTCCCCTCCCTGTCGCATGACTAACGACATGGTGGGACAAAAGTGATTGACCTCGGCAGTGAACTCTGGAGCGCTGCTTCCCAACGTGAGATCCGTACTCCCGTGAGGGTATGGCCGAAGTTCCGTGAAAAAAAAACACCAGTGAATAAACCTAAATCACAGACAATGAGTTTTAAATCATTTGCACAGGTACAATCGATTATGTTTAAATCCAATCTCTCCCACTAAGGTTATGAATGTCTGTCCGAAAATCTAGGCTGTGGTTTCCTTTTTGATTGAATGAACTGTACAGAGTGGCTGGAATTGGCTCTGATGGGAGGGTCCGGGAATGATTTGGGGGCTGTACCGGTGAAAAGGTTGGGGACCACTGCTCTAGGGGACTGTTGTCTGGGTAGTCCCAGACGCTGGCCTGGTATTTTGCAACTGAACAACAGATGAGGGGCAGAGCATGCAGGAAGCCAGGCAGCTGCAAAGATCTGGCGAACAGAGGAGAGGCCAGCGATATTCTCTCTCCTTTGTTTCCATCTGTGAGCAGAATAAATTTTATTAGGTGCACCAACATTGTGCCGATGTGCCCCACCCGCAGAAACACACACTACTGCCTGTGGACGCTCTACTCATGAGCTGGGTGGCTTTGGAATCTCTCCAGGGTGGCTGCTCAGCTCATAGGGAACACTGGATGCCAGGTGATCAGCTTTCCCTGGAGCACACAATAAAGGACAGATGAGCAGTGATTGTGCTGTTATAAAAGTTGTCCTTCATGTATCCCAAATTTCGGGTAAGTCAACGGGGGAAGTGGGGGCTTGGGCAGTGGGTTGGGGCCAAAGGGGTTAAGCTGGGGGTGGGTTAGGGCTGCAGAGGGGCAGGAGGGTGGAGCCCGAGCTGGGGCACACACGGGTTGGAGCAGGGTCTGCAGAGGCTGGAGCAGGGTCCGTGGGGTGGTGGGCAGGGGGCTGGAGCGTGAGTCCTGTGTGCCCCAGCCTGAGTCCCCTCTGGGGCTGTAGCGTGCCAGGGTCTGGGAGCCCCCTGTGCAGGATGGGGCCGAGCTGGGGCCATGGTGGGGCTGACCCAAGGGAAAGGGTGTTTTAGCTAAAACCCTTCTCCCTCCCTTCCCAGAGTGGTGCCGCTGTCCCCATGAGAGTCGTGCTGCTCTGGGAAGGGGGCTTTTGAGGAGACCGAGTAGCAGGGCTCCCCCGCCAAGAAACTAGGAGGCGGGTACCGGATTCCGGTCTTGCCCAGGACAGACAGCACCGCTGTGGACAAGGAGGTATCCTCCGTCATCTGTTGGTAGACGGTGTAGCGCTTGATGAACGTGGCATCGCATGCCCAGGTCGCCGCCCTGCAGATCTCTCGAAGGCGGACTCCTCTGAAGAACACCATCGACGCCACCACCGCACTGGTCGAATGTGTCCTCGCTTGACACGGCCCTCAGGGAGTAGCACGTCATGAGGCAGGACACGACCAGGTGAGAAAGCCTTTGCGAGGAATCGCCGCGCCTCTTGGGCGGCGGCCTACGGACACTGTCAGCCTCTTGGTCTTCCGAAAGGGCTTGGTCCTGTCGCCGTAGAGGGCCAAGGCTCTTCCGACATCCAGGGAGCCCAGTTGCCGAGGCATGCGGTTAAGGATAACACGTGGGCAGCACGACAGGCCCGTTGCCGTGGAAATTCGAGGCAACTTTCGGGATGAAACGGGGAGGTAATCTGAGTGTCACCCTGTCCTTGTACAAGATCGTATACAGCGGAGTCATCACAAGGGCTGATAACTTGCTCACCTTTCAGGCCCACACGATTGCCGGGGGGAAGGTTCGAAGGGACCTCTCGTCAATGTCTCGAAGACCAAGTCCAAGCTCCATGTGGGCGCGATCAGCCGCCTCGGTGGGTATAGATTCGCCAGCCCTTTAAGGAATCGTGCCGTAACTGAGTGAGCAAAGACCGACGTGCCAGCTACTGTGTGTCTGAAGGCTGATATAGCAGCAGGGTGTACTTTTATCAATGCTAGTGCTAGCCCTGGCCGTTTCAGGTCTAGTAAATAAACAGTCAAGGATCAAGTGGATTCGTGCTTCGCTCATTGTCTAGAGGAGCGCCAGTCCCTGAACAAGACCTATTTCGAAAGGTAAGTCTTCCGCGTGTTTTCCTGTCTACTCTGTATGAGGATGGCCTTCACTCGGTCTGAAGAGAGCTCCTCCACCGCTTCGAACCAGCAACCAACCAGGCTGTGAGCTGAAGGGTGCGCGGCTGTGGGTGCACGATTGCTCCCTCGTCCTGAGTCAACAGGTCTCTAGGGCAGGGCAGGAGGTGAGACGCTTGCTGCGACTTTCTGCGGCGAAGCGGGATCCAGTGCTGACGTGGCCACACGGGTGCTATCAGTGTAAGTTTGGCTCCATCCCGGCTGACCTGCTGCAGCGCTCTGGGGATCAACACCGTCGGTGGGAACGCGTGGAGTTGCGGACCCCTCCAACCGATCGAGAACGCATCGCCCAGGGAGTGCGGCCCCAGGTCCAGGGTACTCTAGAACAGTACCGCTCGCACTGGCGATCAGAACGCGTTGCAAACAGGTCTGAAACTGGGCACCCCCGTGGATCAAACACAGGGAGGAGGATATCGCTGCAGATTTCCCACACGTGATCCAATGCAAAATGTCTGCTCAATGCATCTGCTTCCGCGTTGTTGACCCTGGGTGAATAGGAGGCAGTTAACGTCATGCCATTGCGGATGCACCAATTCCAAAAACGGACAGCTTCCACACAGAGAGACCGGGAACGCCCCCCCAGATGGTTGATGTAATACACAGTAGCAGCATTGGCCATGAGTACTTTGATGGACATGTTGCGAAGGAACAGCAGAAAACGTCTGCAGGCGTTGCGTACCGCCCTGAGCTCCAGTAGATTTATGTGGAGAGTCGATTCCATGACGGGCCATTGGCCTTGCGCGAACCAGCTGTTGAGGTGCACTCCCCAACCCAGCAAGGAGGCGTCCGTCGTCATGAGTGGCCTGGGCTGCGGGAGGTGAAAAGAAACTCCCGCCAGTAAGTTGTCTGGCACTGCCCACCACCGTAAGGAGTTGACATCATCACCTGGTACGGCCACCCGTTTGCGCAGATTTCGACGTAGAGGCCCGTATACGGTCGCCATCCGGTGCTGAAAGCATCGAAAACCCAGACGCGTGGCTTGAACCACATAAGTTGTGGTAGCCATGTGACTCATGAGACGCAGGCGTATTACGATCTGCACCTTTGCACCCCTCGACACTGTGTGGATAAGATCCTGGATAGCCTGAAGAAGTTGAAGTGGCAGATACCCACAGGTGGTGGTGGAGTTCAGCCTCATCCCCATAAACTTTATGTCTTGAGTTGGCTCTAGGGTCAACTTCTGTTCATTCCTGAGTAGGCCCAAGGAAAGAAAGTTGGACCTTGTGACCCGAACCATCGTGTTGACCTCTGCACACAGGAGGGTCCTTTTATGAGGCGGTCGTCTTGATATGGGAAGATGATGACGTCCAGGTGGTGAAGATGGGCCGCAACCACCGTGAGAGTCTTTGAAAATACCCTGGCAGCTGTAGTCAGGCCGAAGGGCAAGACTCAGTACTGAAAATGATCCTCTCCCACCACAAACCAAAGAAATTGCCTGTGGGCGGCATGGATAGTTACATGAAAGTAGGCGCCATGAAGGTCGAGAACTGCGAACCAGTCCCCTTGATTGAGCGCAGGAATTATAGAAGTCAGTGTGACCATTCTGAATTGCTGTTTTCGTAGGTGGAGGTTTAGATTGCAAAGGTCCAGAATGGGTCTCCAGCCCCCGGACTTCTTTTGCGTGAGGAAGTATCAGGACTAGAAGCCCCTTTCTCTGAAGTTGGCCAGCAGGGGTTCCACCACCCATATGGCAAGAAGGTGGTCTGCCTCCTGCCGCAACGTAGTCTTGTGAGAGGGGTCTCTGAAGAGGGACGGGATTGGTGGAGCGGTGGGTGGAATGGTTGGAAACGGGACAGGAGAACCTGAAGACACTATGTCTAGCACCCATCTGTCTGTTGTAAATCTGGACCACTGGTTGAGATACGGTCGTAGACGGTGGTGAAACAGCATCGAGGAAGGAGATGGAGCTCCCGGCTCGGAGGGGGTGCGGCTCTCGACGACGCCGTCAAACTCGTTGCCTTGGCTGTTGCTGCTGCTCTTGACCATGAGACTGTGTGTGTCTGTGCCTCAGTGGTCTCCGAGAGGGCCTGGACCGCTCATATTCTCGAGGCTGGTACTGCCTTTGGAAGGGTTGCAAGTACCTCCTCTGGTATGGACCAGAGCGTCTGCGCCTGAAGGGCGGCGTGTACATACCCAGAGTCCTACGGGTAGTACGCGAGTCCTTACTCGAGTGAATCACCGCATCTGTAGATTCGGCAAAGAGCTTCTGTTTATCAAAGGGCAAGTCCTCCACCTTTGCCTGGAGGTCTCTGGGGACGCCCAGAGTCTGCAGCCAGGACGCCCTTCTCATGACTATGGCCGTGGCCGTAGATCGGGCTGCCGTGTCGGCCATGTCAAGGGCAATCTGGACACTAGCCCTGGAGGCAGCAAAGCCCTCTTGGACAATAGCCTTCAATAACAGCTTTTCTGAATTGGGCAGATACTCTATCAGCGACACCAGCTTGGAGTAATTATCGAAATTGTGGCTGGACAAGTGGGCGGCATAATTAGCCATGCGCAACACCAGCGTAGAGGACGAATAAACCTTTCGCCCAAATAGGTCCAGGCGTTTGGAGTTCTTGTCCCTAGACTTGTACTGAGGCATCGTTGCTCTCTGTAGCGAGGATTCCACCACTAAAGAATTTGGCTGTGGGTGGGTAAAAAAATATTCCACACCCGCAGATGGGACAGAGTACTTCCTGTCCATTCTTTTATTTGTGGCAGGTGCAGATGCTGGCGTCTGCCAGATGTTATCAGCTGCTTCTATGATGGCATCGTCCAGCGGAAGAGCAATTTTTGTTGAGACAGGAGATCTTAAATGCTTCAACAACCCTTGTCTCTTTTTAGGCATTTCTGCCAATTGAATTCCTTGAGACTTGGCCACTCTACGAAATAAGTCCTGGAACTCACGGAGGTCGTCCGGGGGAGACACATCACCCGGGATGACCGCTTCATCTGGCGAAGACGAGGAAAGATCGCAGGGTGAGGATGGTCCAGGAGGAAAGTCAGTATCAGAGAATTGAGCCTCCTCTTCCCCGGACAAAAGTGGTGGAGACAGAGGCTGAGAACTCAATGGCAGTGGAGGCACCGGAGAAGGACGAGGAGACCAGGATGCCGCAGAAAGCCTCTCTGGTACTTCAGCCGGCTCTTGTACGTACTGCTGTGCACGGTGACGCCATTCATAGTCTCGAGACCTTGGGCAGCACAGATAGTGATGATGTCTGCCTGGCGAGTGACAAGCATACGGTGAGCGATGCCCACAGCTACGCCCGTGAGACGAGTAAGAATGCGAACGCCTGGAGTTCTGAGGCGGTGGCATTGTAGGACAGCTGCTCGATCGCCTCCTGGATTCAGCGTCGCGCCGCCGAGGGGATCGAGGTGGTGACCTTGGGCTACGATGGAGAGCTGAGGGACCTCGAAACGGTGACGGAATGGAACGCTGTCCCGGAGAAATCTGTGAAGTTAAAGATACGGGCGATGTCGAGCGCGGAGGTCAGGATTCTCGAGGGTGCCTATGCCTCAACTTGGTGCTTGCTCTGCCATGTCTTGTTGAAATTGTCGGCCCCGATGAAGGCGGTGCCAAAGATGCAGGAACCAAATAAGCCCCCCACCACCACCGCTGCCATCCCCTGCTGCTTTAAGGTGAGTTTCGCACCACTTGAAGGTGGCCAGGCAGGCTGCAAGCCCCCTCCCCCTGCCTTCCCAGGGCCGTGCCAGGCACTGCTCTGGGAAGGTAGGGAAAAGGCTTTTAGCTCGTCTAGCTGCCTCTGTGAGTTTCCTGCACCCTGAAGAGGTGTAAAGTGAGGGTTTACTGTGCTGTGCACAGGCTTGAGAGAAGCCTCAATTTTTAAAAAATCATTTCAGTGGATAATATCAACATCTGTAACCAGTTCTGACGGTTCCATAGAAACCTTCACAAATGCAGGAAATTGTGGAGGGGGCAGAATTAGTTCATTTTTTGAGGGAAGGGGGCAGAATTGAAAGGTTAAAGCTTTAGAACCATTAAAACAAACTGTCAGCTTTACAGGAGGAGGTTTCCCATGCAAGGCTCACCCCATCACAGCTACCAAATTCTCAAGCACCATTTCACTTACTTGGCCTCGCTGGACAGTGTGACGATAATCCCTGGAAACAGGTTTCCTTCCTTTGGCGTGCGGGGATTGAAACTCGCCCTCTACCCGTCAATTCCAATCCTATGGATACAGAAGATGGAGGGGGGAAACCTGAGCAGATTTGCTCTGCATCCCCTGAACCCAAACCACGGCCCCACCTGCCCAGTCCATGGGCATTAGGATCCAAGCTAGGAGGGGCCCAGGGGCGTTAGGAGCCAGACTAGCTCATCAGCCCAGGCTCCTGCCCCCGCTCAGCGCAGCCTGGCCTGGGGAGACCACAGAGGGCCCCACAGAGCTCCGGGCGGGGAGATCCGCCCAGCAGGCGGTACCGCAGTTACAGCTGCACCCAGATAACACCCCACCCGCATCCCCGGGGATTTGTCCCCCCGCGCCAGCCCCACCCCGTCCCCGAGCCCCAGGCAGCCTCTCGCCCCTCTGCGGCTGCGGGGACAAGAGCCCCGGCCTGGCCCCTGCAGGCTCCGGCTGCGGGCTGGCGGCAGCCGGGTCAGCGCGGCCTCCACACCCCCGGGCAGCCGCGGCACCGCAGCTTTGCGCCCGGCTGCTCGCGGGTTTCAATACCCCGGCGGCTGCAGCAGCGGCGGGTCTGGGGGTGGGACCGGGCTAGGCGGGAGTCAGAGGCCCAGCCAGGTGGGGGGCAGAGGGGAGACACCCCAGCGAGGCTGAGTCCGCTCCAGCTGGGGGGCAGAGTTGCCCCCTCTCCTGCCCGCGGCTGTGTCGCGAAAGGCCCAGAGCGCACCCGGCCAGGCCCTGCCTGCGCGCCGCTCCGTGTGCGTGTGGAGCGAAGCAGGGGAGCCCGGGACTCGAACCCGCCGCTCGGCGTCGCTTCCGAGGTCAGCTGGCTCCGCCTTCCCCGCTGGGGGGGGCGGGGGCGGGGTGGCCCTGAGCGCGGCGGACCGGAGGGAAAACTGCAGCCCCGCTCCCTGTGCGCCTGGCGCGGTAGGGGGGACAGGTTCCGCCGGCGGCAGCCAGCCCCCGGGCACACCCCAGCTCCCCGAGCCGCAGGGTGCAGGCGATGGGGAAGGCGGGGAGGGCCGGAAAGTGACGCCGCTCGTAGGGCCGGAACTTGGGGGCGGGGTTAGGGTTTGGTGCGAGAAACTGAGCGAGGATTTTGCAATGGTTTGTGAGTTTTGTTTTTCCACTCAATTCCTGCCATAGGAAGACCCCTAGGGAACAAGGTTCTGCAGCAGGGGGTTGCAAAGGGGCCCGGGGGGGCCATGAAAATTCAAAAAAGGGGCTGCTGGTGTCAGACTCATCCGCCTCCTGAAAAATGTTGAAATCTCTGCCTGTTTTTACCTCTCTGCATTCACATTTACCGGCGGATTCATAAGGGTTTTGCACTCCACAGGTTTATTTTCTTCCACAGGCTGAAAGGGTTTTTCACATGCGTGTAATCAAAATTTCCATTGACGCTGAAGGGATTCTTCCGGGAATCGTGGGGGTGCCACTGGGCAGCGGCCTGCGAGTTTGCAACCCTGCTCAGCAACTCCTCTGTGAAGCGGCAGGGCCTGGAAACTGCATTGAGATTAAAGGATGGGAACAACTGGGAGAAAGGGAGCGGCAGCGTGAATGCGCAGTGGCAGAGCTGAGGGTTAAGGAAACGCCTGCGGGGGTGAGCCAAGCTGGGGGCAGGGAACCCCGGACTGCAGGGGCCTCTGAACCGAATGGCCTGCCACAGCTCAAGGAGGGAAGGAACGATTCCAACCCATCGTCTCCTAGTGACCAGGACAGACCGTTGTTCGGATTACATTAGACGGGCTGGGGAGGCCTGCTAACCGCAGGGACTAAAATGGAGCCCGATGTAAAAAATTTGCTTACCCAGAGAGCCTTCTTGGTGTCTGACACCCGACAGTGTGAGCTGCTTGTCTACACTTTCCCCTTCCCCGGAGAACAAAAACAAAACCCTTGCAGCTGAAGCCGCCAAAGGCGAACTCAAACTTGAGCCCTCTGGATCTCAGCGCAGGAGTTTATAGTTTGAACTAAAAGCCAGCAGGCTCTCAGCTAAGACTGTAGAGGACACTCAGTCTTTCTCTCTGTAAATGGGCCACTACATGGGACGGTGAACATGTAGCTACATGACCATGAACTTGTTTTTTGTGAAGGTACAAACTAACACAGCTACCTCTCTGAGACCACACGCCCAGCAGAGGAATAGTAACAGTGAGATAGCCGTGCTAGTCTATATACTATCAAAACAAAACAGCAGTCAAGCAGCACTTTAAAGACTAACCAAATAATGTATTAGGTGATGAGCTTTCGTGGGCAGACCCACTTCTTCACCCCATAGCCGTACCAGAACAGACTCAATATTTATGGCACAGAGAACCAAAAACAGAAGCACATCCCAAGCTTCAGAGACCCTGGACGAGCTCCCACTTACAGGTGACTTGATCCTGGGACCTCTGGAGCTTATTGTACGAGCTTCTACAGTTTGAGCTAAACGCCAGGGGATGTGCGGGTTACCAGTTCCTCTGGACTAAACCGGCATTTAACTCCAAATATTAACTCCACCCAAAGTAACGACGTTCGCCGACACCCCGCTTTCATTTCTGAAAGTCACGCAGCGTGTTCCAAGGGGAGGTAATTCCGACTTCGTTGGCCTCCAGGGAGGCAGCCCACCGTTGCGCTGATTTCGAAATGGGGCTCGCTCATGCGAACAGTCAGTTTCGAAATGCTCTGGCCACGCGAACGCTCTGTGCAGAAATAACGGATGGAGAGCATAGAACGTTGACATCAGTTCTTTCTGAAACGCCCTGCAGTGCCACCTTTGCGGTGATTTGCTGTATCAGGTTTCTTTACAATCCCCTGCGATTCGTTGCTACCTCGGCAAATTCCTACAGGGACCAGTTTCCGGCACGACCAGGGGCCACTGACCCACAGGAAAAATCAGTTGTGGCCACACACAGCCTAAGTGGGGGGGGGCAGAGAGTGCAGAGGCTTTGGCCAAAAATGGGGGGTTCTGGGTGCAGAGGGGAACTGCAAAGCTGGGGCAGAGGACTGGGGTGCAGGCTCCAGGGTGGGGCTGGGGATGAGGAACTGCAGCTGCAGGGGAGGGCTCTGGGTAGGAGGTGGGTGTAGGGTCTAGGTGGGAGCTAGAGTGGGGTACAGGATGGGTGCGCAGGCTCTGATACGAAGTTTGGGTAAAGGGAAGGGGCTCATAGCTGGAGCAGGGAAGTGAGGTGCAGGAGGGGGTGTGGGTCACGTGGGCAGCTTCCAGTTGGTGGTGCAGCTGTACTAAGGCCACTGAACTTGGGAGCAGCCACAGCTGGCCTGTCTCTGCAGCCACTGTGGGGGAGAGCGTCCAGGGGGCAGGTGACTGCCCTTGCTGTCCGATGTCCCCCCCCCACACCTTCTGTGCTGCACACACCTGGATTCTAAGGCCATTGGGGGAGATCTGGTGGGGTTCAATTTCATGTGCCTGGTGGAGACATGCGACATCGACCTCGTGACGAGGTGTAAGGGAGAAACTCTCCCGTGGACTTTCCTTCGTGAGGATGACCGGTAAGTCGATTGCAGGTCGGTCGATTCCAGCTACCATGGGTAGAATGGTGCATCTGCCTAGCACAGACCAACCCTAAGTGTCTACCCCAGTCATCGGAAGAAGCGGGTCTCACCCACGACAGCTCATGCCCTAACAAATTAGTTAGTCTTTAAGGGGCTACAGGACTGCTTGTTATTTGTCACACAGAAAGTAAGGCTTGACGGTGTCGGGGATTTTCATCTTTAGGACATAATCGCCCCAGTGTGTCAGGGGAAACAAGTCTCTGGCTGAGGTAAAATCTATACAGGAATATGAACAAACTAAAAGCTTATAGGCCGCCATTTTGTGGCCCCCACTTACGGCCATTTTGTGGCAGTTAGCTCCCCCGGTTACTTGAATCCATGAAGCAAGGATTCAAACAGAGCCCTCTGATTGGTCAAAGGGAGCCGGCTTCTGCCCGCTTCCAGAACCTTTGGCTGAGAGAGAGGACCTGATTGAGAACTATAACACACATCATAAATATGGAAATTACCTTATGAATAATCATGTAAACTATAAATTCAGGGCTCTCAGCTCATTCAGCGGTATTCTGTCTTGTTTTCTTGAAAGGGATACTTGCCTTGAGAAGACTTCAAACAAGATTTTTGCAGCGTTGTGGTTAGAGTTGTGTAATAAAATCATTGCAGCAGAAGCTGTGTAGATGGTTCTATTAAAGCTGAATTACTGTGCTAGTTTGTCCTTGGGGGGTTCTGTTTTAGATTTATAAGGTCACTGGGACAGCTGTTTTTCTGAGTGGCTTTATCACAGAGCTGTGATGTCACTGGGGCAGCTATCTTCTGGGCGGTCTTGCCTAAGGGCTGTACAATCATTGTTGCTTCACGGGTTAGGTGTTTTGAGCTGTTAAAATCATTGAGCTATGTACTGCTAGGCAACACAGCTAAAAGAGCTCATCAATGCTTGTTCAGCTCCCTGTAAGGAGAAGCAAAGAACAGCAAAGCGGAGCTGCCAAACAAGTATCTCTACGCCCCCGCAGCACCACGCTTGCAGCTAGGAGCGGGAAATGGATCCTCAGAGACTGATACCCCCTGCCCTGCTCTGCCCCTGTAGCGCTCTTCCATCCCTGTGAAATAAGAGTCTGGAATCACGCTACTGTAGGCTGAGGGAAGCCTGGGAGCCAGGACTCCTGGGTTCTATTCCCAGCTCTGGGAGATGGGGGGGAACTAGGGGGACTGGGAGCCAGGATTCCTGGGTTATAATTTCCACCAGTTCTGCGTGTGACCGTGGGCAGGTCAGTGTCTGTGGCTTGGATTCCCCAGCTGTGATGGGGATAAGGGATAATATGAGGAACAGCGGAGCTGTGCACTGAGGTCTTCTTCAGACCCTGCTCAGAGCAGGACAGCATCTTGCTGGCAAATCCACTTAAATGCCGAGGTGCAGGTGCCAGAATGAAGCTGATTCCTCTTCACCGTCACGCAGTTGCTCCTCTTGGCCAAGCCTGACACTGGGAGCCTCCAGGACAAAAGAGAAGCCCTGTCAGTGCCTGTGGCTCCATCACCCTTGCTCAGTGGTTGCTCTTCCCTATATTAATGGGATCTGCAGCCTCCCCAGTGCTGCCCCCTTCCAGGCCTGGCCAGGGGCTGTAACGGCCTCTCCCTGTCCAGAGCCCAGGGACCTGCTCCATCCTCCTCCTGCGCTAAGCCCTGTCCATCTCCCTGCTGCTCCAGCCTCCTCCCCACCAGGCTGTGCCAACACTGCCCCTTCTTGTCCCCTCCTGCCTCTGGCAGCTCCGTGTCTTGTGCCCCACTCCCTGGGGCTCGGGCCTGGCCTCTTTTCTCCTCTCCATGCACAACCTTGTTACCATCTCACACTGACCATCCTCCTCCTCCTCTTCCCTTCCCTGTCCCTATGCCCAACCTCTTCTGCCCCCAGAGGGGAGGGAAAGGGTTTGGCTCAAGGAATCACTCACAGGGTCTGATCCAGCCGGGAGCCGTCCAGCCAGGTCCAGGCCTTCTCTGGGGAGGGGCGGGACAGTCCCACCCAGAACGGAACTGGGATTTGTGTCAGGTCCTGGAGGGACTCCTGGGGGGAGTGAGGGACAGGCTGGTGGTGACCCTAATCCTTTCTTCTTGCATATCCAGGTCTTTGTCAAATTCAGCACCAGAACTGTGTGGGTTGTGTCTAGAAATACCCTATATACACCCCTCCATCCACTTCTCTCTCCCTCCCTCTGCAGGGCCATCCCTACCAATACACAAACTGTGCGGCCGCCTAAGACACCAACAATTTGGGGCACCAAATTGCCCCAGATTTCATGGTGCCCTAGGCAGCCATGTGGTGTGTCTGCAGCAGCGCCAGCATGAGCGGCCAGTCCCATGCCGGCTGACCACCTCACAGACTGCGCCCAGTCTTTGGGGGTGCCTGGGTTGGGATGACCTCTTGTTTCACCCCCTCTCCTCCAGCCCACCCCTCTGTCCCAGCTGAGCTGTGTTTGGCACACACAAAAGGGACAGGTGGACAGTGGCTTAAAACTGCCTCTCTCCCCCTGCCCGAGTGCTGGCGCTCGTGAGTGCGGCTGGGAGTGTCAAAGCTGCCTAGGGCTTTTGAACACCCTGTTAGTAACAATTCATGGGACCAGGGACATCATACCAAACCCTTAAGCAGCTGTGAAGCTCCCAGCCCTGGAGTGTATCTAATACAGCCCCCAGCCTGGGTACTCAGGGCCCAGCCCTGCAGGGCAGCTCCAGGGGGGTGTTATCATCCCCCTTACCAGCTCCTCCAGGTCCCAGATCACCAGCAGGTGGGAGCCCCTCACTGCGCAGTCACGCCGGCTCTCGTTCCATGTTTTATAGTGTCTGGAGAACCAGTAGCACTTGTCCCTGTGGGGCTGCCAGTCTGTGGGGCAGAGTTTGCACCCGTAGCCCCCTGCAGAAAGACAGGTGTCATTAACGCTCTGAGTGCTCTGGAATTCAATCCCAGCTACTCCCTTCTTGCAACTGGGGCAGGGCTGGGGATAAAGTGGTTTCCGGTCCCCTTTGTGCTCCCTGAAATCTGGGGCTAGGCTGGGCCTTTGCCTGACTTCAGGTGTCATTTAGAGCAGCCTCTGGGCTGCTCCGACTTACCCACTTTTCCCATGTGCGCCCTGGGCAGCAGAGAATACCTGCAGTAAACTGTCCCCTAGTCATTCCCCCAATCTTCCCCTCGCTGCCCCCCCAGCTTTGTGGGTAAGGCACAGAGTCAGTGAGAGGCCCTTACTTCAGCTCCATACCAGCAGGAGAGGCCTCTCCAGGGCAGGGGGGAGTCTCAGGGGACTAGACAGCTGTTCTCACACCCCTTGGCACTGCTGAGTGGCCTGGAAAGTCTTGAAGTGACTGGGGGGAAGGGGAACAGGAGGGGAGGCCGGGACCCAGGGGTGATGTGAAATGGGAGGAGACAGGGGGCCCAGGTGCCAGGGAATGGGAGGGGATGGAACCTGAAACCGTGTCTCTCATACGTTTTGGCCCCACTACCCCTGAAAAAACAGGACCACTTGGGATTAGTTATTAAAATCTTCCTGGCTGAGTATTACCCTGAATGGCCACTAGCCGTCACTGCCTCTCACCCAGATAGGTACATTTCTAGCCTGGCAGACAGCAGGAATGGGTAAGATCAGACCAGCCCGGGGGGGGCGGGCACGTCCCTGCCCGGCTGAATCCATGTGGCCTGGGACGGCAGCCGGATTCCCAAGAGCAGTGCCCGGATGGAAGGCGGCTCAGAGACACATGAGCTGGGGTTACCTGCTGGGGTGGGCTGGGCTGTGGGGCACAGCTGGGATCGGACACGCTCCAGGCAGGCGCTGCAGGCTGCTGTGCTGGGGTCCCCACTCCCAGCGGGTGTCGTTGTATCTCTGCTCCCAGCTCTGTGGCTCCCAGGAGCTGCTGGGGTCGGTCTTTGCTCGGACACCAAGCAGCAAACTGCAAAGCAGAATCGGTGGGCGTGAGGGGAGCGGTCAGTGCGACGGGAGTTGCTGGGTAAAAGCACCAGCAGAGCCCTGCAGAGACACAGGGCCTGGCCAAACACAGTTCACCCCTCTGACTCCGACTGGCTTAGGAGCAGATGCAAGAATCATGGTACAAAGAAGTGGCTGGAACTGGGGGGAAAAAAAAAAAAAAATCAGTGGGAGTTGGTGCCTAAATCACTTGGGCCTCTTTGCAAACCCAGCTTGTGTTTGCTCTAATTTACCCAGCCTCCGCACCACAGAATCAGAGCACCTCACAGTCTGTACTGGCTTTTGCCTTTCAGCTCCCCCGAGACAAGGCACAAGGTTGTTACCATAGAATCATAGAACCCTACGGCTGGAAGGGACCCCAGGAGGTCACCGAGTCCAGCCCCCTGCCCAAAGCAGGATCAACCCCAACTAAATCATCCCAGCCAGGGCTTGGTCAAGCCAGGACTTTAACACCTCTAGGGATGGAGACTCCACCACCTCTCTAGGCAACACATTCCAACGCTTCACCACCCTCCCGGGGAAAGAGTTTTTCCTAATATCCAAACTAGACTTCTCACTCTAAAACTTCAGACCGCTGCTCCTTGTTCTCCCATCTGTCATCACTGAGAACTGTCTCTCTCCATCCTCTTTAGAGCCCCCGCCGCCCCGCACCTTCAGGAAGTTGAAGGCAGCTATCAGATGGCCCCTCACTCTTCTCTTCTGCAAACTAAATAAGCCCGGATCCCTTACCACCACAGTGACCACCCCTGCATAGCTGAAGAAACTGAGGCCCCAAGCTCCTGGAGGTGGTGAGGCCCAGGCTGGGTTTTGGTCTGGGGACAGGCTGCCCAAACTGCTGCCCTGAGGTTGCAGGTTCAGTGCTGTGCACCTCTCCTCCCGGCCCTGCATCATGCCCCAGAGAGAGGAGGGGCCCGGCGCCATGTGGGCTGAGGTGTGAGATCGCACAGGAAACTGAGAGGAGCTGGGGCTGCAGCGCTGTGGGTGCCAAAGGTGGCCAGAGCTTCCTGCCTCAAGGGCTCTCTGCTGCTGCAGACACTGCTTTGGAGCCACGCCCAGACAGTGACGGACCCTCCTCCCTCTCTCATGCCGCACAGCCTGCTTGCTTAGGGGCTTATCTGGCGCCTGACACCTCCCACCTCTGCCCTTCACCCACATTCCACTTGAGGCAGGGGAGGAGCCTGGGGACAACTTATCCAAGGGGTTTAGGCACATAAAGCTACAGGAAGTCCCCGAGCAGAGGGTTAGCAGACCCACAGCAGTATCCAGGTGCCTAATCCCTTGGGCGTTGGGCAGCTAAACAGGTTTGAGAACCGAGGCCTTAAGTACCCAATTCCCGTTGATTTCAATAGGTGTTAGGTGCATAAAAACAACCCGCTAGGTGCCTAGCTGCATTGCTAGTTGCTAAAGCCCCTGCGAAATCCCAGCCGTAAGGGGCCAGCCCAGGATCACATGGGGGCTCAATGGCAGAACCAGGAACTGGCCGCAAAGCTCCTGAGTCCCAGAGTAGCACTGGGACCACTGGGCCAGCTTCCCCGTCAGCACACCTGTGAGTTCTGGCCCAGAGCCACCATCCCGCTGAGATCAGCCAGCTCCCTCAGACGTGTCAGCCCAGTGACAGGAACGCGACAGTTTGGTGATGCTCTTTCTCCATTTATCCACTAGCTACGTTTCCACTATTTTATTGCACAGAAACAGCGAGAAACAGTCCCTGCCCCAGCTGAGATCAGGGCCCCGTTGTGCCCAGTAATGCACAGACACAGAATTGTGGAGACAGTCTCTAGTCCAAAGAGTTTAGGGACTATGTAGACAAAGGAGGCATAATCCCCATTTTACGGACGGGGAAACCAAGGCCAGGAGTAATTCAGTGACTTGCCCATGATCACACAGAGAATCTGTGGCAGAGCCTGGACTTGCTTCCCAGGTCCTTCAGTTAAGGGATGGCAGCCTGATGGGGGATATTCAATATCAGTATAATTGTGGGGCTTGTTAAATCTCTCCTTAAATAATACAGGGTGAAAACATAGGTTAGGTGAAGAACTAGAAAGATCAGGACAGAGGGACGTATGGAAGGTCATGTCACAGATGTGGGGGAGAACTCAGATCTCTTAAGGGCAAAACCTCATGCAAGTCAGGGTCTCTCCCTGTCTCCTCCCCTGGTACAGCTCTCCCCCACTCTTGCTTCTGAACATCTTCAACGGAGAAAACAAAACTTGGAAATTCCAATATTTCGGCATTTGGTTTTGTCCTGAACCGGAACGAAAAGTCAAAGTATCAAAATCTGGTTTGTGGAGAAAACAAAATCAGGATCAAGTTGATTTGTCCAGGATGAAATGTTTCCCTTCAGGCGGGTTCAGTATTGACATACAGCTGTCTAAGCAGCTGCAATGCCTCATGGGAGCTCTCATCTGATGTCTCATGCTACCAATCCTCTGTATGGTGTAAGCTGTTTGGCTGGACCATGCCTCCCAGAAAATACAGCGCCGTCAGCTACTCACCCCAAATCCCCAGCGCTATCACAGCTATCACCAGGACAATATTCCCAATCCATCCGACCCACAGTGCTGGCCGGTGCCACCGGGGACTCTGGGGACCTGCAAAAGCCAACATCTGGTGAGAAACTTTCGGGCTGTTGTGTATGAAATGCTGTTTCAAAGGAAAATATGTCCTTAAGGTCACAGTATGGGCAGAATCCCAGGCTCCCATATGGAGTTTATTACAGAGTTGGGACCTATACGCTCACCTGTTCATCTCGATTTCCTTCAAAGGCCTGTCTGAGATGATGGCAGAACTGCCTGACTTTTTGTGAAGGCAAGGGGGGTGATATTTTGGCCATTTTCTTGAAAATAGGAATTCATATTGGCATTTTCTCAAGCTTTTACAATTCCCAGATTTTTAAATGAAAGCTTTTCCCCCACCCTTTTTTATTAATTACTACATTTCCGGTTCTCTCTCTGTTTGATCACATTCTTCCTATTACCTAAATGTTAATTATATGTATGTGTGTGTGTGTGCATAATTATATATTATTAAAATATCATTATATATGCTGTCAATTTGCATATTTTGGCAGTCACATGCAAGCTGGGGGTCGATGGGTTTGGGGGTAAGATATTGGCAAGGCATCACTGTCATTGTCATTGCATATCTACAGTTTAAAGACCAAACTATGAATGTTCCACTCAAATATTATTTCAGCCTACTGTATAGATGGGAAAGTTGGAAATCCACCTAAGGCATGGACACAGGTTTCAACACTTTGGAAAGCAGCTGCCTTAGAGAACATTACTAGATATGAAATGAAAACACTGGGTGTTGTCACAGAGTCCAACAGCTCCTGTTCTCTACATTATCCAAAACAGAAATTGGAAGGATCTGGGATTCATATTAAGAATGAAGTAGAACAATGGCCATGGACATCTAGAAGACCTTGCAAAAGGTTCCTCCAGAGACAGTGGAGCTTGGGCCATGCCCTGAGCAGCCTACGATGACACAGGTTTTTGCTTTCTCAGATTTGATTTTCACACAGGTTTCCCGTTTGCAGCATTTTTGGCTGGAAACTTTTTTCAAATTTGCAAACACCATTGGTTTGCTGCTTTCTGTTCCCATTGTCAAGGTTTAATTATTATGTAACAAAGCCAAGCTGGATTGGCCAGCTTAGTCACATGGAACTACTGTGTTCAGTCTTTAAGTCATACAGTCATAGAAAGGTAGGGCTGGAAGGGACCTCAAGAAGTCAAATTGACCTTCCTCCCCCTCTATCACTCCACGCTGAGCCAAGACCAACTACACTTCAGCCATCCTTGACTAGTTTTTGTTTAACTTATTCCTAAAAACTTCCAGTGACTGAGATTCCACTGCCTCCTTAGCTGACCCGTTTCAGTGTGTAACTGTCTTCACACACAGAAAATTTTCCGGAACATATAAGATAACTCTCCCCTGCCAAAAATTAAGCGGATTACTGTTTATTCTACCTTCAGTGACCACAGAGAGCACTTGCTCAACTTCTTCTCTGTAACTACTGGTTTCACACTGGAAAATTGGTATCATACCTTCTCTTCTCTAGCCTGAACATGTCCAGTTCTTTCAACCTGCCCTCAAACATCATGTTTTCAAAGCCTCTTCTGCACATTTTTCTGTCCTGAAATCAAGGCCATTCCCTCTTTCAAAATTACCTTCTACTACTTTATTTGTAGCTGGTTGATATAAATGTAGAGCAACGTGGCGGGTAGAAGATTACAGCTTTCACGTGGCCCCTCCTTGTCAAGTGAGAAATCATAACTAATCCCATCAATCCAGCTACCGAACATCAATTAATCTCCCAGTCTTCAAAACAACAACTTCAAAATATTTAAATTTGACAACAGAAAAAGGTGATTAAAAAAGATTCATGCAAAAGGTCCAACAACAAAAATACCAGCCCCTTTCACATGCCAATTGAGCTAACTACAATTTAACTACAAGCTACCAATTGATTCCAAGGCCAGAAGGGACCATTCTGTTCATCTTGTCTGTCCTCTTGGGTAACACTGTCCAGAGAACAACAAGACTAACAGATATTTTGAAGCATAAGCTTTCGTGGGCAAAGACCTGCTTCATCAGATGCATTGAAGATACAGACTAACACAGCTACCTCTCTGATACAGGCCAGAAAGTGTCCTCAAAACAATTCCTAGAGCTGATCTTATAGAAAAAAAAACCCAGGGTTGATTTAAAACTTGCCAGTGATGGTGACTCCCCCAGGACCTTCAGTGAACGGTTTCAGTAGTTAATGATGCTCACCATTAAACATTTACACCTCATTTTCAGTCTGAATTTGTCTCACTTCAGCTCACAGACATAGGATCGTGTCAGACCTTTCTCTGATAGACTGAAGAGCCCATTATTAAACATTTCTCCCCATGTTGGTACTTAGACTGTGATCAAATCACTCCTTACCCCTCACTTTGCTAAACAGACAGAGCTACTCGGCTCTGTCATGACAAGGAAGGGTTTCTAACCCTGTAATCACTCCTGGACCCCTCTCCCATTTATCAACTTCCTTCCTGAACCGTGACAAAGAATGGGACACAGGATTTGAGCTGTGGTCTCAGCAGGGCCAAATCCAGAGGTAAAATAACCTCTCTGCTCCTACTCAAGGCTCCCGTTTACGTTGCCCAACTAATCATCCTCCACAACTCTGAAATCTCTTTCAGAGCGGCTACTTCCCAGCAGAGACTCCCCCATCCTGTACGTGTAGCTGTGCGTTTTGTCTGTCGGACTCAATTATGTCAGCAAAACATCCTACAGTAAACCCCTGAGTTATGCGGGGGTTGTGTTCCTGCAACCCCTGCATAACAAATTTTCACACAAGTCGAGGGGAGATGGGAACCAGGCCGATGCCTTGTTCCTGGATCCCCTGGGCATGCAGGAGCCGGGAAACTGACCAGCCCACCAGGGCTGGTCATTTTCCCGGGTCCCAGATTGCGGGGGAGTGGGAACCAGGAGGCAACCTGATTCCCATCATCCCACCCCTTGTGAAACCCAGGAAACTGCCCAGGGCAGCAGCCTTGGTCAGTTTCCTGGCTCCAGCCAGTGGAAGAGAGCAAGAACCCGGGGGCAGCCTGGCTCCCAGCTCCCCTCCGCTCCTTGGAGCCAAGAAACTGACCAAGGCTGCTGCCCTGGTCAGTTTCCTGGCTCTGCAAGCGGAGGGGAGCCAGGACCCAGGCGTCTACCTGGTTCCCAGCTCCCTGCCACTCTGGGGACCGGGAAACTGCTCCTGTCGGGGCAGCAGTCACGTTAACCCCAGACGTGCAACTTGCTTGCACATTATCTCCAGGGTTTACTGTACTCTGCAAAGAATATGGACGTGGGTTTAACCTTAACAGCAAGCTCCAGCCCCATTAACTGTACTAGCGCTTAAGGAAGGCATGTGCTATGTCAAGTTAGGACCTTGCAGCATGAGGGAGAACCATTCCGATCAAAGCTGGTGGAGACGAGATGTGACAAGCAGAGTGACATTTACAGACATGCAACCTGGACGCATCACAGAGCTGCTCAGCTTTTTAAGAGGTGTGAAAGATCTTGTACTTATTCTCAGCGGTCGTATCTGAAATTTTGTCAGATAAAGGAAACCAATTCAAAAGAAATTAAACCTTTTCGTAACCTAGCAAGAGATGTGCCCTGCCTTGAAGACACTGGGCGTGTGGGATGAAATTCTTCCCCGCTGGGTAGACGAGAGAACCGACATAAAGCCTAGACACCTCTGAGGTCCTGTTTTGCAGGCTATAAATGGTATACCTTGGCCTCAGTGCTTAGAGAGGAAGGCAGGGAGAGGAAACAATAGCTTAAAAATAGCCATTTTGAGGTCACAGCTGTCCAGAACAAGGTGAGAACTACCGGCTTCTTGAAGGGTTTCTTAAGTGTGTTAATGCAGAGATACATGGTGCAGAGATTCTGTGCGGTGTAATTTATCAATGCCCCGTGCTGCACTTGCATTGGGGGAAAATTCCTGTGGCCACCTGCAGCAATGAAATCATCAAATCATCAGAAAAAAAAGAGTTATCTAAGCAATGGCTCAAATTGGAAAGAAGTCACCCAGCTCTTGCTCTTTCATGGGAAAAAGTAGTAGCAGGAATTCTCCTGAACAGAACAAAAGGAAGGACAGGTACCATTCTATGGGAACAACAATCTGGATTTAGAGACATGCACGGATGTTGTTTGCATCCTCAGACAGTTTACAGAAAACACAACAGAATTTCAGGTCTGCCTGGCCATCTATTTGTGGCCTTCCAAAAGGCACTCAATGTAAACAGAAAAACAATGTAGAAAACCGTGGAAAACAGTGTGGAATGCCAACCCAATTAGTCATCATCATGAAGGCATTCTATGTCAGTTCAAAATGCTGTCTTAAAATGGACTCTGCAAACCATTCAGCATCAAGACACATGTAAGGCAGAGGTGCATCCTGTCTCCTTTTCTATTCATGCTAGTCATCGACTGTCATTAAACAAAGCAACTATGATACATACAGCCTAAAATGCAACAATTCCAGGCTATCTGATCTAGACTTTGCTGATGACATTGTTCTTATCCATGAAAATGCCAATGGGCTACAAACATGCACAAACCAACGAAAAGAAATAATTGAGAAGATAGGTCTGAGAGTCAGTGCAAAGAAATGCAAGGTCACGTTACTGGGAACGACAAGAGTCAGAAGTCAAAACTGAAGAAGAGAAGCTGGAAGAGGTGGACCATTTTATGTACCCTGGAAATACCATCAGCCCAGATGGCACTAGCTCCAAGGAAATAAGAAGAATCAAGAAGACTCAAAAACATCTGGCAACTCAGAAAGATCCCCCGAGACAAAGCTGAACACATGCAAAGCAATTGGTACCAGTATCACAACATATAGGAGTGAGACTTGGCAACTTATTAAGAAAGATACACAAATCTGGACGCATCTCACCACAAATGCCTGAGGAGATTATCAGGAATATCATACAGAGATGGGAAGGCACATGAAGTTAGAAAAATCACTGGGCAAGGCACCCTCTCACAAATAATATACAAGAGAAGATATCAGTGGCTGAGCATGTGCTGAGAATGGGGACCGGGGGGGAACTGCTTCCCAAACACCATGCTTGGAAGGAAGCCAGACAACACAAAAAGAGGAATTCCGCGAGTAACATGGAAATGATCGGTTCTGACTGACATCAGGCACCTCAGCATGAAATGGGAAGAGTTGAAGAGAAGCGCAAAGTGGGGGCAGGCCCCTTCAGGGGGGCAAGAAATTTCAGAAAGGGGGCACAGCTTGATCAGTTGCTGGGTCTCAGGCTCATCCATCTCATTAAAATGTTGAAATCTGTGACTGTTTTTATGTCTGCATATTCACATTTCTAGATGGCTTAATAAAGTTTTTACATTCTACCTAATTATTTTCTTACAGGGTTGGGTTTTTTCCCCCATGTGAACATAACCCAATTTCCACCAGTCTGAACGACATTAGACACGGTGGGGGGCCCCTGCTAATTGTAAGGGGGAAAAGTGGGTCCCAATGTAAAAAGTTCATTCACCCCGATCTAAGGTAAGATCACTTGCTTCAAACGCCTGCCCTCTCTGCGCTGCTGGTGTGGACCATAGGAGCTGAGGCTGGCTGGGTATTGAGCTATATAGTGAAAACTGGCCCCAGCCTTGTCAGCACTTGAAAACTGTGACTCAAAATAAGGAACTGCTCTATCCCGACTCCCAGCACCGCAGCTGATTGAACACAGCATCGTCCCTCTGAAGGAAGCGTAAACTACAGCAGCGCACCAAGGTCCTGTACAATGTCAATGCCCTGCTGTGGCAGGACTGTACAAGCACAGAAGCAGAGATAGCCTCTGCCTCAAGGAGCAGGTGGAAGGGTGAAAAGAGGTGTAGAGAGTCTAGCCCTTGGCGGAGCCTGGATGAGACGTCAAGGAGTCTGCCAAGGAGCAATACAATGCTGCTAGCCTCTGCTGCCTCTCTAGCACTCATAGTTCTTATAGTGCCTACAACTAATCCCTCTCCAGGGCATCTGAGTTTTTTATTTATGCAAGTGCCCCACTAGCCTAAGTCCATCCTGTGACCGTCCGCAGCTCCACAAGTAACCGGCCAGAACTCATCAGACGTGCCGTTGGGTGCTCCTTCCCGGCTAGCAAATGGGTACTTGGACATCCCCTTTCCACCCCAGGCTTTTGCACCGACAGACCTGCACTCAACAGTGAGCTGTGATGGAGAGCTGATCAAAAGCATCCCAGCCAGCTCCCAAAGGACAGAGGGTCTCCCCTGGCACAGCCCTGCTCTGGGGCAGGCATTGAAAGCAATGGACTGCCCCAGCACAATCCACCCTTGTATTTAACACAGACCCTCTGGAAAATAAAAGCTACTTACCAAGCGGTTGAGCTGAAAGGGGCATCCTGGAGTGAGGAGAGGAAGAGGGGAGGATGAGATCTGTATAGACTATCTCCTCTGCCATGTTGCGAGCACGCACACCTGGCTGTGTTTGCCAGGCAGCCTGCAGTGTGTGCATGCATGAAATTGACCTCAGTCCAACATCAGGAAGTGTCGCCTCTCAAAGAGCTGAATTCCGCTCCTCTCACATGACTGCAAAGGGTCCTTTCAAAGTGAAGGCAGACTGGGTTGTGCAGCCTATACCCATGTCACTAGCCTTGAAATGCTGAGCTGGGTGAAGCCTTGAGGCCAGAGCTGTCAGAGGCACCATACCTTTGAGGGAGATGTTCTAGGGTCTCGTCACAATGACTAAGCTAACGGGCTGAGAATTTTTAAAAAGCGGCTTTTGATCTTCGTTCTGACCTGCTGTGAGAATCTGCAAAGGTCACTTTTACTGGGGAATTTGTTTCCACTCCTGCTACTTTTCTGTTTAGATTGTGAACTGCTTGTGACACAGACCCTCATCTCACCTGGGGCAAGGTCTGTCTCTCACTGAGTGTCTGTGCAGCAACCCGGCACAAAAGGGCCTTATGGATCACTTCCAATTGAAATTAGGTTCCTTAATACTTTTGTATGTCTGGCTCTAAGATACTTGCCAAGATTAGAAAATAAATGATTGGAATAACTTTGTAACCAAGATCTCCTGGGTCCCAGTCCAGTGCACTAACCAGAAAACCATCTGTCCTCTTTCTCTCACCACTTGAGAGCATTTATTCTGCCTAGCAATGATTTGCCCAGTGCTGCTGCTGAGCCTGGCATGTTGCTGATGAAAAGTTTATTGTGATGTCCTATTGGAACAGATCCATACCACTACCATGGTTCAAAGAATTCAGCAGAGGAGCTAATGAAGGGACGAACTAGTCAGCCAGGTTATTGACTGAAGACTTGGATGACCTGTTTTGCAAGCATGGCCTGAACACGGACTGGAAAATGTTACAGTCAGCCGGGCGAGAAAACACTGGTTAACAAGTATTCATCAGGCGCTGGGGGTGGATCTCCAGCTGCTGTTTGAATCAATAAGGCCTGAGCCACAGCTTGTGCAAAGCAGTTTTTTTTGCTAAGGTGCAAAGTAATATGCACTGGGAAAAGTAACCGCAGCGACCCGTCTCTTCCAGCTCTGTTGTTCTATGACACGCAAATGTAAAGATGGGATCTAAATTGTGTTACCTCCCCCAGACAGAGGTTCAGTGGCCTGCACCCTCGCTCTTGGCTCCATACCCCTCCGAGGCCGGGCACCCTCAATCCAGTCACAACCCAAACGTCTGCACCACTGCTCCAGGTCACAAACTCCTCTGGGATCCTGTACCTTTTCCTACACTGGTCCTCCAGGTCAGAGTCCTCTCTTGCACCCATCCTGCTCCCAGACTCTGCACCCCATTCCCCTGACCCAGGTCACAACTCCCTCCTTCACCCAAAAGCCTTCTCACACCCCCTCCTGCACCCCAGTGCTGTATCCCCAAGCTTTCTTCTGCACCCAACCTCCATTCCGGACCTTGTATCACCTCCTTTAATAGCGTGGAAGAGGATCACCCTCGACCACTTACCAAATTCTTGGAGTGGACCCCCGTCAACAATTATTCTCCATGCTGGCACACGCCTTAGGTGTGGCAGATTGACAGTGCCTAGGTGATTTGAACACCCCTTTCTGTTAATTACCAGGTGTCTGACGCTGCCCCGGCCCTCAGGCGGCTTTGACAATCCCAATCTAAATCACTAGCACCAGAGACAGGGACACACAAAGAGGGCTTAAAGCCACCAAATACTCTTCGCCTTCTGTGTGCGCCCAACGCAACTGGTGGCCAGAGAGAGGTAGCGATATGGGGATGGAAAAAGGGACGGCAGGGGAGGAAGGGTTGGTGGGTGGCCGGGTTTGGCTGGGGTGAGACAGACAGTCATTCTGGTACCGAAGTTTATGAAAACTCGGCTGTGAAAAGCAAGAGCTTGACGCCAGGTTTTGGTCGCCTGTTTCAACCTCTCTGTAGGCGTCCCTACAGGACCTGACAGGAGGCCCAGCTCTGTTCTGGGAACGACTGTTCCTCCCCTCCCCTAGGTCCTGGACCTGGCTGGATCAGACTCTGTGAACGATTCCTTGAGTCAAACTCTCTCCCGCCCCTCTGTGGGCAGAAGGAGACTGGGGAGAGTGACACGGGAGGCAAAAGAAGTAGTGGGGAGGTTATAACATGATTGTGAATAAAGAGGCTGTGGAAGGAGAGGATGAAAGAGGCCAGGCCAGAGCCCTGGGGACTGACACTGAGTGGCCAGAAACAGGAGAGGATGAGGAGGGGTAACATTGCCACAGCCTGGCTGGAAGAAGCTGCAAAGCAGGAGAGAGATTGACATGGACTAACGCAGCAGGGACGATAAAGCTGGAGCAGGTCCCTGGGCGGGAAGAGGCCCTGGCCATTCCTGGCAGTGGTGGGGAGGGGGCAGCCCCAAGGCAGAGCCAGAGGAGAGGACTGGGCAGCCACAGATCCCATCCTGCCCGAATGGGTCGTTAACTCCTTTCACTAATGATGGGGACTCAGCTGTCGGGGATTTTTATCTCTAGGACATAATCGCCCCCGTGTGTCAGGGGAAACAAGTCTCTGGCTGAGGTAAAATCTATACAAGGACATGGACAAACTAAAAGCTTATGGGCCGCCATTTTGTGGCCCACCTATGGCCATTTTGGGGCAGTTAGCTCCCCCCGGTTACTTGAATCCATGAAGCTAGGATTCAAACAGAGCCCTCTGATTGGTCAAAGGGAGCAGGCTTCTGCCAGCTTCCAGAACCTTCCGCTGAGAGAGAGGACTTGATTGAGAACTATAACACACATCATGAATATGGAAATTACCTTATGAATAATCATGTAAACTCCCTATAAATTCAGGGCTCTCAGCACGTTTGGCATCATTCTGCCTTGTTTTTCTGGTGGGAATACTCTCCTTGAGAAAACTACGGGAAAGACTTCTGTAACATTGGGGTCAGAGTTGTGGGATAAAATCACTGTGGAAAGAGCTCTCTAGGTGGTTCTGTCAGAGCTGAATCACTGTGGCACTCTTTTTTCTTGGAAGAGTTTGTCGTAGAGCTGTAAAATCACTCTTGCAGCTAGTTCTCTAGGTGGTTTTGCCAGAGATTTGTGTCATTGCTGTGGCAGTTATTTTCTGGGTGGCCTTGTCTAAGAGCTGTACTGTCACTGTGGCCTCAAGACTGAGGTGTTGCTGTTATGATCACTCTCCAGAGTGGGTGGTGTTTTGAGCTGAAAAAATCATTGCGGTATCTACTGCTAAGTAATACAGCTAAAAGAGATTAATCACTGCTGCTTCAGCTTCCTATAAGTGGAAGCAAGGAGCAGCGAAGCAGTGCTGCCACACAAGCGTTTCTATGTACCCCAGCACTGCGCTTGCATCTAGGAGTGGCAAATGGGTCCTCAGCTGTACCCACTGGGTGGTGAACTAGCCCATGGCTTTGGCCATGGCTACTGCGTGCCCAGTGAGGAAAAGCTAGCATCCACTAACATCATCGCTGCTCCCCCTGCCACACCAATGCACGCAAGCAATGCTGGTGCTGGGATACTTTTTGACTACACTGGGTTGGACAATTCATCGGTCTCAACCAAACACTGGATTGGACACTCTCTCACAGGACATGTAATTTGATTGGGTCTACACTATAGCTGGGCCATAAACACCATATTCGGACTTACACATATGCAAGGCACTTGGTGGGCACCAGAGCCCTTAAGCAGGGAGTAGGAGATACGCGGCTCCTACTGTACTGTCTCTCGATGGGGGAAGGGTAGCAGCTGGAGGTCTGACCCCTCAAGGCCAGACCTGCTAAGCCCATCACACTTAATTAAGAGTACTTGGTTAAGATCTGTTATAGTTATATGTTATTGTAGTTAAATATCATTTATGGTTTTATATACACATGTATATCAATTTATAGTATTAATAACTTGGATGTTAAAGAGAAGTTCTAACAAACTTATAAAAGATTCCATGAGACGATACCCATAATCTCTCTCCTGTTCCTTTCCACGTCCATTTTTTATTCATCCCGAGTGGGTTAAAGGTCCCAGGAAAAAGGGTGGGGTTTGGGGGTTATCTAAGGGCAAAAGGACCCGGTAGCCTTGGCCACTACCCATTTGGGCCGGGAGTAGCGCCCCTACCCAGGTCTCCTTTGCCTCCTTCCATTTCTCCCCTTTTAATGAATCCGTTTTCTTTTGCGGAGAAATAAATATACTACCACAGGTTCCCAGGATGGATCACACATCCATTGTTGTAAGTTAGAGTATAGTCAAAAATAGAGTTGTTGAACTGGTTTATGTATTTGTGTCGCTGTTGTGTTTCGCTTGTGGGGAGTGGGGCAGCTTTCTTCCTCGAGGACCCTGGGTTCTGGCCCTGGCTCGCCCGCTTGTCAATTGGCTACCATGTCGCGGGGGGAAACCACCGGGTGCTGTCATCAGCTTTCCCATGAGCTTTACCTCCCCGACGTGCTGTCTACTTGGTACCTCCTCATTCTGCAGATCCTCGTCCCCCACCCCTCGTCTGACCTCAAACAGACCCTTTCCCTGCGTGCCCCTTGACGCTCTCCAGTGTCACTGTCTCTGGTGGAGGAGCCGGGTCAGGCTGCTCCATCTGAGCAAGGTGGGCACCGAGGAGGGAGCTGAAGGCCAAGAAATGCCCTGTGGCTCACTGACCCAGCAGCCCAGGAGGGAATGGAGTGGGAGAGCTGGAGGGTGGGGTGACTGAGCTGAGAAGGGACCCACCAGCTCTGAGGCAGCAGCCAGGTGCTGGTGTTAGTTTGGAGGCCTCTCCCCAGGGACCCTCTGGGCTGAATGGGGGGGCAGCGATGGGGGAGGGTTCTCACCCTGCGCCCACCCTCACACGGCACCAATAGGTTTGTTCCTTCCTGGGGGTAGGGGTGTGAGTTGTGGCCACACTCCCTCCTCCTAGGTGCTCCCCCACCTCTCCCCAAGTGTCCTGGCTCCCAGCCCCACTCCTTCCAGCATTACACCCATTTTCTCAGCTGAGAAGACAACCCAGGTGTCCTGGCTCCCAGCCCCCACAGTCGTTACACCCATTCCCTCAGCTGGGGAGAGAACCCAGGTGTCCTGGCTCCCAGCACCCCCAGTCATTACACCCATTCCCTCAGCTGGGGAGAGAACCCAGGTGTCCTGGCTCCCAGCCCCCCCAGGTCATTACACCCATTCCCTCAGCTGGGGAGAGAACCCAGGTGTCCTGGCTCCCAGCCCCCACAGTCATTACACCCATTCCCTCAGCTGAGGAGAGAACCCAGGTGTCCTGGCTCCCAGCCCCCACAGTCATTACACCCATTCCCTCAGCTGAGGAGAGAACCCAGGTGTCCTGGCTCCCAGCCCCCTGCCCTAACAACTAGGCCCCAAGCTGGAGCTGGAGAAAGAACCCAGGGTTTTGCCTGAACGGTGAGCTCTGGCCCCTGTTTTTCTTTAATGCTGTGTCACACGCCAGACCCCGATGGTTTCTTGCCAGACGTTGGCTCTGACAGGTCCCCAGAGTCCCTGATGGCACCGGCCAGCGCTGTGGGTCGGAGGGATTGGGAATACTGCCCTGGTGATGGCTGTGACAGGGCTGGGGAGCTGAGGTGAGCAGCTGATGGCACCGTGTTTATTTGGGCGGGTCGGTCAGTGACTGGCACGAATTGTCCTGTCCCTCCACATCCCGTTATGGAGCCCTCCCGCTAGCTGGGCCCCCAGAAGAGTTAACGTGGCCTGGCAGGAAGCCCTGAACTGCCTGTGGTGCTGTAGTGTGAAGGTGGGGGGGGTGTCAGGGCTGCATCCGTGAGGGTTTTGTGGGGTTTTGGTTTAGGGTTTGGTTTGTTCTTCTCACTTTTACACAGCCCCCACGCCCTGTTGTTTTTTCTGTAGATCAGTGGCCGCTGACCCAAAAACTATTTCCCGCCCCTGTCCTAAGCGGGAAGAGCTTGAACCACCGAACTGAGCACACAGCTTCCTTCTCACCGAACCGAAAGCAAGGTCAGGGCTGGTTGTGGCAGGAAAACGGGATGTATTTGAAAAGGGACTGCTTCTTGCGAAACCAAACAGAAAAGAGACAGAGTACCCAGAGAGGTGAACGGGACTGGCAGGGCTCCCTGTAAACTGAGCACTTGGGCAGCCACTCAGGAGAGAGTCAAAAGCAGCCCAGCTGATTAGCAGAGCGCTCACAGTCGGTAGCGTGTGTGCCTGTGGGTGTGCACATCCGTGAATGTCACGGTGCGTATAACAAAATTCATTCCACAGGCGGATGGAAAGAACAGAGGAAATATTGCTCGCTGCAGGTGGCTCCCTGCTGCCCATCAGGGACTGCCCCAGCCCTGAGCCTCCCATTCTCCAGACCCCATTTTAAGGGAGGACCGGGGCGGAGGAGGGGCTTGTCAAACTCCCCCACCCTGATGTGTATGGAGACATTGCTGGTGGTTTGCATTCATCGAGGGGAAAATGCACAGTGTGCTGCATTCCTCACTTTGGGTGGGCAGCTCAGGGGGCAGACAAAATGAACCTGCCCCAGCTGGGGGGCACATGCAGCCTGGCTGTACAGGCTGGAGCTACAGCAGCCATGGAGGGGCACTTCTCAGCTGGCCCCACGCTACTGCACTGAGTGAAGGCTGGGACAGCCCTCTCTCCCCGGGGATGCTTGCATCCTGCACCTCTCCTCCCCATCCCAGAGCAACGATTTAACTGAAGCAAGGACATTGTCATTTTATTTTCAAACCCCGCACCTCCACCCCAAAGTAACTGAACTAAGGACCTGAGCAGCACCAGGTAAATCTAGGGAGTAATATAACTCAGCTTCTGACATGGGAAGGATGCACTGTTTTACAAGTACAATATTTGATACTTGAACTTGTCAGAGATAAAATTTATACATATTTTAAAGATGAATTAAAAATGACCTTTCATCTCATGTGGTGCCTCTTAAAACATGGCACCTTAGAGGACTGCCTAGTTGGCCTATATCAGCGACGTGGCCGTGTTAGTCTTTATCTTCAAAAACAACAAGAAGGCCTGTGGCGCCTTATAGACCAACAGATATTTTGGAGCACCAGGTTTCATGGGCAAAGACCCGCTTTATCTCATGCATCTGACAAAGCGGATCTTTGCCCATGAAAGCTGATGCTCCAAAATATCTGTTATCAGTAAGTTGCCACATGAGTTCTTCTTGTAGTTGGCCTATGTGGTTGGCCCAGCCCTGTTTCTCAGGCCTTGTCTACATTACCACTGGCTGTTGACTGAAGTTACGCAACTTCAGCTGTGTGAATAATCTTGCTGCAATCAACCTAACTTAGGTCTGCTCATCAGGGTAAGACGACAACTGATGCTCTCCTGTCAACTCCACTTACCCTTCTGAATCTGTGGGAGTATCGGAGTTGTCAGGAGAGCACTCAGTGGCTGAGCTATACTGGATGTAATAAATTGACCTGCCCCACAGGGTCGATCACTGGTGAAGACATGCCCTACGTGCGTGGTTGCTACATTAATCTGTAAAGTTCTGCTGTGTGGTTTTCAGGTGAAATCCCCCACCCACCGACCCAGTCTGCAGAGCCTGGCTGCTGTGAGCAGCCAGGGACAAGTTGTGCTGTGACAAGAACCAGCGGCTCCTGTAATTACACACACATCTCACAGAGCTGGAAGGAAACTCAGGAGGTCATTGAGTCCAGTCGCCTGCCGTCTGGGCAGGACCCAGCACCGTCCCTGACAGACTCTTTTTCCCTTTGATTTGCCCCAAACTGCTTGGCCTCGTCAAGGATTGAGCTCACAACCCTCAGTTTAGCAGGCCAATGGGCAAATCACTGCAATCTCCCTTGTACAGGGTGAATCAAAAATCTTGGGAGAATGCCGTGTTCCTTTTTCTGCGAGCTTCCTGCTGCCTGTTGGGAGAAAGTGACTCTCTGAGGAGTTAGAAAGGAGGCTCAGGAGTTTGATGTGTTTGCATGGGAGGGTGTTAACCCCCACAAAAGTAAATCCGTTCCTCCGATTCAGGGTCTGTCACCTGGAGGTTACCCCCCAATGGTGCCCTCCCTGTGCCTTAGCCCAATAACGGGGAGTCAGACATATGATTCAAAAGAGAATTAGGCGTCTTAAGGGTTAATTGTGATGGGGAGAGGGGAAAAGAATTAGTAACCGACAGTCAATTGAATAAAACATACAACAGTGGAAGCCCAGACCCAGCCCGGTGCCCCTGGACACCCAATAGGGTCAGTTTGCCTGAATGGAGAGCCCCGCCCTCGGGGAGCCCCGGGTGGCATCTGTCAGGTCGGCGGGTGTTCAGGACCTATGGCCGTTGGACTCCAGGGAGCCCTCGGGGGGCACTGAGGAGTCCCTGGGCGGTGGGAGCTGAGGGAGGCAGCGGCTGGGCAGCGCTGGCAGGTGTGCGGATGGGGCGTGAGGGGACAGACGGGCGGGTGGGAGGACGATCTCCTCCTTCCCCTCCCTTGGCAGGCAGCAGCCATCTGGCGCTGGGCAGCATGATGCCCGCGCTGGCTCTGCCCTGGGCCAGACAGCGCTGCTGCTGCGAGGGCGGGCAGTGCCAGACAGCCGCACTGGGACGTCTGTCTGTCCGTCCGTCACTGGTTCTGACAGACGCCTTGGGGAGAACCTGCCCCTCGCGCGCCCTGCGGGGGAACAAACAGCTCTGAGGTGATGGAATGCTCAGGGAAAAGGGCGGGAAAAACCGGTTCGTTCCAGTTCCAACTGCCAGCACCTGACCATTGCACAAAGCTGAGCCCCAGTGGGATCTCAGCCAGGTGATCCGACTCCATCTTGAATGTGACGAGATAACGATTATAATCACAGATCAGACATTTAAACCAACCTCCGACAGGGGTGTGTGGGCAGATGAGCGCTGGATATCAGAGCACCTACAAATTAGAAGTGTTGATAGCCCCATAGCCCATGGTTAAATAGGAGCTCTGAGCTGATGTGAGCAGTTGCCCCTGTAGGCAGTGGAGGGATGGGGTGCTTGGAGCCAGGACCCCCACCACTGCCCAGCCACCAGGGGAAGTATGGAGACCACACCTAGGGGTGCATGAGGTGTAGATCTGGCCCTGTCTCCTCCTTGAGCTCATTTTCCCTGCACAAAGCCACATCCCACAAAACTGAGACTCTGCAGCCTCAAGCCAGACAAATGTTTGCCAGAAGCTGGGAATGGGAGAGAGGGAATGACTCTGATGATGATTGTCACTTTTGTTCATTCCCCGTGGGGTAGCTGGCATTAGCCACTGTTGGAAGAGAAGACACTGGGCTACGTAGAAGTGGAGAGTTTATTTCTTATATTTGTTTTGATGTGATTAACAGCTGGGAAAATTCATTTCACTTCTGCAGTTCCATGTGGAAGTGCTAAGATTGTTTTTGCAAATCTTGTCAGACATGGAAATCGAGGTTGCTTGTCATGCCTGGTAATTTTACTAATTTGATGCCAATATTCATCATAGGCGTCTTCAGTCATGGTCATAATGTTGCTCAAATCTGCAACTTGGCAGTCAGGAAACATTTTCTAAGCGATCAAAATCTGTTGCACGTACAATTTGTGGAAAACACTGAGCCAATTCTAAAATCTCCCAAAACATTACGTCACTTCAACCATCGAGCTAAATAAACAACTAAAACATCCAGTTTTTGTTGCTCTGCAGTAAAATGGCTGAAGAAGCACAGAAGGAATTTTAATTGCTATAGAATAATGGCTGTTTTTTGAAATTTTATTGCACTTTTATGAAATTTATGGACTTTACGGACATGTCCAATTTTGGCTAATTTTTTACAGACTGTCTGTAAACTTACTGATGGTTGGCAGCCCTGCAGGTGGCTAGTTGCAGGACCAGAGCCCTTGCCACCAAAGCCTCTAGGGCTGTAGTAACACCAGGTGGCTCCTTCCAGTTCAGCAAACAGCTTCAGTCAGTTGCAGGAAGGGAAACACTGCAGTATTGGTCTGTAGGTAAGGCATACTCTGAACAGAGGAAATTGAAACTAACCCCCTTACACAGCCCAGAGCGAGCCATGACTGCAGAGAACCCGGTGAAAAGCCTCCAGGGTCAAGCCACCTGTCCCATCAGCCTGGAATATTTCACAGCCCCGGTCACTCTGGAGCGTGGGCACAACTTCTGCCGAGCCTGCATCAGCCAGTGCTGGGCGGGACCCGACACAGCTTCCTTCTGCCCTCAGTGCAGAGAAACTTTGCAGCGGAGAAACCTCCAGCCCAACAGGCAGCTGGCCAGTGTTGCAGAGCTAGTCAAACAGCTGAGTTTGCAGGCACCCAAGGGAGCAGGCGGGGGCAGGATGTGTGTGGAGCACTAGGAGGCTCTGAAACTGTTCTGTGAAGAGGATCAAACCCCGATCTGCCTGGGGTGTGATAAATCCAAGGCTCACCGCACTCACACTGGTTCGCCTACAGGAGGCTGCCCAGGAGTACAAGGCAGGAAACTGCTGCCTCGTCTAACAGTAAATGACTTTGGATTTTAGTTATGGGCTCATTTCACTGAATATCACAAAACACTGCAAGGGACAGTCCCTGCCCTGTGCAGTTTACAGTCTAGCTAGAGCAGCGTTCCTTAAACTAGGTTCTGCAGAACACAGGTGTTCAGTGAACAACTCGCAGGTGTGCCGGGAGCGTCTGACGCTTTTATGATCTCATACCCTGAAGGTGTATATATTAGCAGTTATTAAAACCAGATACGATGTTACTTCTTCATGGTTGTGATGCCTGATTAAATGACTTCATTTCGGTTTTACCGCATACGTCGCTGCTTGTTTTTGGGTTGTTTGGGTTTTGTAGATCTCACAATATTTTCGAAGAAGATTTTCATCGGTGTTCTTCATTAAAAAAAACATACTACTGTTTGGTGTTCCCAGGTGTCAAAAAGTTTAAGAAACACTGAGCTAGACAAAAGTTGCGAAGGGACCAGGTCAGGAAATTCCCCAGGATCAGCTGGCATGTCAGTGACGTACCTTAGCATGGAACCCCAGTTCTTCCAGGCCTGGTCCCAGGCTCTAACCGCTAGGCCATGATGTCACCTCAGTGGGAGCCCCCAGTAATGAAGTATGTGTGTCAGAAGGAAAAGACGCCTTGCTAAAGGCCCCAGGCCCAGCAGGGAGAGGAGGTTTCCCACTGGGATGCTGGACTCCTGGGAAGCTCCATGAGGGGTTAACTCAGATGCTGGGGCCGGCATTAGAGGAGGTCACTGGGCTGAAAGCTGTGTGGGCCCCAAGTGCCTTGAGCCCACCCACAACAGGGCCCCATGCAGTGCAGGTCCGTGCCACGTACCGCTGGGATCAGACAAGAGTGTTGCAAAACTAACCCCAGTCTGGAGCTGCTGGTGCCAGTCTGATCTGTGCTAGCGTGAATGTGGGTAAGGACCGGCCAATGTGGTTCCCCCACCTGGCAGCCCTTGGACGTCTCCCAGAATGCACTGCTTCTGGGTCCTTTACCAGCGGCTGGGAAGTGGGCATCTGCCCAGAGAACATTGCCACTCAGAGTTGACATCAACATCAACAGTGTAAACACCATCCCCTGCCCACTCTCACCTGTATCAGTCAGACTTGGGGGACCTATCCCCACCTTGTCAGTGCACCCTGACTTGAATCATTCTGCGTGGGGGCGCCACCCCCACCCTTATAGGTGTCCTCCTACATCCTCAGTCTCCTTTCGCTTTTTCACTAGATGAAATAATGTCCGGTGCTGACCCTACCACCCAGGGCTCCACAAAACTAGGACTGCGCAGCTCCACGCCAGACGAATGGCCTTGCCCTGGTGCTTAGGCCAGCTCTGTGCAGCTGGTCATGTCCCCAGGGATAAAGAGCTGCAATGCCAACCCATAATGAAACCCTGGTGGCTTCTGGGATTTGTGTCACACGCTTTATTAACTCTTCTCAAAAACAGGCTCATGGATTCACCTCCGTGTGGCTGACCCCACTGTCCTGTTATGTGCTGAAACATTAAGCAATTCACAAATACTGATAAAGCTTGGTTATGATTGAGATCTCTCTCTAATTACTGAAAAACTGGACCTGAACTGGTAACAAGTCCGTTTACACACTCCCATTAATAAAGTCTCGTCTCCTTGGTAGTCTTGACGTCACACAGCGAATAGGACTAGCAGTTATCTTGAGTTTTTTAGGGGGAACTCCCAGTTCCACACCCCTCTCAGCCCAAAGTAAAACCTTCTGAGCCCCTTCTGTTTCTTCAGCAAAAAATCCAGGCCTATTTGAAGACGCTGAGAAAAGAGAGAGAAAAGCTGCTGGGAATGAAAGTGGCTGAAGGAGGGGGAAAGTCAGGATTATCTGGTACCTGCCCCTTGTTATGAACAATCAGGAGCTGGCAGTAGGAGGTCTGTTTGGAAGCAGACTCCTGTGCAGCCTGGGTGAAGGAGAGATAGTGAGTGTTTCTGTGGTTGATCGTGGATTTCTGGGTTAGAGACATATGTAGACAAGCCCTAAGCTTCCATTGTCCAGCTCTTGTGGCTTTCCCAGAAATCCTCCCCAAATGAACTGAGTGCCCCCCTAAATTGCTGTCTGCTGTGTCTGCTAATGTCGCATTAATAAATTTGTTTCTTTTTTCTCCCCTGGCATCTGTCACTCTAGTGCTGAGTCCTGACTCTTGCTGCTCCAGCTCTGAATTCCCAGAGGCGATAAATAATGTAATTTGCTGACCACGACAGGCCTGGAAACCTCCCTTTCAGAGATAACGGGCACCAAAGGGGAAGCTCGGAGAGAAACCTCTGCCTAGTGCCCACAGGGTAGAGACAAATGTCAGAAGTTCTCCCTCCCGCGCACTCAGCTGTTCATGACAGGGCCCCAGGCTCCATCCATGTCCCTGACCAGCCCTTTCTCTGTTTTCATACAGAAACAGACACAAACCGAGAGGCAGCAAATCACGTCTGAATTTCAGCAACTGCAACAGTTCCTGAAAGAACAACAGCAACTCCTGCTGGCCCAGCTGGAGAAGCTGGATGAATCCGTGCAGATTTCCCATCCCAGTGAGCTGATCAGTGAGAGGGAGAGGAAGTGACAGAAGCCAGCAAGTGAATTCCTGCGGGTGAGACTGTGTGAGAAACATCCCAGCTCCCCACACAGGGAAGGGAGGCTCCTGAATCATAAACACTGGGGTCCGGCAGTCGGAGGTCTCGGTGTGACTCAGGGTGTTCAACGCTGAGATGTGACAATTGTGCCTTGCAGAGTTACAGAGACAGAGCTATTAGAGACGGCAAAGCCCCATAAGCTCAGGGAATCCATGGCTCTGAGGCTAAGGCAGGGCCTCTCCTTCCCATATGTGCAAAATCCCTTCCCTGGGATCCCCTGTGTGTGTTAGATGGGTCCAAGATTCTTTTCTCTCACCTGCAGGACGTGAGAAGCACGTTGATCAGGTACCTGGTTCTCTCACTCCCACTCCCACCTCATAGTTCATCAGCCAGGGGTTCATCCTACATATGTCACTTCCCTGGGGACCTGGCTGCCTCGGGCCCATGTGGAGGGACTATGGGCCTGTCCCTGCAGGGCACTGGTTACCATTCAGCCCAGCCCGGTAGCGCTCATGAGTCTTTCCCACCTGAGGGCTGTTTGGAGACTCGTGTGGAATGAGCTGGAAGGGATGAATTGGGATGAATTAGTGTCTCAGTCTAGTTTGTAGTGGGAATATATCCACAGCACTTCTCTTGGGAAACTCCTGTCCCTCAGAGCCTGGAGGCCAATGAGTGAATTGACCGTAGAGACTCAATTTCCCCTTTGTCCCCAGCGCTGGTCTCTCCAGGTCGTATTTCTGGAATATTACGGGGGCCTTCGAGGGGAATGTTACGGGGCCATGGGTTGTGCTGCACCTGCTCTCAGCCTGGGAGAAGCAGAGGAATTGTAACTCCCAGCCCCTTAGAGCAGCAACTCACTAGCAAGAACTGAAGAACTGAGCCACTAACTGCTGTTATCACCATCTGACGTCGTTTCTGTCCAGGCATGAGAAGAGGAAGTCCCGGCCGCCAGAGAAGATTCCTCCTGAACTGGAAGGACAAGTCAGTGGTTTCCCCAAGAAAACTATTGCTCTCTCGGAGACTCTGAGCGAGTTCAAAGGTACCTAGAAGAGATCTAGGAGGAGAAAGTGAGTTAAAGCATCTGAGATCATGGATACTGAAAGGCTCTGGTCACCTGGTTCACAACTGAGCGATGCTTCTCTTTAATTGTGGGGTCCAACACACTCAGGTTGATTAATTCAACCCCTTATTTGTTCCAGGAGCATGCTTTGTGCTTACAGTTACTGTTAGAGTGAGAAAGGACAGAAGGACAGAAATACCTACCTTGTCCTGGGGCTTAGGCGGGTCATGAGGCATTGCTCCTCCGATGCTCTGACTAACTTTTACAATATCTGAAATATTATGCATGTCCTGATTATATATTGACTAGCAGATTTACCAGCATTGCTCAGATCCTTAACTCAGTTAAGGGTTTGTTTAAAACAAAAGGAAAATGTACATACATTTCTTTTAAAAAGGGACTGTTAACATTTTTCCACATAAGTTTGCAGTAAATTTTATAAAGGGGAATTCTGTCATATTTGTATTTTTCTTCATCACAATAAACTCTTTTCATTCACTATGTTTTAACAGTGAAGGACTACAGCTAATATGGATTCCAATACCATTTTCTTCTAGTTTTCAAACTTTTAAGCACTGATTTACTTGTGCCTAAACAGAATGCTCCTCCAAATATCTGTAAAGCATACTGAGAAGCAAGCCTATTCAAGGCTCATCCAATTTTTCTGGCTCATCTTGATTCAGTCTCTTTCAACATTCACTCAGTTATGTCAAGTTTGAGGACTGTCCTTGATCTGCTGATTCTTACAGGAAGCAATCCCATTCCAAGCACATCTCGTTTGCTTGGCACTACCAAACCCTTATATTGCTTTAAGTTCTGATAAGAGGAAGCCATGTACCAAATTTGATGGTCCTAGCTCTGACCGTTTTGGAGGAGTTCTTGATTGAACAAAGAGACGAACTCTAAAACATACAGTACAAGATGTGGAGAGCTTGGATAGATTTCATACCCAAAGCTAATTTGAAAAACTAGTAAGCAATGGAGTCACGGTGCTTAAGACCAGAAGGGACCACTGAATGTTTTTGTCTAGCATCCTGAAGAGGATGTTGATTTCTCTCAGTCTTCACTCTTGTATTGATGATAAAGAGAAATGAAACATAATGGAAATGCCTAACAAATACACACATATATAATATTTATTTCATTTCAATTTCAGAGAAACTAAATAAAGAAATAAGTAAGTGTCATTCTCCTTCCTCTGAGAAGTTTTTGTACAAAAATTGCATCCTCCCATGGAAGTTTGTTCAATTGTGTGGAGCTGTTTGCATTAAATTTAACTTTCAAAATTGTTCCGAGAGAATCCCTTTTCCGTTTGTTTGCTGGCAAGATTTTTTATTAGTACCATTCTTTGTGGAGCTTGGGGGTTGTTTTTTAGTGTAACTTTTTAAAATGCAGGGAAAGACCAAACCAGATGAATTTCCTACCTGAAAAACGGTGGGCAATTCAGTCATAGAATCACAGAGTGTAAGGCCAGAAGGGATGATGAGCTCCTCTAATCAAGTGATCTCCAAACAGTGGGACCCACCTCCTATGGGTACATGGAGGAATGTTCGGGGTGGGGGCAGGCGAGCTCACATGGCAGTGGGGAGGGAGCACCACCCACTCCCACCCTGCCCTGAGCCCAGCTTCGATCCCAGGCTAAATCTGCACTAGATGTAGAAGTTGACCACTGATGCACAATTTTAGCGACACCATTTAGCCGCGGTCAACTTCCATGTCTGTCCACATGGCGGAAGGTTGATGGGAGTGTTTCTCCCTTCAACCTTACTTATTCCCGGCCTCTCACCAGGAGTAGAGGGTTCGACATTGACCTCTGGGAGCGTCATTTCATGCACGCGCAAAATGAATCTGAGCGTGTCGATCTTCCACCGTAGTGTGGCTCTCACCGCACCCACGGTTCCCCTCTGCCCTCCAGTGCAGCTCCTGCACCAGTTGTAACTCTGCTCCTGCCCATGGTCTACTTTCAGCCCAAGCTCCTCTGCAAAGCCAGCTGTTCAGTAGTGAGGGTCGGGGCACAAAATGATTCCATTACTGGAAAGGTGGGAAGTGCGGCAGGACAGGAAACCCTTCGACACCACTGGTCTAGTCTGAAGTCCTTCAGAGGAGAGTGCATAGAAATAATTCCTCAGTCTTAACTGTTGCAGTGACGATAAAGGAAAATAAAACATAAGAAGAGAGAAACTGCTGATGAACGCATGTGTCTCTTTAATCTGTAAGCAAACTATACATACAAATTGGTAAGTGCCATTATCCTTCCACTGCCAAGAAATGTTTTGTACCAAATCAGATTCTCATGTGAGAGCTTGTTTAAATTTTCTGGAATGTTTTTAATTTCAAATTTAACTTTTACAGTTTTGCTGCAATACTAAACATTTTATGTTTGCTCATGTAGTGTTGTTTATTCAGGTATGTGCTTTTCTTTTATGGAAGGGGTTGGTGTAATTTGTTAGAATCAGAAGAAACACTCGAATGGAGAGATTTCACACCAGAAGTGTGAAAGTCACAGGGTTTAAAAGCAGAAAGGACAGTTGGTTCCTCTCATCTTATGTCCTGAAGAGGATGATGAATTCTCTCATCCTTCACTGTTGCTCTGACAACAAGTAGAAATAAAACTTAAGAAAAGAGAAATGCCCAACAAAAATAAGTATTTATTTCTCTTTCATTTTACAGGAACAAATTCAAGAAATAGGTAAGTGCCATTATCCTTCCTCTGAAAGCAATCGTTTGTACCAACTTAGAGCCTCTTGAGGCTATTTCTTAATAGTGGATGTATTCTTTGCTTTTAAATTAAATTCAAAAATTGTTACAGAGGAAACCTTTTTGTTTGTTGCTAATTATTATTATTATTATTATTATTATTATTATTGGGTTTGATTGTTAATGTAACTCTGTAAAACGTGGGGAAAGACTAACCTGGATGAATTTCACAGCAAAATCTGTTTTGATAAATTGATAAGCAATTGAATAGTAAAGTACATAGTGGGTAAGCAAATATGGCCCAGGAAGAATTGTGGGAAGACATTGGCACACAATCAGCCCCTGAGATGATTAACGCCCCTCCACACTACCAAGTAGGCAAGTAACAAACCAGATGGTAGCTGGATGATAACCTATACCCAAAGGCTGCCAGCTCGCCTGGCTGTTAAGCATCATCATACCTGAATCAGAGTTTTTGCGCTTGAAAATAAACAGGTTAGCGTCATAGCCAGGTGAGATGTTAGGCTAATTCTTCAGTAAAGATCCATCTTGAGAGAGAGGTGCTCCTGCAACCCAGAGGAGGGTCTGATGAGCGTATAACTATCTTTTCCCCTAGTGTATACATTTGTACAATATTGAATCATTCCTGCAACACTAGTTCAGATCAGTTCGGATCTCTAATGCTGTGGTTGTTTTCAGGGTGAAGAGGATCTGTGGCAGCTGTAGAAAAAGGTAAATAAAGATCCTGTTTTGTCAGTGCCAAAAAGCAGTTCCCAGAAGGCATCGTGCCTCTTTTTCCTTGACTGTGGGAGTGCGTGTGATGGTTCAGGACAGACCTCCTTCAGGGCACGTGATTCAGGTTTGATGATGCTGAAGTGGGTTCAGTGCCTACGTCCCATCACACCATCATGAATCTGCCTCTTCTTGTATCTGTTCTCTCTGCTTCTCCACCACCTGCATCTGCACTGCATGGGCGACCGTGTCCGTGAGTGGGAGCTGTAGCAGATTCCACTCATTTACAGCTCCTGGGGGATACGCACCTCCACAGCCGCTGCTCCAGGGGTGGAGAGGAAGGGTGATTATCGCCCTGTGCGGATGTGGCCTGTCACCTCTCTGTTCTCCCCTCTGAAGAAAGCCATGAGCTCTGCAGTGACCCCACCCTGATGGGGTGAGCAGGGTCTGTGTCTGGGGGCGACCCCTGCCTCAGACTCAAGCACGGGGACACAGCCTGGATCACAGCCAGGGGCTGGCCTGGGGCCCTTATACATTCTGGGGAGCTCCTGTGAGCAGAGCTGGGAGCTTGTTTCTTTTTGCCTCTCCGCATCCACCCTGATCCCAGCCTGCACCTGTCCCTGGTACACAGAACATCCTGGTTCTGGTTAATCTGTCTCTGGTACACAGAACATCACTTTCTCCTCCCATCACTAGTGTGAACCTCTCCCTCCTTCCACCAGCCGCCTGTTCTACGCTCCCCCTCCCCCAGCAATGGTTAATTAGCCACTGGGAGAATGGGGGTGGGACCGAAGAACAATGAGCATCTATGTGCCTTGATCAACTCTGCCTGCTGCCTGACCAGCACTCCTGCCAGAGAGCAGGGTCAAGGCCCGGGAGCTTGCTGGGCTTGTTCTGCTCCACCCACCCAGCACTCCGGCCAGGGAGCGCAGTCAGGGTGAGGGATCTTGCTGGAGCGCCGGGTAGGTGCAGTGGGACATGCCTGTGCCCTGGACCCCATTCCCATGACAGAAGCATGAGGAGTCGGGGAGAGACAGCAGGCGGAGGGGGGGGAGGAGCCCCACATGTTCTGTCCCAGGGCCCCAAAAATACCTAATTTACACTTCTCCCCCAACACTTGTAGCTTCTGTCTCATTTCTTCATCACCCCTCTTCCCGTGTGTTAACCCCTCCTGCCCTGCCCGAAGCTAATGGACTCTTCTGCTGCCACTGCTGCTGAGCTGTGATATTCGGGGCAGGTTCTATCCTGGCAGTGTGTGGCCTGTTATTCCCTGAGCTGTGACATTCCCCAGCAGGCCGGGTGCAGTGGGGAGGCCCCAGAGCAAAATCCAGCCCAGGGGCAGCTGGGACACGGGGGGATTTAAGGGGTGTTGGGGAGAGGGGAGCTCTGCCAATGGTCACTGAGTTGTACCATTGGCTGGGACTCCCCGAGTCTCTGGTCTCTTCCCAGGGAGAGGTGGGGGCAGGAGGGGAAAGATCCTGAGCCACAGGCCTGGCCCAGCTGATCCTTTCACCCTGTCCCTGACCCGTCCCTGCCTGTGAGTGACTCTCCCCAGCCCTGGGCTGAGATCTCAGAGCTGTTGGGCACAGCCTGGGGGAAGGAAATTCCCTGAGTCCCTCTCCAGCTGGGTCTGATTCTCTCACTGACCCATCAAACCCTCCTCCAGGGCTGAGCTCTGCCCCTCACGCTCTGATTCTCTCTCCCCTACAGTGAATGTGACTCTGGATCCAGACACAGCTCATCCCGACCTCGTCCAGTCGGAGGGTGGGAAAAGTGTGAGATGGGAATATATATGGCAGCGACTGCCCGACAACCTGGAGAGATTCGACACTGTGCCCTGTGTGCTGGGCTGTGAGGGGTTCACCTTGGGGAGACATTGCTGGGAGGTGGAGGTGTGGGATGGGTGATTCTGGGCTGTGGGGCGGCCAGAGAGTCTCTGAGCAGGAAGTGATGGATCAGCCTCAGCCCTAAGAGTGGGGGGATCTGGGCTGTGCTGTGGTGGGGGGGTCAGTTCCAGGCTCTCACCTCCCCTGAGGACACCCCCCTGCCCCTGCGCCAGGCCCCCAGTAGTATCTGGGTGTGTCTGGACTGCGACCGGGGGCGGGTGACATTTATTGATGCTGGTGCCAAACCCCTGATCTTCACTTTCCCGCCAGGCTCCATCCCTGGGGACACAATCTAGCCCTGGTTCTGGATGTGGACAAAATCCCAGCTCCGACTGTGTCCCTGAAATTAGCCTCTCTAGCCTCACATACCCCAGTCTCTATGACCTTGGAGGATTTCCATCTACCCAGCTTCTGGCTCATCACCACTATGACCCTTTTGCAATTTGTGTATCTTTTGCTGACAGTTCTGTCGGGAGAGGCTTTACAACGTTTGGCCCCTCCACACAGAGCCAAATGTGAGGAAACCCCCTGTGACGAGACATCCCTTGTACCAGTGCTGAATAGAGGGGAATAAAAACTTCTTTCGATCTGCTGGAAATGCTTGTCCTAATGAACCCCGTTAGCCTTCTTGGCTACAAGGGCACATTATTGCCTCATATCCAGCCTCTCATCCACAGTAATCCCCAGGTCCTTTTCTGCTGCACTGCTATTTAGCCAGTCTGTCCCCAGCCTGTAACAGTGCTTGGGATTTTTCTGCCCCAAGTGCAGGACTCTGCACTTCTCCTTGTTGAACCTCATCAGTTTTCTTTTGGCCCAGTCCTCCAATTTGTCTAGGTTACTCTGGACTCTCTCCCTAATCTCCTGTTACTCATTCCAAATCTCGTGTACAGCCAGGGAAGCCCAAGAGATGCCGTCAGTGTAATTCCACCAATCCCGTGAGGAACAGCTGCCCATTGCTGCGGGGGAAGGACAAACACCCAGTAACTCATGGAAATGCTGGGTCCCAGACTGTGGCTACTTACCATCTTGTTTGTAAAGCTGGAACAATGGAATTCCCTCCACAGGGGAAAGGTATGAAGAAGGCCTTGGGATTCCTCCATCTCTGGTCTTCGGCCTGCCTTGGAAATTGCCTGAGGGCTTCATTCGCGGGGCAGCCCCCCAAGCCCAACCACTGCAGGACACTGGCTCCTGCCTCTCCTCTACCCAAGTGGGTGAGGAATGCAAGACATTTTATTTAAGGCACTTCTGGCTCTGCTATTTTGAGATTCCCCACCCCTTACCCCTGCATCTCCCAACCACCCTCATTGCAAAACTATTTCAGACTCCCCTCCCAGCTGGCTGTTCTCGGCTTTGTCATCTAGGAATGCTGCAGTGTTGAGAACAGCAGAGCTAAAGAATGAGACCACCTGTGGGTCAGATAGCCAGAGAGCAAGGGGGAAAAAACGGGGTTGGAGGGAGAGAGCGTAATCGGCACCTACGCAAAACCAACCTCTAAATCTCAACAAAAAAGCAGTCAAGTAGCACTTTAAAGACTAACAAAATAATTTATTAGGTGAGCTTTCGTGGGACACGAAAGCTCACCTAATAAATTATTTTGTTAGTCTTTAAAGTGCTACTTGACTGCTTTTTTGTTTTGATAGTATATAGACTAGCACGGCTTTCTCTCTGTTTCTAAATCTCAGTACAGCCCCTGTGAATTTGGAGCATCTGGTCACCTTGGAGGTGGGATTTAACAGCCCTATTAAGAATTAAGGCTGAGCTGGTTGGTTTGTTGCTGGTCTCTCTAAGCCAGGGGTCTGAAACCTGCATGCAGCTCTTTAAGGACTTATTTGTGGCTCCCAACACTATAATTGCAAAGCAAAAAAAAAAAAAAAAAAAACCTCAAACCCTCCTGATTATTTTTGATAAATGGTGAACGTCCTGCAGTAAACATGTCTCGCATTACAAATCATTGGATGTGGGCTAGTCTTAAAATAGGGGTTACAAAAAATATGGTTTGATGTTATCTATTAAGCATGGTCTTGTGGTCACATGCTTTGTGGCTGCTGAATTATTGAGTTTTTTACCAAATTTAAAAAATGGCTCTTTCTGCTATCGTGGTTGTCGACCTCTGGTCTAAGCCTTCTGGCTGCCCCAGCATCATCTTTTCAAATGCCAGCAACAAAGCTTGGAAATGGCTTCCCTTCAGCAAACCAAAGCCGGAGTCTCGCCCCAGCAGAGGGTGGAAGGCGCTGGCGGGGGGTTAACAAACCAATCGGCAGCCATGCTGCAAACGAACAGACCAATGGAAGAGAGGGAGCCGTGTGAGTCTGTAGCTTCACAAAACAGGCCTGTAGACCTTTGAAGACTCAGAATGATTTATGAGGTGATGAGCTGTCGTGGGACAGACCCGCTTCTTCAGATCTGGAAAATTCCCAAATAAACACTCCGAACAAAGGACCAGAGCCGAGAATCCCCCCAGCCAGAGCAGCCTTTGTGAGAACCAGGCTTTGGAAATACAGATTGTGCTTTATTTTAGTCTGTTTAGTCTGTGAATTCACCACCTCCTCTTAGACACACAGCCCCCCTCCTGCAGGCTCAGCAGCACAAGGGGCGGGGATGTCCCTGTCAAGCCCCACTGACCCTCCACACCGGCACAGGGGCTGATGGCAGGACCAGAGACCCAGCAGCACAGTTCCAATAAAATTAGGGTGACCGTGTTTCCCTATGCCAGATGTGGGATGGGGTGGCAGGGGGAGACCGCACGGGCAGATGCCCTGCAGTGGTCTCCCAAGCTGTCCTGTGGAGGGGCTGCCCAGCACAGCTGGGGCATCAGGTCCCCCTTAAAATCTGAGAGGTGGGGACAAAACACACTGACCCTCCTCTCTAACACACCCTCCTTAGCTCTATGGCAGGGCCCCAGGCTCCCTCACCTGTACTGGCGGTCAGTACATGCTGCATGTGCTATCTGGCCAGCTTCCGATTGGTTTTAGGGGAAAGGGAAGTGAATAAACAGGACAATTTGCTTTTGGACACCTGCCTAAAATATGGGACTGTCCCCGTGAAAACGGGGTGGACGGTCACATTAACTAAAACCTCCAGGGCGGAAATTCCCAGCAGACTCCTTCCTGCCCAGCAAACTTCCTGAGCCAGCTCCAGGCAGGGAAGCATTGCCAGCTGCTGCAAGCGGGGCTCCGAGTGAACTCAGGAAATTGAATCACATGCTGCTCCCCAGCCTGGAGAGAGCCCTGGCTGCAGGGAGCCCTGTAGAAAGGTTCCAGGATGAAGCTACGTGTCCGATCTGTCTGGAGGATTTCACGGCGCCGGTCACTCTGGAGCGTGGGCACAACTTCTGCCGAGGCTGGGAGGGGCCTGGCACAGCCACCTCCTACCCTCAGTGGCAAGAACCTGAGCAGCGGAGAAACCTCCAGCCCAACCGGCAGCTGGCCAATGTAGCAGACCAAGTCAAACAGCTGAGTTTGCAGGCACCCAAGGGAGCAGGCAGGGACGGGGTGTGTGGGGCGCTCCAGGAGGCTCTGAAACTGTTCTGTAAGGAGGACCAAGGCCCCCTCTGTCCGGTTTGCCACCTGTCCCGGGCTCACCGAGCTCACAGGTCAGCCCCCATAGGGGAAGCTGCCCAGGAGGGCAATGTAGGGAATTGCTGCTTTGCCTGATGGCAATAACTTTGCATTTTAATTACAGGTTGATTTCACGACCAGGTGCCTGGCGCACAGGTATCTGCAGCATTCAGCTCTGCAGAGCCAGCACCCTGTTAGCGATTGTAACCGCTGTGGCACCTCCTGCTGGTCACATGGAAATTAGTTCGTCCAGCCTCCAGAGCACCCTCTGCTGGCTGGTGTCCCACCCGCTGTTCCTTAGCCATTTATTCTCCACCTTATATCAGGATTCACATCCTTCCCTGACCACAGAGCCCTTCTCTCAAGGTACTGCCCTGACACAGTGCCCCACACTTCTGGGGTCCTCCCCTCCCACAGATTCCCAAGCCCCCTACACCCATCTTGCCTCAGTGACCCACTGCCTGTCTTCATCTAGCTTGTTACATCCAGGAAAACTGCCATCTACAAAGGCCGCTCACCATTGGGATGGGGGTTGGACCTGCTACCTTCTGCTGCCCCAGTGGCTGTAGTACCCTCAGGCCTTGTTTCAGGCCTAGCCAGAGCTCCCTGAGTCACCCTGTTTTATCCCAGCACTGCTCTGCCCATGGTACAGAACACAGCTCTATCTTTCCCCCTCCAGGTCAAGACCGAGAGTATGGGCCATCCATCTCTTTTATACAGCCCTCTTGGGCTCTGATTGGCTGTCACAATTCTTCTCCCCCCTTATTGGCTCCCAGGACAGGCCTCTCTCAGGGCTGTTTTTAACCCTTTCTCTACCAAAAAGAAACCAAGCTGTCCGGTAGCATCTTAAAGACTAGCAATTGTATTTATTAGGTAATGAGATTTTGTGGGTAAGACCCACTTTCTCAGATATTTTCTCTATCAGTATATGTACAGAGCAACCGCCCTGCCACAGATGCGCTGTAAAAAATAAATGATCTTTCAGAGTGGCTAGAAAGGCCAAAAATTAAAAAACACAAACACACACAAAAAAACGAAAAAAACCCAAAAACCTTTTAAAGATACCTGACAAGGGAAACTTTTATCTGAGAAGCCCAGCTCCCCCCTGGAGGAAGGAGGGCACTTGTTATGGAACAGAAGCTGTGAAATGATCCCCCACCTCTGCAAGGCCAGAGAAGGGGGAGTTACAAGCTATTGTTGTTATCACTGATCTGTGTCATAGAGTTAATTAGTTTTATGGGGATCGCAGCTGGTCCTGTAGCTCCCCAGTGAGCTCACTGCTCTGAACAAAACACCCTGGGGGACAATTTCTGCCCTGAGCAGGTGGTAGATAAAGTAAATCTGTGTGATGGGAAACTGAGGCAGAGAGAGGCAACGGACTTGGCCAAGGCGAGACAGCACATCGGTGGCAGAGTGGGGTATAAACTGCCACTTTTCCAAGGCCAAACACCACCACTTAACCACTAGGCTATTCTACCCTGCCCTTAATTGAACTAAGCGGTGATAAGGTGCAGCCGTTAGGAGGGAAAAACGCCTTGACAAAGGCTCCTAGCCCAGCAGGGAGAGGAGGGTCCCACCGGGATGCATGGGAGCAGCAGGTCAGGAAAGTGAGACAATGGAGCAGAAACATCTGCTGAGCTCCCATCACCTATGTGGTGAGTGCCACGCCACCAGTCCCCCATATTTCCCCAGTCCCTCCTACCATATGATGGGGTTTGGGGTGGACACCCCACTCACATCATATATGCCATCATGTGCCAACAATGCCCACAGGCTTTGTATATTGGACAGACTTCAAACTCTCTTAGACAAAGAAGTAAATGGGCATAAAACAGACATAAAAACACTCCTGGGTCACAAATCTGTCAGCCAGCACTTTAATGTGGTGGGCCATTCTGCTAATGACCTCAAAGTCTGTGTTTTACTGACAAGGACTTTTCACAGCTGTTTGAAAAGAGGGGCTGCTGAACTCTCTTTTATATTCAAATTCGACACATTAACACGTGGTTTGAACAGGGATAACAATTTTCTAGCTCATTATAGGGGCTCTTTTACATACTTTGCTTTATCTAATTCTTGGCCTCCCCCCTCCTTCTGCCCCTCTGCTCTCTGATTTGCTCACCTTGATAATAATTTTTCTGATTTGTCAACCTTGATTACTATTTTTGTTCTCTGTGCCTTAAATATTGAGTCTGTTCTGGTATGGTTATGGTCTGAAGAAGTGGGTCTGTCCCACGAAGGCTCATCACCTAATAAATTATTGTATTACCCTTTAAAGTGGTACTGGACTGCTTTTTTGTTTTCATAATATATAGACTAACTAGCATGGCTGTCTCTCTGTTACCACTCTTTCCTATGGATGGGCTGGCTCTGGGGACCTTTACCATGGACTGGGACAGTGGGACAGCTTCAAACCAGGCATCTTATGGGGTCTGCCCTGGTGCTTAGCTCAGCTCTGTTCAACCAGTGAAGTCTCCAGGGCTGAGCTCTCAGTCCAGATTTAAACCCTGGCTTGTATCCCTTAGTTTGTTAAACCTTCTCCAACATGGCTTGGTTGATTCCTCCCCGTGTGACTCCAGTGTCCTCTTATGGGCTGTACAACTAATCACTTCACAAATACCAATAAAGCCGGGTGAGAACTGAGATCACGCTCCCATTACTAACACACCTGACCCTGAATTGGTAACAAGTTGGACTACTGCACACTCCCAGTCTGAGTTAATGAGGTTTCATCTGCTTGCTGGCCTTGATGTCACAAAACGAACAGGACTACAGTCGTCTCGGGTGTGGGGTGGAAAAGCACCCAGGTCTCCACCCCTGTTGTCTGAGTAAACTCTTCCCCGATCATTTCTCTTTCCTTAGGAGAAAATCCAGGGCCCTTTGAAGACTTTGAAAGAAGAGAGAGAAAAGCTGCTGGGATTCAAAGCGGCTGGAAGGGGAAAAGCCGGGAGTACCTGGTAGGTGCCCTTTGCTATGACCAGTCTCCTGCGTGACCTTGGCGAAGGTGTGACAACGAGCTTCTCCGTGATCGTTGGAATAATTTGCCTGGGGAGGTTGTGGAATCTCCATCAGTGGAAATGTTGACGAGCAGGTTAGATAGACACCTATCGGGGTGGCTTAGACAGTGCTTGGTCCTGCAGACAGTGGACTGGACTCGACAATCCCTCGAGGTCCCGTCCAGTTCTGTGATCACGGATTGCTGGGTGAGAGACATATATAGACAAGCCCTAAGCTTCCACTGCAGGGGATGAGCTGACCTCTGGCCCTTGTGGCTTTCCCAGAAATCCCCCTTAAGAGAACCGAATGTCCCCATGAAGTGCTGGCTGCTGCGTCGGCTCCTTTTGGGCATTAACACGTTTGTTGCTTTTTTATCCCCTGGTGTTTCTGTCAGTCTCTGGCCTCCGGCTGCTGCGGTAGGAATTCCCAGAGGCCATGTGGCATGGAGTCGGGGGGGGGGAAGGGGCCCTGCACGCCATCCGTGGGCAGAAGTGACGCTCACTCAGCAGGGGAACAGCGGGTTTATTAGCTACCAGGGCGCAGCGTGGTTGTACAGAGGAGTCAGCACAGCTGGCAGAGGCAGACATTCCAGTTCATGCTGGGGAGAGGAGGCCCTGAGGGAGCTTGGCTCCTCCTTTGTCCCTCTCTCGCCCAGCCCAGACTTACCGCTTTCCAACTCCCAGTTCCAACTCAAACCCCTCAGGTTTCACCTTCCCCTTAGTCTGCAGCACAGCGGTGTCTCCTGGGGTTACCCTCAGCAGCACCCCCCACACCCACTGTGAGCCACACGTACAAGTGATGGGGTTCAGGGGTCCCTGAGCTCTGCACTCCGTCCGCAGGCAGGAGTGACTCTCACTCAGCAGGTAGAACAGGAAGTTTATTAGGAGACAGAGGCCCAGCTCAGTGCAGAGGTGTCAGTACAGCCGGCAGAGACAGTCATTCCAACCCCTCTTGGGGAGAAGAGCCCAGGGGTGCCCCATCTGGGATCTAGCTTCCCCTCTGCACAGGCTGGCTGCCTTCCCACTCTCCCCCCAGCTCCTAACTGCCGCCTCTCATTCAAAACCCAGCTCAGCTCCTCCCTGCTCTTTGTTCAGGTCAGAGGTGTTACCTGTCCGCTTCGGTTACAACCCCAGGGGGTCGCCCTTAGCCGCTGGGAGCTGCTCTGCCTGTCACACACACATCCAGGCTGAGTCTCACACACACACATCCCACTCCATCAAAACACATTTCCCCCAGTACATCCCACCATGAACAACCGAACAGGCTGACCATGGTTCTGTCTACCCTTAAATGTTTAGAGAGAGAGAGAGAGAGAGAGAGAGCGAGCTTACAGACTAACAAATTTTTGGAGCATCGGCTGTCATGCATCTGACGAAGTGGGTCTTTGCCCAGGAAAGCTGATGCTCCAAAAATCTGTTAGTCTCCAAGGTGCCACAGGCCTTCTCGTTGTTTTTCTGGATACAGACAAACACAGCGACCCCTCTGATACGTGTGTGTGTGTGTGTGTGTGTGTGTGTGTGTGTGTTTTCACAACCTTGAACCACAGAGCTACCAGGCAGTCAAATGCCAGCGTAGACAAAGCCCATTACAGGCAGGGAAGCATCTCTGCAGAGTGACCCAGGGGCCAAAGCAAGACCTTGGAGAGAATTTGCTGCCTGGTGCCCACAGGACAGTCAGATGTCAAAAATCTCAGGTTCTTTAAAGGTCTCCCTCCTGCACCCTCAGCTTCTCCGTGACAGGGCCCCAGGCTCCATCTGTGCCCCTGACCAGCCCTTCCCCTGTTTTCATACAGAAACAGACACAAACCAAGAGGCAGAAAATCGTGTCTGAATTCCAGCAGCTGCCGCAGCTCCTGGAGGAACAAGAGCGACTCCTGCTGGCCCGGCTGGAGAAGCTGGAGGAGGTGCTTGTGAGGATCCAGAACAACAACGTCCGTGAACTCTCTGCACAGATTTCCCACCTCACTGAGCTGGTTGGTGAGACGGAAGGGAAGTGCCAGAAGCCGGCGAGTGAATTCTGCAGGTGAGACAGAATAAGAATTATCCCAGAGCCCTCTGATACGTTCACATCGATGGACAACTAACTACCTCCACGTCAGTTATTCTGGCCCACAGGTGGCCGCCAATAAACTCCCCCTCACCTCCCAGCACCTCCCCACATACCACAATCAGCTGCTCCCCTGTGTGCATAAGGGAGGGGAAAGATGACGGACAGGTTGCCCTGGCTAGAGGGTGCAGAGACGGAGAAGGCACAGGAGGAGGTGTGATGCTGGGGGAAGGAGTGGATTGGTGGTGGAGCTTGGCATTCAGTGTCTCTTGGACACCTGGAAGCTGGCGCCGGGTGGTAAGAAATATCCCAGCTCCCCACACAAAGAAGGGAGACTCCTGAATCATAAGCCCTGGGGTCCAGCAGTCAGAGATCTCAGTGTGACTCGTGGTGGGCATTGCTGAGATGTGACTGTTGTGCTTTGCAGAGTTACAGACTCAGAGCCTCCAGAGATGGCAAAGTCCCATTAACTCAGGGACTCCATGGCCTTGGGGCCAGGGCAGGGTCTCTCTCCACAGGACTGAGTGCAAGCCGAGTGAGCCAATGGGGAGAGAGAGGGAGGATTTTGAAGTGAGGGGGGCTTTTTTTCATCTGTCCAGAGCAGAGAGAGGGACCAGGATGCTTAATCCTAAACGGACCTAATGAATCCAGTAAATATCCTGGCCGCAACATAATCTGGACATACAGATATGTAAGTAGAAAGGAAATGCTCAGTTAGACGCTATCAGGTTATTTTTATTTTGGGTTTGGTGTGCGACCTCTTAGGCTGGTTGATAGATATTTCCCTTGTACACTGTAACCTCTAAACTGAATCTCAGGGAAATAATGCTCTGTGCTCTAACCTTGGTTTTTAGTTGTTTGGTAACAGCGAGCAACCAAAATTGCAATTTCTTGGTATATTTTAATCTTTTATTAATAAATTGCTTTTTTTAGGCCATGATTTGATCCCTGTGTCCTAAAGAAAGGTCTGTGTATATCCATGCCTAGACCAAAAGGTCTGCTATCATACTGCAGCTTAATTTGTCCTGCACCTGGGACGGAAGAATCCCAAGCCTTGTTGTGGGCTGGGGAATCGACTGGCTAAGCAGCAGTACAGCGGAAAGGGACCTAGGGGTTACGGTGGATGAAAGGCTGGATATGAGTCAACAGTGTGCCCTTGTAGCCAGAATGCTAACGGCATATGGGGGTACATGAGGAAAAGCATTTCGAGCAGAGCTAGAGATGTTGTTGTTCCCTTCTATTTGGCATTGGTGAGGCCACATCTGGAGTACTGCACCCAGTTTTGGGTCCCCCAGGATAGAAAGGAGGTGGATGTGCTGGAGCAGGTTCAGCAGAGCGCAGCAAAAATGATTAGGGGGCTGGAGCGTGTGATCTGTGAGGAGCGGCTGAGGGATTTGGGCTTGTTTAGTTTACAGAAGAGAAGACTTAGGGGTGATTTAATAGCAGCCTTCAACTCCCTGAAAGGGGGCTCTGAAAGGGATGGAGAGAAACTCCTCTCAGTGCTGTCAGATGGCAGAAAAAGGAGCAATGTTCTCAAGTTACAGAAGCAGAGGAGAAATGGCCCCCACCGGGGTGGGGGGAGCTCTGCCCCTCACACTCTGGTTCTCTCTCCCCAGCTGGCTCCAGGCTCGGTCCATGGATGGGAAACGCGTGAGCTGGGGGGACACAGGGCTGGATCTGCGCGACACCCCAGAGAGATTTGACCCTGAGTTCTGGGTGCTGGACCGTGAGGGGTTCATCTCGGGGAGACATTTTGGGAGGTGGAGGTGGCCACAAAATTCTGGGACGTGGGGGTGGCCAGAGAGTCTGTGCAGAGGAAGGGATGGGTCAGACATAGCCCTGAGTGGGGGATCTGGGGTGTGGGGGGCAGGTTCAGGTTCTCACCTCCCGTGACCCCCCTGCCCCTGAGCCAGCCCCCTCCAGCAGGATCCGGGTGCATCTGGACCGCGACCGGGGCCAGGTGACATTTATCGATGTCCTGATCATCTCTTTCCTGCCAGGCTGCCTCTCTGGGGAGCGAATCCGACCCTGGTTCTCTGTGCTGTGGTGGGGGGTCAGGCTCCAGCTGTGTCCCTGAGCCACCAGGGGAGGACACAGAATTAATCAATCAGCATCTGGCGGGAAGCTCCATAGCATGTGGGAACGTTTTGTACCGCTCCACCAGGTTGGATCTAAGGAGAGGCTGTGGGATTTGGGCTTATTTAGTTTGCAGAAGAGAAGAGTGAGGGGGGATGGATTGCAGCCTCCAACTTCCTGAAGGGGGGGCTCGAAAGAGGATGGAGAGCGGCTGTTCTTGGAGGTGACCGACGGCAGAACAAGGAGCGATGGTCTCAAGTTACAGAGGAGGAGGAGTAGGTTGGGTATTAGGAAAAACTATTTCCCCAGGAGGGTGGTGAAGCCCTGGAATGTGTTACCTAGAGATATGATGGATTCTGCATCCCTGGAGGTTTTAAGTCCTGGCTTGACAATGTCTGAGGTGGGACAATTTAGTTGGGGTTGATCTTGCTTTTGGCAGGGGGCTGGACTCGATGACCTCCTGAGGTTCCCTTCCAGCCCTAGGATTCTATTCTTCTGTGATGCTAAGGAATGAAACCAGGACAAAGAATGGCGAAACCAGGGGTGATGAACACCAAGAAGGAGGGAAAGAAACAGGGAAGGGAAGCAAGGGGTAGAAAAATGAGTAGAACAGACTATAACAGAAAAGGGAGATGGACAAGGAACAGAGATTTCTCACACATCACTGAAACTGAGGCTGTCGCTCCTTAATTCCCTTTCTTAATGCCTGGCCATTGGTGCTTTTTAGGGCGTTCTCAGCAGCTGGGGATTTCCTTGCCATGCACAGGACTCTGTAGAATGACGAACACCTCAGCCTGTGCAGCACAGGCCTGGTCTGAAGCCTGAGGCCGAGCTAACGCTCGACAACATATGGCTAGCCTAAAGCAGTGTGAAGCTGTGCGCAAGGGGCAGGACCCCGCAGAGAGAACTTGGCACAAACAGAGTGAAAAACACTAATCGGTAACAGGCCCGTGTGCAGAACAGTAATTGGTGTCAGTCATGAGTTGAAATCACATGGGACCACCAGCTCATTAAAAAAGACCTCGGGACCCAAGCCTCACAGATACAGACTCAGGTTCAGGAGCACGTCTAAAATGACAACGTATCAGAAGGGTCTCCGTGTTAGTCTGTGGCCACAAAAATGAGAAGTCCTGTGGTACCTTATAGACTAACGCATTTTTTGGAGCATCAGCTTTTCTGGGCAAAGACCCGCTTCGTTAGATGCACGCAGCTGACATCTGACGAAGTGGGTCTTTGCCCACGAAAGCTGATGCTCCAAAAAATCTGTTAGTTTATAAGGTACCACAGGACTTCTCGCTGTTCAAATGATAGCATGATGGAGAGAGGTGAGCTAATCCAGGGGTCTGCAGCCTGCAGCTCCAGGCTTTCTAAGGACTTCTTTGTGGCTCCCGATGGTATAATTGCAAAGTGGAAAAAAACCCTCCTGATTCTCTTTGATAAGCGGTGAATGTCTAAAAGCCCCAAAATGAACCACTCAAATCTAAATAGCAAATGATAATCTGATCTCGACACACTGGATAACTGCTGCTAGTGTCCTCCAGAGAGAGAGAGAGAGAGAGAGATGGTTCGGGAATCAAAGTCAGTGGTACAAACACACACACACACACACACACATACAGTGTGAGGACATAGGCTATGCAAAAAGTTTGTGAACATCATGCAGTAAATACGTAGCACATTACAAATCACTGTGCGCGCACTGGTCTTAAAATAGGGGTTACAAAAAATACAGTTTGACGTTATGTATTAAGGATCGTCTCACATTCACATGCATTACGGCTCTTGAAGTATTGAGGTTTTTTTACCCAATTGGAAAAAAAAGGGCTCTTCTTGCTATTTTGGTTGCTGACCCCTGGGTCTAATCAAACCACGAGGTACCAGGTTGGTAACCTGACAATGGCAGCGGGTGGTAACCTGATACATACATATTAACAGGTGTGTTGTGAGCAAGACACAAGAAGTCATTCTTCTGCTCTACTCTGCACTGGTTAGGCCTCAGCTGGAGTATTGTGTCCAGTTCTGGGCACTACATTTCAAGAAAGATGTGGAGAAATTGGAGAGGGTCCAAAAAGAACAACAAGAATGATCAAAGGTCTAGAGAACATGACCTACGAAGAAAGGCTGAAAGAATCGGGCTTGTTTAGTTTGGAAAAGAGAAGATTGAGGCGGGACATGATAGCAGTTTTCAGGTATCTAAAAGGGTGTCATAAGGAGGGAGAAAATTTGTTCTTCTTGGCCTCTGAGGATAAAACAAGAGGCAATGGGCTTAAACTGCAGCAAGGGAGGTGTAGGTTGGACGTTAGGAAAAAGTTCCTAACTGTCAGGGTGGTCAAACAGTCGAATAAATTGCCAAGGGAGGTTGTGGAATCTCCATCTCAGGAGATATTTACCAACAGATTAGATGAGTGTCTATCAGGGATGGTCTGGACAGTACTTGGTCCTGCCAGGAGGGCAGGGGCTGGACTCGATGACCTCTGAAGGTCCCTTCCAGTCCTAGTGTTCTATGCTTCTGTAAGCAGTGAGGTGTGATTTGTTTGTACCTGCATATAAAGAGGTGTGTTTGAGGGGGACAGTCTTTGTCTGGGGAGAAATGGAAATCTCCCACAGACTGAGTCAGTCCGTCATGGCGGTATACACACACACTGGTTCCGTAGAGTCTACTGGCAGCTGGCCTTTGTGCTTTGCTTGACAATAAACCCAGCCCGGCGCCGTCGATCCTTATCTGGTCTGTGGTCTTTGGGGGCCCTCTCGGGGGGTCTGATGGGGGTCATTGGCCCACATCACTGAGCACACACGCAAGCAGCCTTCTGGTTATCATCATGGATGGAGCCAGGGACTGGTGAGGACACCACGGCAGTAAATCTATCAAAATGGATTAAAGGGTGTTAAGGGCCATGGACCAGGACCACCTTCAGCTGGGGACTCTGGGCTGCAGTCACTAAAGCCCCTGTGTTCCCGACTGGGAAGAGGGAGGGAAAGACGACCAATGCGAGCTGCGAGGGCGGGGGTGGGTCTTGCAGGGAGACACCCCAATCCCCTGCCCCAGTCCTACACCCCTCCTGCAGCCTAACTCCCTCCCGGACCCCCCGCAACCCAACCCTGAGTCCTCTCCCACAGCCTAACTCCTGGCCAAACCCAACACCTCCCCACTTCAACCTCCAGCCCTGAGACCAGTCCCAAACTGCAACCCCCCTGGCCTAATCTTAGAGGCATGCCCCGCCCCCAGGCTCCTGCATCCCAAATGCCTCATCACCAGCGCCATCACAGAACCTGCAACCCCCCTCAGTCAGCACCCACACCCACCCTCCAGCTTTACCCCTTCATTTTTCCTCCTCGCCACCCCACCCACGGCCTAATAGCCCCAGGCCTCCATTTGGCCCTGGCCAGGTGCTGCGGTTCTAAAAACTCCTGCCTACTGCCTTTCACTGTCCTGCTTTCCAGCCACTTACCATCAATGGAACTGTTCTCCTTGGTTCCACTGTCATGTCCCAGCTGCACAGGGTGGGGATAGAGTCCTGGGACTGGCTGCCTGATGGAGTTGTGTTTCCCGTCCCACCCACCCCACTCCCACCGCCAGGGAATATGGCATCTTGCGGAGAAGAGGTTGGGTTTTACTTAGGTGGGTCACACCCCAGCCTGTGCACAGCCCTGTCAATCAGGAATTGCTCAGCTGGGTGCTTCGGGGAAGTGGCTGGCTGCATGGGGAGCAGGCCATGAAAGGACTGAGGTGTTTGCAGTGCTGAGTGTCATGGGGCCTCATGTTTGGACAGCCACAAAAAAAAAAATATCACAGGAATAGACCCTCAGAGCTGAGCCACGTGCCTCAACACCTCGCACAGGTGCAGAGGATGGGGGGGAAGTCCTCAAAAGGTTACCTGAGTTTAAAAAGTACCCCAAAAGTTACTTAAGTAAGAGTACCCAAAAGTTACTTGAGTAAAAAGAACCCAAAACATAGCTTAAGTAAAAGTTACTTGCATTTTTAAAAAGGTGCCCAGAAAGTTACTTGAGTAAAAAATGTGTCCACAGGTTACTTAAGTAAAAGCACCCAATCATTGCTTGCATAAAAGTGCCGCTGCTTTGGGAAGAATGTACTTAAGTACAAGTCACCTGTGTCATCTGGAAAACTACTTGAGTAAAAATATATGCACATCTGTATTGTACTCAAGTACCCAGAAGTGAAAGCATCTGCAGTTTGGGTCCAGTAACTTTTGGGTACTTTTCCCACCTCTGCCCAGGGGTGAGCAAACATTTTATGTCAGGCATAACCGTAGCTGCAATTAGCAGCACTGCCAACCCCCGCCCAGCCTGCCTAATGGACTCCAAACCGATGGAAATTTCAGTTATGTTCGCATAAAAAAAAAAAAACCATGGGCAGGTGCAAAAAATAAGTCTGGAGAATATAAAAACTTCATTTATCGGTCCATAAATGTGAATACACAGATGGCAAAACAGTAACAGAGTTCGAGCTTTTTAATGAGGTGGATGAGCCTGAGACCTTCCAGCCAATCACGTTGCACCCTCCTTACGAAATTACATGCCCGCCCTTGCCCTGGGCAATGCCGGCTGCTTACAGGACAACTCACAAAAGCCAGAGCAGGGGTCGGGGGAGTCATCAGCGCCATCCAATATGATTTGCCGACAAAGGGTGGGATGTTCTAAGCCCTGCCCCCTCCCACAGACAGGAGCCTATCCCTGGGCTGCTAAGGGCAGGGAGCCATCTGAGCCAGCCAATCAGAGATGCTGACAAGGGGGCAGGGCTTAGAACACCCCGCCCCCTCTCACAGACAGGTGCATCAAGCTGGGCTGCAGGGGGCGCCTGTCTCTGCTCAGCAACCCGCAGGCGGGAACCCAGCACCTGACGTTAGGGGGCTCAGGCGCCCAAGACTGGAACGAGTCCGGTGCCTGCCTCGTGCCACGCACAACAGGGGAGGGGAGGAGGTGGCCGATTTGGTGCTGTCATCTGCCATACACCTGAGACCACCACCCTGACCCCCTGGTTACAGCCCTGAGCTGGGCCATGGGAAAGCCAGGCTCAGTTCTCCCGCCCCACTATCTGGAGTAGCCGAGGTGCCATGTTCCCAGCAGCAAAGTTGGGGCAACCCTGGGTTAATGCTACCAGCTGCTCCATCCCGGCCCCTGAGGAGGGCAGAACACCTAGAAGACGGCCTCTCCCCAGCCTGGGAAGAAGCAGGACTAGAACCCTTCTCCAGGCAAAAGGAGCAGCCCTGCAGGGAGAGAGCGCCTCTCCCTACTCCAGGGACAGAGCCCCACAAAGGGACGGGGCCGCCTGGAGGGGCAGCCACCTCTCCATTCATGTCTCTGACTGCTGCATTTCAGACCCGTAGAAAGGGGGCCTTTGTGCGATCGCTTTCCTGCCTGGCCCAGCCCTTTCCTCCATGTCTAGCTGCAGTTTCGGAAGGGTAATTTATCATATCGCAGAACTGGAAGGGACCTTGAAAGGTCACCAACTCCATCCCCCTGCACTCATGGAACGACCTATCACCATCCCTGGCAGATTTTGTTTAAATCTAACCTGCTCCTAACCCTTGAAAGGCCCCCTCAAGGGCTGCACTCACAACCCTGGGTTACAAGGCCAATGCCCTAACCGCTGAGCTATTTCCCTGGCTGGAATTCCAGACGCCCTGGAAAGGCGCCACTCTGGCTGGGCACAGATGGGCCTTTAAGACCAGCAGCTGCCAGGGCTCGGCAGGAGCGGATTAAGAACAGAAACAATTCTCTTTAATGGCACAACAGAAAGGTGGCAGGTCATTCTTATTTTAAAATGAACTGAAGTGTCATTTTACTACGCATCCTGACGAATAAGGAGCATGAATACAGTTTCCAGCATGAATATGCTTTAGAGCATAACTAATGAGGTTACATTAATATTTTAATATATTGGAGGGCCCTGGGACAACAGGGGGTCTTAACCTTTACTGCAGCCTGCACCCCTTTGGTTCTTAAAATAAGTTCATGCACCCCTTATGAAAAATGGAGGTGGAGAGAGTCTATACATGTTTAAATGCATATTAAATATATGTAAACTAGTTTCACTTTATTTCTCACCACAAATAACAGTACAGCAGGCATACAAGAGTACACAAGGACTAGCCAGAGATGCTGCAGTTTTACTGTGTCAGTAAACTGTAAGTGACGCACCAACGTTTAGCAGCTAACTGACTCAAACAAAGCCTCTGCACTGCCCCATCATCACCTGCACAGGCGTCAAGAAATACCCTGCCACGTGGCGGTACGCTGTATTTTGTAGCCAGAGGATTTCACTACAATTGGTTTAAAAACTTGAAAGTAAATTTTTGTTTGTATATTACAGGACTCGTTAAAAAAGGTATAATGTTAATAAATACACAGGTCTCAGGAAACAAAGTAGTTGTACTTACGGGCCTGTGCTTACTTTGTAGTTTTGATGATTTACCTTCTAAGAAAATCTGGCATCTCACACCCCCAGAAAGGGCATCACCGACCCCCAAGGGGTGCGTGCACCCCAGGTTAAGAACCACTGCTTTACAGCATGAATATACTTTAAAGCATAAATAATGGTTACCTTAATATTTTAATACATTGGAGGGACCTGGGACAATTCAGGGCCCCCCAGTATATGAAAATATTAATGTAACCTCATTAGTGATGCTTTAAAATCTATTCATGCTTCTTGTTACTCAGGATGCCTCATAAAATGACACCAGTTCATTTTCAAATAAAATGACCTGACATTTCTTTTGTTCCGTGACAGCAAATTGTTTAAACAACATGGAGTTAGGGAGCCGGGAGGCCCCTCATCCCTGGGGGCCCTGGAGCAGCGGTCCCTTTTGCCCTCCTGTTACTCCGCCACTAGGGCTCAGGGATCTAACCCTGGAGTCACCACTGTGGCTGCGAATCTCTTCCTGCTAGAACCGATTCCAGCGATCCATCTCTTCCAGCCAGCTCCTGGGTCTCCGAGCTTCGCCTCTGTGTGTCTGGCTTCTGTCAGACGTGCAGGCATTAAAAAAGGCCGTGAGCGTCTGGCCCAGGGGTTCCTGGCCAATATTCGGTGGCCTCGGAGAGCAGCCAGCGCTGCAGGGGGCTGTTCTTTTTCCTAAAATAATGAATTACCATTAGGGGAAAACAAAAAATATGCCCCACCCTGCCAGCTATAGATATATCCTGCATTCTTAGGCCTGCTCCAGATCTGAGGTAGTGGGTCTTACCCACGAAAGCTCCTTCCCTAATAAATGAAATTGTTAGCCTTTAAGGTGATACAGGACTGCTTGGTATTCTTCTGGAAAGCTACAGACTAACACCGCTATTAGTTGTCAGGGTTGGGAGGGAATTCTTCCGGGCTTATCCACTGCCTCCGTGGAATGGGACAGCAGAAAGATCTGAGTCCTTGCTCCCACCCACTCCACCCAGAGCCTGCCTGACCTCAGAAACTCCCTTTCTACTCTCCCCGCCATAATCCCGACGATGCTGGGCCCAGGATTCCTGAGGGGGCTCAACCCCTGTCGCAAAGTAGAGATTGTGGGGATTTTCTTCCCCTTGTTACGTTGCACGCATTTCCTACTGCCCTGTAGTATCCCTGGGTGTGGGCCTCAGTCCGCCTAGACGCTGCACCAATACCTAACAGCCGATGGGAGTTCTGAGCGGGATACTTTCTGCATGGATCACCCAGGGCCTCCCTAAACTAAGCCCAGGAGGAGGGGCCTGGCATTTTTAACTGGGCAGCTGGGAGCGGGGCAGTCTGAGCTGGCTGGGAGGAAGGGGAGAAGGCCAGGGCTCCGTCTTGGGGCCCCCCTTCTCCCCAAGACAGATTGTGCTGATGGCTTCTGGTTGCTGTGGCGACAACTCAGTTCTACGCTGTGTCCCTGTTGCCTAATGACCCTGCCGTCAGCCCCAGATACTTCAATTTCACGTCCCCCCCCACTAGGCTTGCGGAATTGAATCCCAGAAGATCAACCCTCACTTTGAGGGGTGGAGGGCTAGAAAGGAGAGATGATACAGCTCTCTGCTGCTAGGATAGAGGTCTTAGTCTCACCCTATCCCCATGAAGTAGCAGAGAAGTTAAACCTCCACATTTTACTGCCCCGCCTGTGCCTTTTTCTCCAATTGTAGCCCGCACAGGAGCAGAAGTACCAACGCTACCTGCTTTTCAGCCAGATTATCTTGAAACTATTTGGGAATGAGTCAATCTGGCTGCAAGGGGGGAAAAAATCAGATGTACCCACGGTCTGCCTACTGGTTGGCCCTCCTGTAACCACACCCCTGCTTCGGCCTCCTAGTCGGCTACCCAGTTAATGGGAAGGGAGGACAGAAAATCTGCTTCATCATGTAAAGAAATCTACCAAAACTAAAGGATCAGGCACATTACTCACCAAGTTAATGCATAATTCAGTTCTTTCCCAAATACACACTGACAGCCCATTCTTATTAATTCAACTAAGGTTTATTAAAAGAAGAAAAGACACAGAGCATTGGCTAAAAGATCATTGTACGTACAAAGCTGACCGGCATCCTTAGGTCTGTTTCACTGTAGCGATGTTGGTTTAGAATTGCATGGAGCCCTTGTCAGAGTCACGTCCTCATGCTATATTGTGTCCATATATCCAGGCAGTCCAGATGGGACTGGAGAGGTCAACTTACAACTCCAACTCCCCCTAGATAAAGCTTACAAAGGTCTAAGGTAAAAGGATCAGATCCTTCATAGACACTTCTGCAGCCTCTCAACAGCAGTGTCCTTGGGTGAATAATAAGTTTTCAAACTAACCTTCTATCTTCTAAACCTCGCAGAGAATTAAACAACATGGATTAACATAATTATCCACAAAGCAGTTCATAGTCAGTTTACCACAAAGTATACAGATATATACGTATCTAGGAGGAGTTCTTGAACAAACAGACTCACAGACGGACAGACACACTTCTAAAGTATATAGTAAGATGACATCATTACATCTAAGATTAAGCTAACCATTAAAATTTCCTTCTGACTTCTGAAGTAACAAAATACATTCCTGGACAGGAACCAGCTATAGGTAAACACAGATTACTACAATCACTATCTTCTAGGGCTTTTAGGGATTAAAAAAAAGAGCTACCACTACCAAGTTAGATATGCAGCTTCCTCTTATCATAACTCATCTCAAGGTCTGGGGTTGTTTGTGCCAGGAAAAAGGGAAGTGCTTGGAATGGAAATGTTTTCCATAACATGGAAAGGGATGGTCCAGTGACCAGAGGGGTGCTGTACTCACAGTGACCACTAGGGGCAGCAAGCCCAGAGGACACATACTGCCCAGTGACCACTGTGGTAAGGGGGGGTGGGGGGGGAGGAGAAAGCTGCTAACAGCCACCATCCACCCAGGGAGAAGGTAGAGGGGAAGGAGAACGCCCCTACCAGCTCACCCCAATGAGGCATATATATTAAATCCCAGAAGACTTACTCGGTATCACCCAGGTCCTTCAGGACAGGGGGCTCGTGGGGATGGGAGCTCACCCCTCCGCACTCCTCCAGCTGGGGACGGAGCCGACAGGATCTGTTTCTCTCCCTCCTCCTGGGGTGTGGGATGGGGCTCCTGAAGGCCTTTCTCGTTCCCCACTGTGGGGCCCAAATTACCTGATGTGTTATAATATATGATCCTGGTTGAAATTTTTCTCTCAGTCCAGGTACTTAGGGCGTCTCACACCTGTGTGAATTCTCCCAGGTAAAACAACGGACTGATCAGTTTCTGAAATTAATGCCAGTCTTAGCATTTACAGGGTCTCTACCCAGGGCAGGTAGCCTGATGTTGGGAAGGGCTGATCTGTTTTTGAAACCTTTCCCACAGGCACTCCCGAGGGTCAAATGCCTGTGTTGACAGGCTGATATGGAGCAAGAGCTGACCTGCGAATGAAACTTCTACAACAGTCCAAGCACGGATGTGATGTCCCCTGGTGTTTATGATGGCTTGACCTCTGTATGAAACTTTCCTCAGAATCCAGTCTCATATGGGGTCTCTCCCCCAAGCGGAACCTCTTATGGGTTCTAAGATTTCATCTTTCTGTGAAACTTTTCCCACAGTCCAAACACTTTTGGGGTTTCCTTCCTCTGCATTGGGCTTGATGTTTACGCAGCTCTGACCTCCTTAAGAAACTTTTCCCACAGTCTAAGCAGTTATGGAGTCTCTCTCCTCGGTGGATTCTGATGTGAAAAAAAGGGCTGACCTCCATTTGACATTGTCTCTACATACTAAGCGCTTACGGGATCTGTCTGCTGTTGTTTGATCACCTGTTGTTTAGCAACATCAGACCTTATTAATTTTTTCCAACAGTTTTAACATTTACGGGTTCTGCCTCCTATGTGGATTGCTCGATGCTGCATGAGGTCAGAATTGCGTAAGAAACTTTTCCCACAGTCTAAGCACTTCATGGGGTTTCTTTTCTTCTCTGCTGTGTGGATGTTCTGATCCGAAACAAGGACTGACCTCCATCTGAAACTATTCCCACAGTCTAAACACACATGGGGTCTGTCTGCTGAGTGGATTCCCGGATGCTTAATAAAGTCCGACCTCTCTATGAAATCCTTCCATGGTCTAAGCCCTTACGAGATCTATCTGCTGTGTGGATAGTCTGATGTTTAGCAAGATTAGCCTTCCGTATGAAGCTTTTCCCACACACTAAGCACTTATGGGGTCTCTCTCCAGTGTGGATGGCCTGATGTTTAACAAGATCAGACTTCCGTACAAAACTTTTCCCACACTCTGAGCACTTATGGGGTCTCTCACCCGTGTGGATGGCCTGATGAACAGCAAGGTCGAATCTCTGTCTAAAATCTTTCCCACACTCTAGGCATTTATAGGGTCGCTCTCCAGTGTGGATCTTTTCATGTAACTGGAGGGCTGACCTCCGTATGAAACTTTTTCCACAATCAAAACACTTATGGGGTTTGTCTCCTGTGTGGATGGCCTGGTGGTAAACGAGGACAGATTTCCGTATGAAACTTTTTCCGCAGACTAAACACTTATGGGGTTTCTCGCCAGTGTGGACACCCTGGTGTCTAACAAGATCACACTTCCGTATGAAGGTTTTCTCGCAGTCTAAGCACTTATGGGGTCGCTCTCCTGTGTGGACGGCCTGGTGAACAGCAAGGTCGAATTTCTGTCTAAAACCATCCCCACAGTCTGAGCACTTAAAAGGTCTGTCTCCTGTGTGGATTTTCTGGTGTGAAACAAGGTGAGGCTTACGTATGAAACACTTTCCGCAATCTAAACACTTAAAGGGTCTGTCTCCTGTGTGGATGGCCTGATGGTTATTGAGATCTGACCTCTGTATGAAACTTTTCCCACAGTCTAAGCACTTGTGGGGTCTCTGTCCTGTGTGGATGGCCTGATGTTTAACAAGATCAGACTTCCATTTGAAACTTTTCCCACAGTCTAAGCACGGATGGGGCCTCTCTGTTGTGTGCATTTTCTGATGCGACAAAAGGTGGGACCTCTGTATGAAACTCTTCCCACAGTCTAAACACTTATGGGGCCTGTCTGCTGTGTGGAAGGCCTGATGTTTATAGAGCTCTGACCTCTCTACGAAACTTTTCCCGCAGTCTAAGCACTTATGGGGTCTCTCTCCTGTGTGGATGGCCTGATGAAGGAGGAGGTCGAACCTCTGTCTGAAAGTTTCCGCGCAGTCCGAGCACTTGTGGGGTCTGTCTTCCGTGTGGATTTTCTGATGTGAAACAAGGGCTGACCTCTGGACGAAACTTTTCCCACAGTCTAAACACTCGTGGGGTCTCTCCCCTGTGTTAGTCACCTCGTGCGTGACAAGGTGTGACCTCCATTTGAAATTTTTCCCACTGTCAAAGAACTTCTGGGGTCTCTCTCCCACGTGGCTTCTCTCATGAGCCATCAATGCTGACTTCCCATTGAAATAGTTCTCCACCAAATGACTTCTGCCGTGGCTATTCAGGTCAGAGTGGTTATTGCTGCTTTCCCCATGGGTTAAGCCTGGAAGGGGTTGCTCTTCCGTACTTATTGTCTGAGTCGTAACAAACTCTGGTCTCAGGATGAATCCTCTCCCATAACCAAGCCACTCATGGTGGTTCTCTTCCTTGAGGCTTGTCTGCTGGGCTGAGGGATAATCGTCTTCTTCCTCACATTTAATAGATCCAGCCATTTGCTTCAAAGGGGGGTATCCCAGCAGCCTCTCTGACCTGGGCCAATTTCCCCAGGCCGCTCCCTGTTCCAACCACTGGGAAGAATCCCCTTCAGCTCTTCCCACCAAGGTCCCCTCTGGTCCCACTGCCCCAGGGACGTCCTGCTGTTCATTCCCCTCCTGCTTCTCACTCGCTCGCTCATCACCTGCTGGGAGGGAGAGACAATCCAGACAGGAGTCACTGTGCTGGGGGAAAGAGGAACAGCCCCAGGGGAAAACACAACACCCTGAAGCGTCACAGGCTGAGCAAATGGATTCTGCCTCCACTTCCCACCCGAACACTCACAGGGAAAGAAACTCCTGCAGCTCCCAGGGCAGGGAGAGCTGTGAGCAATATCTTCTCACTGCAGCCCAGCCCTGCGTGAGAGGAGGCAGAACTCAGGGCACTCACTCACCCCACAGTTTTGAGATGCTCAGCTTTTCCCTTCGTTCCCCAGATGGTTTCTGGGTCAGTCCTCACCTGTACCGGTGCCTCCTGGGATCTCTCTTTCCTCCCCAGCCTGGAGATCAGACACCCACGGCTCTTCCCCTGCTTCCAGCCGGGCGATCAGCTCCGGTTTGGGAACGGGGAACCCTGCGCAGGGGGGGAAATCAGACCAGATCAGGGGGTAGGGAGGGTCGAGAGAGCGTCTGTCACAAAGGACATTCCCTGAGTGGAACCCATCCCCAGGCTGTGCTGGGAAACCCAAGAGGGTGGGACCAGGGTCACTGAGCCCCCTGGGGAGATGCCGACATCTGGGGAGAGGAAGAGAATTCTGATGGCCTCGGTCGGCGTTCCCAGGATCTGGACAGTCTGGGGCCGTGATCATACACACAGCTTTGCAATTAAAGTCTTGCCTGCCTCTAAACCTGCAGAGCCCAGAGCCCTGCCAACGGCTGGAGCCAGGCCCAAGAAAGGTGGGGAACAGGGATTCTGCGTGCTAATGAGAAACAACAAACAAAGGAAATGCAAAGCTTCTCCGCCTAGAAACGTTAAGGGATCAGGAGAGGATGATTCAGCACGACCATGAGGTTCTGGCACCGGGTCTCACTGCTGAATGGGCGGAGACGCCAGCCACAACCACAGGACGTCTGTGCACGGTGGAACAGATTCTTACCCCTTCCACCTGACCGGGGAAGAACCTGCCCAGTGTCACACACACGCAGACCCCGCGGCTGCTAATCCCCGAGAGGCCGGGACGCCCTTACCCAGCGAGGTCACCGCCTGGTAGTTCTCCTGCATGACGGCCCTGTAGAGGGCTCTCTGAGTGGGGCCCAGCAGCGCCCCCTGCCCCGGGGGTGAAATACACAGCCACCTCCTCGAAGGTCACCGCCATCCAGGACTGCCCAGTGCTGCATCCCCCAGCCCCGCTCTGCTCTCACCAGCCATGTTACGCCCGCCCCAACCAACCGGGCCAGGGATTACCTGGGGCAGGGCAGCAGTGGGGTTAAGGGCAGCAGCATGGGGTCGCCTTCCCTCCATTTCCCACCCACCTGCACTCACGGCCACGTCACACCCTCATGGTGCACTGAGCCCCACTTCTCCACGGGTAGTTGGGAACCCCTGTGGCCACTGCCAACCGTCACACCTTGCCCCAGGTCATCCTCCCTGCTCATGGCCACGCTGCAGGGCCCCCAGGAGAAAGGAGCCTTGGGCAGCCACTGTACCTGTTCCTATGGACAGGACGGCTCTGCTGGCCCCTGAAACAAGAGTCCCTCACTAGCAGTCATGGGGAAAAACAAAAGCCACGGAGAGAGTTGGGGAAGTAGAATCGCCCCCCCGAGCCTGATCAGAGGAGCCAGAAGGCATCAGGAGGTGGGCAGAGAGATCCTGCCCTTCTCCCTCTGCGGACGGGATGAAGATCTGCTCACAGGCCTTGCACCTACTAGAATCATAGAATAAAAGAATCATAGAATGCTAGGACCGGAAGGGACCTCGAGAGGCCATCGAGTCCAGCCCCCTGCCCCAATGGCAGGACCAAGTACTGTCTAAACCATCCCTGATAAACATTTATCGAACCTGTTCTTAAATATCTCCAGAGATGGAGATTCCACAAGCTTCCTTGGCAATTTATTCCAGTGTTTGATCACCCTAACAGTTAGGAACTTTTCCTAATGTCCAGCCTAAACCACCCTTGCTGCAGTTTAAGCCCATTGCCTCTTGTTCTATCCTCAGACGCCAAGAAGAAAAGTTTTCTCCCTCCTGCTCATGACACCCTTTTAGATACCTGAATTAAATTGGAGATACACGTCTCCGAGAACTGGAAGGGACCTTGGGAGGTCACCTAGTCCAGTCCTCTGCCCTCTTGGCACCATACCTCACATCTATTTACCTCAACCCCTAGATGGCCTCCTCAAGGATTGAACTCACAACGCTGGGTTTAGCAGACCAATAATCAAACCACTGAGCTATCCCTCCCCCCAGAGCAGCACCTCTCAGGCTGTGTTCTGCCCCATGCAACAAGATGGTCCATGGAAAAGGTTTGATGCTAGCAATATTTTTCCTGCTAAAACATTAAACATGAAATTACATGCACGCCAAAAATACAAAGGTATCTGAATAGCATTTAGATTGCAGGTATATTAATATCTATAACACATTCACAATACTATCGTTATTATGCGATTCACGCCGAAACAATCTAAGTTGATTCAGATGGTTTCGGCACAAGTCGTGTTCAGAGAAATCACCGATGCGCCGGACAAAGTGGGTCTTTGCCCATGAAAGCTTGCGCACCGATAAATCTGTTTGTCTGTAAGGTGCCACAGGACTTGTCAGGTTTTTTTAGAGAAATCACAGGAGGCCACACCTGATATGAGGATTGTTCCTAATATTAAACAGCTTTGGGATCAAAACATGCCAAAACACGCTTCCCGGTGAAAAATTGTCATGTGTGACTTATTTTTATTTTCCAGTAGTTTTCTGTAAAAATAAGAAATTTATAAAAACAAAAAATTTAAAAATATTTTTCCAGCTCTAATTTGTTTTGCATTTCTTTTTCATAAAAATGTTCTTTAAGCTCAAAGGAAGGACAGTCCTTTTTTGAGCAATACTATATCATCCTTTTTTATTACTGTCCAAAAGAACAACACTAATCTTCCTTCCTTCGGCTGTTATGTTCATATTCTGGTTTGGGTTGTACTTAATCTTTAATTTTTAACCTTAACCATAGAGTTGCCAACTGATCTCCAACCAGGAGGACGTTAGTTGTTCATTCGGATGATTTTCTCTTGTTGTTTTTTGTTCTTTGTAAAATAAAATGTTTTAAAAACTGTAACTCTTTTAAATCAACTTTTGAGCATGTGGTAATTTCAGTATGAAAACCTTCACGCCCCTTCCCACAAACGTTACACTAGACAGAGGTTACGAAAGGAAGCAGATCTCTGAGCCACAGGGTGCGTCTATACTTACGGGGGAAGGGGGTGATTTTGCACATGTGGAAATGCAGCAAAATCCATCTCTCTGGGCTCAGACCTCGACCCTCGCACTCCAAGCTGGCGCAGGGAGAAAGGGATGGCGGCACAAGCCCGAAGACATCTGAGCTACACCGTGGAACAAAGTCGATCCTGATACATCGATACTAGCTACATTAATGGCGTGGCTAGAATTGCAAAACTGGGATCGACTTTGAGCCCTCGGATAGACCAGGCAACAGATGGGGACAGAATCCCGACAGCTTTCCTCTGCATTTCATAGCAACTGCTGTCTGATAGGCTCAGGTTACAGCCCTGAGAGGTTGGTCCATTTTCCCAGTACTGTCCAGAGAGGCTGGGTCCTGTTTGAGAAATTGGGGTCTGTGACTTCCCAACCATGGGCATGCTCAGAAAATCAACTCGTTTCTCACCCTGTCTCCTCCTGGCCCCCCCGTCCCCCCATCTAGCAGCTTCCTGACTCTCTCCTACCTGCCATGGCCTTTCTCCAGCTCCTGGAAAATGGGATGATCTGGAGCGAAGTCTAGACGTGTTTCCTCAGCCTGTCAGGGCAAGACGGGAAAAGAGGAGGTGTCAGAAAGGGTTGGAGTCTCGTCTCACTTTGGCCCACCCCAGCTCTCCCCCTGCAGACAGGCACTGGGTATGTCTACATTAGACAGCAGATTGACCTGGTCCTGGGCCACCTTCCAGAGTTCGATCTTGCACGCCTGGTAGATACATGCAAAATCAAATTACTAGGGGTCAGCAGTCAACCCCTGTACCTCTCGACACGGGTGAAGGCAGCCAGGTAAGCTGATTGCAGATAAATTCGTAGGATCCTAGAACACTAGGACTGGAAGGGACCTCAAGAGGTCATCGAGTCCAGTCCCCTGCCCCCTTGGCAGGACCAAGCACCAGCTAGACCACCCCCAAGAGATGTCTGTCTAACCTGCCCTTAAATATATCCAGTGATGGAATTCCACAACCTCCCCAGGCAGTTTATTCCAGGGTTTAACCACCCTGACAGTTAGGAAGGTTTTCTTAATGACCAACCTAAACCTCCCTTGCTGCAGTTTCAGCCCATTGCTCCTTGTCCTGCCCTCAGAGGCCAAGAAGAACAATTTTTCTCCCTCCTCCTTGCAATCCTCTTTAAAGTACTTGAAAACCGCTATCACGTCCCCCCTCAGTCTTCTCTTTTCTAAACTAAACATGCCCGGTTCTTTCAGTCTTCCCTCATCGCTCATGTTCTCTAGACCCTTCATCATCCTTGTTGCTCTTCTCTGGACCTTCTCCAATTTCTCCACGTCTTTCTTGAAATGTGGTGCCCAGAACTGGACACAATAGTCCAGCTGAGGCCTAATGAGTGCTGAGCAGAGCGGAAGAATTACTTCTTGTGCTTTGCTCACAACACTCCTGTTAATGCTGCCCAGAAGCATGTTTGCATTTTTTTTTTTTTGCAACAGCATCAGCCTGTTGACTCAGATTTACCTCGTGGTCCACTGTGACCCCTAAATCCCTTTCTGCAATCCACTTACCTAGTGTGGACCAGGCCGCTATGATTTGAGGACCCTGCCCAGCTGGGAAGAGACCCAGGGAATTAATTGCCCCCATGGCAGACCCCTCCCAGCAGAACTCAACCCACCAGGTCCCTCTGAGACCTCCCGTCACAGCATCTCTGAGCCCCCCACTGGGAAAAGAGCAAATCAAAGGGGCCACTTGGGGTGTTGCCCCCACAGTGTCCGTCAACCCCCCCCACCCCGGGGTCCCCTCCCCCATCCCAACAGTGCGGGGCTCCAGCTGGGTCAGCCACTGGCTTGTCCTCTCTCAGCTCACCCCTCTGCCTTGGGGGTGCAGGGCTGGATCCAGGCCGGGCTGGGAGCTGGGGACCCCCGGCCACACGTACTGCTCCTGGTGCCCCTTCCAATGTCTCCCCTGCCCCTTTTCCTCGTCTCCCCCCTGCCTGCGAGCAGCTGCGCCTGTCCCACGGACATGGGCCTTTCCTCTCATCTGGCAGATCAGCCACTGGCCCTGGCTGGGCCCATGGGGGTCACAGACACACGGGTGGAGGGCCCAGACCTAACTCACTGGCCAATCCCTGAAGGGGCCCTTTGGACAGCACCACCGTCCTGCCCAGCTCCAGCCCCTTCCCCAGGTCTCTCCATCACCTGCAGCCTCCGGCTCAGGGGCTGGGGCTGGGCAGAGCCCGGGGCTGGCACCGACCCTGGAGAACGCGCCCCCGGGGCTGGGCACAGAGGAAGCAGGACAGTTCTAAAGCCTTTCTCCGAAGACAGAGTGTGCCTCAGTTTCCCCCCCGTGTGACCCCTCGCCCCCCCGCATGCGAAGGTGGGGGATGGGGGCGTGTGGTCACCCCAAGAGGACAAGCAGCAGCCGGAGCCCTTGAGCGCCCCCTCGCCAGCCCCAGATGCTCCCTTCACTGCGGACCCCGCCCCCCCCCCCCTTCCGCGCTCCCCTCTGCCCCCAGCGCCAGGAGCGCGGCCCGTGGGCCCAGGGGCGCGGGGCCAGCGGAGCTCCCGGAGCAGCAGCCTCCGCTCCCCGCAGCGCGGCCCGGGCCCGGGGCCACAAACAGCGCGTGCGGCTGCCGGGCCCGGGGCGGGGATCGCAGCCAGCCCGGCGGGGACCACCCGGGGCCGAACCCTCCCCCTGCAGCCCGCCCGCCCGAAGGCACCGGGCACCGGGCACCGCTCCCGGGGCTGGGCCGGGGGCTCTTACCTTCCCCCCGAGCGCTGCCCGCCCTGGGCCAGGGGCAGGGGCAGGGGCTGGGCCGGGCAGGGCCCTGGCCAGGCTGGGGGCGCTGCCCGCCCGCCCGGGGAGCGGCTCCCGGGGAGCAGCGGGACTGGCCCGGCTGCGGCTGCGGCTGGAGGTTCCCCTCTCCCGGCTGCAACCAGGGCTCCGGGGCCCCGCAGCAGCCCCCGCCCGCCCGGGAGGGAGGGAGCCGGGGAGCAGAGGCCCCGCAGCGGCTGCCGCTCGCTTCCTGCGGCCGGCCGGGGGCAGCCAGCGATCGCTTCCCCCCGCGGCTCCGGCCGCCCCTGGGTCCTAGCGAGGCTCCCGCCGCGCAGAGAGAGAGACGCGCGGGGATGGGCTCCCCCTGCCTGTCTCTCGCTTCAAGCTCCGGAGGCAGCGCGAGGAGAGCGGCGGGCCCAGGGCCGCGCAGGGCGGGTGGCTCGGAGCGGGGCCCGCGACTCCCCGCTCCCCCCACCTCTTCTTTGTGCCATTGTCCAGCCCCGCGACCCCGACAACTTCAGTTCCTCGTTTAAAGCAAACACAAAAACTTGCTGTAAAAATGGTGTTCAGAATTTAGAAATAAGCACCAATAGTTTCTCCTGGCCTCGTGCAGGGGCCTGGTGCAGCCCCAGCCGCCCGCCCGCCCGAGCCCACCGGTGCCAGAGCCACCCACCGAAGCTCACCAACTCCCCGGCCCTCACCCACCCGTGTGAGCGCTGAGCCGTGTGCTACCCGGGCCTGCCCAAGCCCTCCCAGCCACCCATCCGAGGCCTTCAGCTCCCCCAAAACTAGGCACCACCAGTTCCCCACTCCTACCCCATCCTGCTGCCCTGACCCAGCCCCCCATCTTCCCCCCTCACCCCAACCCACACACACACACACACCTTTGCAGGAGGCAACCAGCTCCACATGGGCCTTAGCCGGCTGCCTGCTTTTTATAGCGGCTGCGCCGGGTCGCCCATGGAAATTGGCAAGGGCTGATAGCTGGAAGCAAAGGCCGGCTCTTTCTTGGGGGGCCTGGGTTGGTTGCACCCCCCTGGAATGTCTTTACCTCCCCCCCACAGTTTGGGAAACCATGCCCTAATCCCTGCCATGACAACAAGGTTGGGGTTAAGACCTCTGCCCATCCTGGGCCCAGCTGTAAGGACACGGCCTTTTTCTGTAACCACTTTGAAAGGCCTGTAGCCATTTGGGAAGTCTAAAGCCTCAGGCCTTCACGGCCAGCAGACGGAAAGAGCAGCAACCAGTAGCTGAGACACAGGCCGTCGTGGGCTCACCCCCCTTCTAACACAGTGTCACGCCCAGCTGTTATAGAGACCCTGTGCTGAGAGCACCCACAGGCACCAGGCAAAGAACCAGGTCCCCCGCTGGGGAAAGAAAACTGAAGTTTGACAGGGTTTGTGCGGCTGGGGGAACAGTTGGGGGTGTGGAATCCTCAGTCGGTGGTTCCGTTCCTCGCTTTCTCCCGCTTTTCGGAGGATCCCTCTGGCTCTGAGCGGTGTCTCTCTGTTGTGTCGTGAATGTGGCGAGGGGTAAAGCAATGACGGTGCTGTGCTGCGCCGGATTGGTGAAAGAATTCGGCTCCAGTACATCAGGATTGGTCAGGAAATTTGAGGCGTGTATTGGGTTAAAGTTTCGCTAGGCAGGACTCAAGTGGCACTATATAAGCTGGGACGCGAGAAGAAGACCAGCAGACTCAGGGGGAACCACAGGCCCCAGGGATGGGGCGATGGAGAAGGTGTTAGGTGCCTCCTGGATGGGCTAGAAGTTCCTCCATAGTTACAGGCTCCCCAGCCGGGACAGGTGGCCCAGCAATGGCTTTTTGAGTGACGGCTTCCTGCTTCTATCCAAACAGTTGCAGGGAGACATCCTGCAGCAGCCCTGGGCATACCAGTGCACAGGGCTGAGTAGGGGTACCCGAACCCGCAGCCCCTGCCACTCCTGCTGGCCTCAGGGAGATGCTGCTGGCAGCCCAGTGTGGTTACTGCCACCACCGCCCAGGCATCTGGCCACAGGAAGCCACACCTAACCCCTAAGCCCAGCGCCCCCAGGTCCCTATCTTGAGCCCCTCCTCACCCCCAAACCTCTTATTCCCTCACCCCCCTACCGCCTGCCCTGACTCCTGCTCCTCCAACACCGTAGCTTCATTCTGTCTGTCTCCTACCCCAACCCCAAAATAAAGTGACACCGAGTACAGTTGCAAGTGATTGAATACGCAAGTTCTTACCCAAAAACACACCGACGACCCCTTTGTATTCCCTCCACTCAGATTTATTAAAAGAAGAAAAGACGGAGAGAATTGTATAATAGATCAGCCTACGTGCAGACACAAACAGAGTCCTGCTGGCAGCGTCGCTGTCGAGTTCGTGCTTTGGAATGGCGAGGAGTCCCTTTTGGAATTCAGAGATCGGGGCAGTCCAGACAGGGTTGGAGAGCTCCGTCTCCCAGCTCCAGCTTGCCCCACATACAGCCGCAGAAGGGCTGAGAGGACAGGATCAGGTCCTAAGGAGACATTTTTGCTGACTCTCAAGACCACGATGGCCTTGGGTGAACAACTTCGGAATTAACAAAACACATTTCCTGGGCAGGAATGACAAATCAGTGGTGTAAGGTCAACAAATCACAGCCAGCTACAATCACTATCCTCTAGGGCTTTCCAGTGACTAAAAATGAATTGTGATAAGCAAGAGAATACCTTTTCCTTCCATGTCCTCTCTCCCAGAAGATTCCTCAGCTCATCATAAATCTAACCCTCCTCTCTACACCATAAAGTCACCCCAACATGGAATCTTTTCCCGCAGACAAGCACAAAGGAGGGGTCTCTCCTACATGGACAGATGGAGGTGTAACAAGGTCAGACCTCCTGAAGAAAGCTTTTCTCCCAGCCCACTCACTTCCGGAGTCTCACTCTTGTGTGGATTCTCTGATGGAAAACAAAAGGCCGATCGGTTTCTGAAATCTTTCCAGCCGTCCAAGCGCACACAGCACGGAGGGGCAACTCAGGCTATGGGGCGCCACATGAGGGGCCGCCCTTCATCTCAGTGACCGCAAGATTGTCATAACAAAGAGGGTTTCCCGGGACGGGGCAGTTTTGCTGACTGCCCTTACAGCGTGCCTAGAATTTGCAGAACGCGCTGATGGAACTGGAGCAGCGCTTCAAGGGGAGGCAGAGGGAGCCCACGGCTCTCACAACGTTGTGGGCCATCTGCAGGGACCTCACTTCCCATGCCCTCGCCTGCTGCGCTTGTCACTTTAGTGACACTGGCAGGAGGAAGACTCTGCAGACAGAAACCAGCAGAATAAGGCAACTCCATGCATGGGAAATGGTCAGCAAAAAGTCTTCTGGGTCACGTACAACCCCACTGTGACACAAGGTGAGCACCACTGAGACACACGGTCCCCCCTACTGTGCGGACTCACTGATGTTTATCCAGCTCTGACCTCTGTATCAAGCTTCTCCCATAAGCCAAGGACATTTGGAGTTTCCCTCATATATTTACATCCTGATGCTTAAGGAACCCTGACTTTTGCACGAAGCCTTTTCCACAGTCAAAGCACTGATGGGGTGTCTCTCCTGTGTGTATCGCTTGATGAGTATGAAAGGTTGACCTTCGTATGAAACATTTCCCACATTCCAAGCACTTATGGGGTCAGTCTCCTGTCTGGATTTTCTGCTCTGAAACAAGGTCGTCCATCCATATGAAACTCTTTCCTCAGTCTGAGGACTTACGGGGTCTCTCTCCGGTGTGTATGGCCTGATGATTAAAAAGGGCTGACCAGTCTGTGAAACATTTCCCACATTCCAAGCACTCATGAGATCTCTTCCTCATGTGTACCGCTTGGTGTCTCAGAAGGGTTGATCTCCGCGTAAAACATTTCCCACACTGCAAGCACTTATGGGGTTTCTCTCCTGTGTGGATGACCTGATGTGAAACAAGGGCTGATTTTATTGTGAAAGCTCTTCTGCAGATTAAGCACTTGTGGGGTCCCTCTCCTGTGTGGATGGCCTGATGGCTTTTCAGGGATGACTTCTGGGTGAAACACTTCCCACAGTCTGAGCACTTATGGGGTTTCTCTCCGGTGTGGAAGGCCTGATGATTCTGAAGGGCTGACCTTTTGGTGAAACTCTTCCCACAGTCAGAGCACTTATGGGGTCTCTCTCCAGTGTGGATGGCCTGATGATTCTGAAGGGTTGACCTCTGTGTGAAACTCTTCCCGCAGTCGGAGCACTTGTGGGGTCTCTCTCCAGTGTGGATGGCCCGGTGAGTGAGAAGGCTTGACTTCTGTATGAAACATTTCCCACATTCCAAGCACTTGTGGGGCCTGTCTCCTGTGTGGATGGCCTGATGTGAAACCACAGACGATTTCTTGGCAAAACCTTTTCCACAGATTAAGCACTTGTGGGGTCTCTCTCCAGTGTGGATGGCCTGATGCGTGACAAGGCCTGACATCGACCTGCAATTTTTCCCACAGACTAAGCACTTATAGGGTCTCTCTCCTGTGTGAGTGGCCTGATGGCCAATGAGATTTGACCTCTGTTTGAAACTCTTTCCACAGTCTGAGCATCTGTGAGGTCTCTCTGCTGAGTGGATTGCCTGATGATTTCTGAGGGACGATCTGGTTATAAAACTCTTTTCACAGTCTGAGCACTTATGGGGTCTCTCTCCGGTGTGAACTGTACGATGACTGAGACGTTGATATATGCTTCTGAAACATTCGCCGCAGTCGGAGCACTTGTGTGGTTTCTCTCCTGTGTGGACGGCCTGATGATTCCGAAGGATTGACTTCTGTGTGAAACATTTCCCGCAGACCAAGCACTTATGGGGTTTCTCTCCTGTGTGGACGGCCTGATGTGAAACAACAGATGATTTCTTGGCGAAGCCTTTTCCACAGATTAAGCACTTGTGGGGTCTCTCACCAGTGTGGACGGCCTGATGCGAAACGAGGCATGATTTCTTTATGAAACCTTTTCCACAGACTAAGCACTTGTGGGGTTTCTCTGCAATGTGAATTTTCTGGTGTGAAATAAGGATGCACCTCTGGGTGAAGCTTTTCCCACAGTCTGAGCACTTATGGGGTCTGTCTCCAGTGTGGATGGCTTGATGGTTTATGAGGTGTGACCTCTGTATGAAACTTTTCCCACAGTCTAAGCATTTATGAGGTCTCTCTCCTGTGTGGATTGTCTGATGGTATATAAGGTGGAACTTCTGTTTGAAACTCTTTCCACACTCTAAACACTTATGGGGTCTCTCTCCTGTGTGAACAGCCTGATGGTTTTTGAGGCTTGACCTGTATATGAAACCTTTTCCACAGTCTGAGCACTGATGGGGTCTCTCTCCTTTGTATCTTGTCTCATGTGTAACCACCGCTGACTTCCCAATCAAACTGTTCCTACCCTGAAGGCATTGAGGGTGTTTCTCTCCCATTTGGCTTATCCCAGCATTATGAAGATCTGAGCTATTAGTGAATCTCTCCCCAAGCTCCAAGCATTGAGGTGGTTTCTCCTCTGGACCCACTGTCAACATTGCCATCTGCTGTGGTCTCCGAATGAAGCTGTTCCCATCACCGAGCCATTCATGGCATTTCACATCCTTGGGGTTTGTCTGCTGGGCGGTGGGATCCTTGTCTCCTTCCCCAAATTTAACAGATTCATCCAGTCGGTTCAGTAAGGGGTATCCCAGAAAACCCGGCAAATTTCTCCAGGCTGCTTCGTGTTCCAGCCACTGGGAAAAATCCCCTTCAGCTCTTCCCACCAATGTCCCCTCTGGTCCCATTGCCCCAAGAACGTCCTGCTGTTCATTCTCCTCCTGCTTCTCACTCGCTCGCTCATCACCTGCTGGGAGGGAGACACAATCCAGACAGGAGTCACTGTGCTGGGGGGGAAAGAGGAACAGCACCCGGGGAAAACACAACACACTGAAGCGTCACAGGCTGAGCCAATGGATTCTGCCTCCACTTCCCGCCCAAACAGCCACAGGGAAGGAAACTCCTGCAGCTAGCAGGACGGGTGGAAAGAAATGTTCCTTCTCATCTGCTTCATCCATGGGCAGAATACATTTTTATGCACACGTAGGTATGTGCTCAATGGCACCACCAGCGGAAATACACAGCGCTGTGGGCGCTCTGCTGGTTAGCTGGGGGCATTGGGATTTCTCCTGAGTGGCCGCACAAGGTCTCAGCTTACAGGGAAAACTGGTGGAAAGCTGTGAGCGATGTCTAATCACCACAGCAGGCCCTGCAGGACAGGAGGAAGAACCGAGGGCCAAGACTGAGACTACGTTTTTGGAATCCTCATCTTTGTCCTTCATTCCCCAGATGGTTTCCGGGTCAGTCCTCACCTGTGCCAGCATCTCTTGGGTTCCCTCTTTCCTCCCCAGCCTGGAGATTGGACACCCACGGCTCTTCCCCTCGCTCCAGCCGGGCGATCAGCTCCGGTTTGGGAATGGGGAACCCTGAGCAGGGGGGAAATCAGACCAGGTCAGGGAGGGCTGAGACATCATCTGTCACAAAGGACGTTCCTTGAGTGGAACCTGTCCCCAGGCTCTGCTGGGGAATGGAGAACCCAACAGGAGTCCCCAGGGGAGAGGCCGACGTCTGGGGAAGTGAGGGGAACTTTGATGCCCAGAGTAGGAGTTCCCAGGATCTGGGCAGTCTGGGGGTTTCTGGCTACACTCATTCAGCAACACAGTTAAAGCCCTGACTCTTTCTCACCCTGCCCAGCTCAGGGCCCTGCCTGCGGCTGGAGTTAGCCCCAGGGAGGGAGCTGAACAGGGTTGTGTATGCCCGCGAGAAACAACCCTGCCAGGGCAACGCACCACTTCTGCCCCGTAACAATCAGAGGGGCGGGGATGGCTCAGCATGTTCGTCGGGCTTTGACACCAGGTCCATTGCAGAGGGAACGAAGGCACAAGTTGCTCTCACACAGTGGCTGTGCCCTACAGAACCCATTCCCCTCCCATCACCAGACCGGAGCCGGGAGCGCAGCCCCGACACGTTACAAACACCGCGAGGCCGGGACGCCCTTACCCAGCGAGGTCACCGCCTGGTAGTTCTCCTGCATGACGGCCCTGTAGAGGGCTCTCTGAGCGGGGCCCAGCAGCGCCCCCTGCCCCGGGGTGAAATACACAGCCACCTCCTCGAAGCTCACCGCCATCTGCAACGACCACAGGCCCCCGCTCAGTGCCTGCGGCACAGCCAGAATCTCACCGGCGGTGGGGAAGAAAAACTCCCAGGGAGCTCTACGAGCTGCAGAGCTTTAATATCCCACCCAGCCCGGTCAGAGCAGCCGCTGGGATTCCCGGGGGTGAGGGGAGGAGGCGAGAGCTCCTCAGAAGGGGAAAGGCTTGTCCCCTTCTAGCCAGAGACTCATGGGAAGCAGAACTATGAGCCCCACAGCTTCTCCTCCTGGGGGTCGGGCTCCAGCCTGGGAGCCTGGACTATGTTCCCAGCCCTAAGCAGGGGGCTTGAGAAGTGGGGGACTGTCTATCCTCTCACCCACCAGCCAGCTGCACTTGGAGAGCCACAGTGTAGAGTCCGAGCCTGGCTGACTCCCAAAAGACCCCCCACTTGAACCACAGCTGATCAAAAACTGGGAAAAACCAATGAAAATGCAGCGGGTGGGGGGGGACACCCCTAAACCTCTGCACTAAGCGGGACGGCATTTAAGGAAACTTCTCCAGCCTCATTTGCATCACAGATGGGACAGACCTTTGGGGGCCTAACTCACAGGGTGTGAATTCTTGGGATTGCCCATGTGTCTCGGAGTTCTGTACTTAGGCAAACCGCAAAATGCCATTGAAATATCCTTTTCCCAGGAGTCGGTAGCAGGTCCTCGGGGAGAGGTTTTTTTTAAAGGGTTGAAGCTTTATGCTGGTGTCTCCCACCTGGGAACTTCTGGCCCTCAGTCAATATTTGGGAATGAAGTTCTATACACCCGTGGGACACCAGAAGATGCTTTATGGCACTGGGTAGTGACAGAAGAGGACCCAAATCCTAACGTCCAGGGCTCTGCACATAGGAACCCGAATCTTAGCTGCCAGAACCCTACACATGGGAGCCCTAACCCTAGCTGCCAAGGTTGAAACCCACAGGAGTCCCAGCTAGGGTCCAGTGACTCTAGGCCTGGAACCAGTCCCTGCAACAGTCCTCGCTGCCAACTCTGCTCACGTGTTTACACCAGTGACGTCATCACAGGACCTAACACCAACCACATCATCAGGGCTCCTTTACCTGCACATCTACTAATATAACATCTGCCATCATGTGCCAGCAATGCCCCACTGCGATTTACATTGGCCAAACTGGACAGTCTCTCCATAAAAGAATAAATGGACATAAATCAGACATCAGGAACGGTCATGTACAGAAGCCTGTGGGGGAACATTTCAATCTCCCTGGACACTCAGTGGCCGATTTAAGGGTGACAGTCCTGAAACAAAAAAATTTCAAAAATCAAATGGAGAGAGAAGTCTCTGGGCTGCAATTTATTTGCAAATTTGACTCCATTAACCATGGATTAAACAGAGACTGGGAGTGGCTCGCAGTTTACAAAGGCAGTTTCTCTGCTCTGGGTGCTAATAGCTCCCCATTAGACTCTGACAAAGGCTCACATCCCCTGTCTGATCTGACTTGTTTTTTCCTCTTTTGATAAGTGCTGTTGATACTGGGCCATTTCCACCTTGCTGAATAGACCTTGTCAGCTCTGGCCCTCACTCTTACTGGGACCCCACTCTTTATATACCCCTCTGAAACCACCCCCCCAACTGATGCATCTGATGAAGCGGATCTTTGCCCATGAAAGCTGATGCTCCAAAATATCTGTTAGTCTATAAGGTGCCACAAGACTGTTTGTTGTTCTCGAAGCTACAGACTAACACAGCCACCTCTCTGATACCAGCTTGGGTTGTGGTTTCTATTGTTGGCAGCCTTGGGACTGGTGTTGGGGTTCCTGTGGATGGGACCATGCAGGCTAGGGTTGGGGTTCCTGCTCATGGAGCCCTGGGAGCTGGGGCTAGGGTAGGGTTCCCATGGGACCTAGCCTTGGAGTTAAACACCGGAATAAGTTACCTAGGGAGGTGGTGGAATCTCCATCACCGGAGATTTTGGAAAGCACGTTAGACAGACAGACACCTATCGGGGATGGTCCATATGGCGCTCGGCCCTGCCGGGAGGGCAGGGAACTGGACTTGATGACCTCGCGAGGTCCCTTCCGGTTCTAGTGGTCTGTGGAAAGAACGACTGGATCCCAGCTGGAGAGGGGACAAGGGACAGCGGCTCGCCGCCAGGGATGAAGGGCTGGTGGCGTTATGCAGCCATAGAAACTGGGAAGCGGATTCTTCTAGACACCGTGTGAGCATTATTAGGGGGGAAAGCGGGTTCGTTGGTCCCTGTCTCCTTTAGCAGCTCGGTAACAGCTTATCCAGGGAGAAGAGGGGCCCCGTGTGCCCTGGGAAATGGGAGCTCAGAGCTCGGGAAACGGGGGGAAGGAAAAGCCCATCTGATTCCCCCGCCCTCGGTAGCTTCCCGGGGCGGGGATCGCAGCCAGCTCGGCGGGGAGCAGCCCGCGGCCGAACCCTCCCCCTGCAGCCCGCCCGCCCGGGGGCACCGGGCACCGCTCCCGGGGCTGGGCCGGGCTGGGCCGGGCCGGGGGCTCTTACCTTCCCCCCGAGCGCTGCCCGCCCTGGGCCAGGGGCAGGGGCAGGGGCTGGGCCGGGCAGGGCCCTGGCCAGGCTGGGGGCGCTGCCCGTCCGCCCGCCCGGGGAGCGGCTCCCGGGGAGCAGCGGGACTGGCCCGGCTGCGGCTGCGGCTGGAGGTTCCCCTCTCCCGGCTGCAGCCAGGGCCCCGCGGCCCCGCAGCAGCCCCCGCCCGCCCGGGAGGGAGGGAGCCGGGGAGCAGAGGCCCCGCAGCGGCTGCCGCTCGCTTCCTGCGGCCGGCCGGGGGCAGCCAGCGATCGCTTCCCCCCGCGGCTCCGGCCGCCCCTGGGTCCTAGCGAGGCTCCGGCCCCCGCAGCGAGGGACCCACCGGGACGGGCTCCCCCTGCCTGTTGCTGTGTTACGCTCAGACGGGCCCATGAGCAGCATCTGCTCCGGGGCTTCTTTGCCAGGCGGGGCCCAGGACTCCCCGCGCACACGCCCCCCCCCGCTTGCTGTCACCCCTCGGACAAGGGGCGAAGGGGTCCCCGCTCCCGCCTGTGCTCTTTCTGCTGCGGCCCCTTCCCTGGGCAGAGCCGAGAGAGCTCCCGGAGCGGGGCCCCCCCAGCCCTGTCCGACCCCCGTGGGGCTCCTGGATGTGGTGATGCTGGCGGCTTCCCTCCCTCCCTCCCTCTCTCCCCGGGTGCCTGCTACCAGGGCTTCTCTCACCCACACACATTTCTTTATCCCTTCCCCACTCAGGGGCACACACGCCTTCACCCAGTCCCTGGGGCCCGAGGATTGAGCCTGGTGTGGGATAGCCCAGTGGGTTGAGCATTGGCCTGTTAAACCCTGTGTTGTGAGCTCAATCCTTGAGGAGGCCATCCAGGGATGGGGCTTGGTCTTGCCAAGGGGGCAGGGGACTGGCCTAGCTGACCTCCCAAGGTCCCCTCCAGGAGGCATGTATCTCTAGTTATTATTTAAACTCCCACCTTTACCCAGTTCCTAGGCCTGTGTTTCCCTGCAGGATCTGTGCCACTGAAAAAGCCTTACACAGTGAGAGTCTCATTCTCTATTTATTTGCAGCTACCAACAAGGCAGAATACAGCCTAAGCACTCAGTATTATGCTCACCAAGGCAGGCGGCCTTCCCCTGTTGGGCCAGTCAGCCTCTGGCTGCTGGTTGCTGCACCTCAGGGGCTGGGGGGGCCTTGCGAGCTGAGTCCTCCTTAAGGTGTTCCTTCTTCTTTCCTTCCTGCTTTTCCCTTCTTGGACCCCAGCTTAAGTAGTGGAGCTTGAGTCCTATTTAGCTGCACCTTGACCAATTATTTTAGTATAATTTTACTAACCAATCATAACCTACTGTAACAGAATTACCTAACCAATCACAACGCACCACCTTACCTGATTTACACCTGGCCCAATTAATTATGCAGGAGACAGGAGTAATTACAAACCAGACAGATTACACAGAAAACAGTGGGAAAGTGAAGACAATCATCATAGAATGAGGATTCTGCAACTTCAGCCATTGAGAAGTCGTTGCTTGCCAGACGCGAGGCTGTTCACTAAGGTTTCTTTACCCAACTTGAGATGTGTTTCTTTATCTGATAACAGCAGGCAGCATTCGCATGTGGTCTCCCTAACAGCCTGATGTGATACTAGTGTACTGAAGTGTAGATGGGATGGGATGTATGTGACCTGTAGCTTCACCGTTAATGGCTGTTGGAAAGTAACAGAGAGAGAGTGGTGTTAGTCTATATACTATCAAAACAAGAAAGCAGTCCTGTAGCACTTTAAAGACTAACAACATAATTTATTAGGTGCTGAGCTTTCATGGGATAGACCCACTTCTTCAGACCATAGCTGTACCAGAACAGACAGGTTGTGGGAAAAGCATTATACAGAGGTCAGAGCTGCAGGAGCAAAAATATAAACACATATTTTAAAAAAATGAATGAAAAATTAATATAATTTTCACTGTTTATTATTTATTAACAATAATAATAGTATATAATCTTGATATTAAATGCTTAAGTGCCTAATTTATTGTTATTACCTTAATTACAATGTAACCAGTAGAATTTTAACAGTTGTAAAGTTTCTTTATAATTTAAGGAGTTGAATATAAGTTATTTATTATGAGTGTACTTTATAGCTTCCAAACAACTAAAGAGAGAGCTAATAGGAAGGGTGACGTTTCACATCCCATAGCAACTTTATGTCAGAAGGAAAAGAACAAAGTTTTATCCTCAAATCTAGTTTTTGACATTTAATCTCTTTCTATATTTATTTTTGAAGAAACCCAAGGATGAGAAACTACTTTCACACATATATGTTGTGATGAAAGAATTTGACTGCTTTCTCAGGTAAATTTGAATATTCATATAACTCAAACAAAAATCAACCAAGGAGAGTTTATCAAAGCTCTCTTTTAAGGAAGAGTCACAGGAAAATTCAATTAATGAATCCACTTCTGATGCATTCAGTTGTAATATTTCTTCATTTTCGGTGTCAACAGTCCAGATATTAGTTTTCTAAGGACCGATATTTTTTTTTCAAAGGACCGGTACTGGGCTGCGAATGACACTTTGGGAAATGTTAACGTAACTACTTACATAAGGCAGGGTTAGGAGGCTATGCCTAGAGAGAGAGAGGATATCTCGCCACTCCATTGACCTTGAACTGATCTGAGGTCCCAGATTGTGATGGAAGCCAGGGATCCAGAGGGCAGGAGACAAGCAGAGCCCCAGCATGATCAGGCAGATGATGATGTCTCAATGGAACTGATGCAGACTTTACATCCAGGCATTAGTACAGTCCCTTGAGCAAGGGTAGGGGTTTTTGTAGAGACAGGACAATGGTTCAAGAAGAACACTGGATGTGTTGATGGGTAAACAGAGGTGAGACAATAGAGGCAGATCATGCCTGGCTGGGGTGATGTTCCTTGAAGGAGCTCACAATGCAACTAGGCAGTTTCAGCATTTTGGGTATCAATAGGATCCAGGACTAGAATGGGGCTGACAATGATTCATTTGGGGGTGAGCAGGCCCGGATTCATTAGCACCTGGAGCAGAGGTTTCCCATCAGGCAGTGCTTCTTTGCTTTTGGTACCCCGCAGCTCAGCGGGGTTCCTGCTTTGGAAGAGCTGTTCTCCATTTATTATGCTGATGCAGATGTCTGTCTGTTCCGTCTTCAATGCAGATGAGGCTGGGGGTGTTTCCTTAATCCAATCCCCCTTGTTGGTGGGATTTAGGGGTGTCCACCCCTGCCAGTTTCAGTGCTTTGTCTTTCATTCAAGCAGAGACATGGGGGGCGGGGTTTTGTTTTCCATGACAACAAGAAGCCCTGCATGATGCATCTGATGAAGTGGGTCTTTGCCCACGAAAGCTGATGCTCCAAAATATCTGTTAGTCTATCAGGTGCCACAGGACTTCTTGTTGCTTTTGAAGGTACAGACTAACTCGGCTACCACTCTGATACTTGCTTTCCATGAGTGTCACAACCTGGCTCCCCAGGGCACAGGGCTGATAGTTGGTCCTGTGTTACGGAGCTGTTAGGTACCACAAGCTAATGCCAGGCTCATGTTGGAGATGACCCATCACTCATAGTACGGCTGAATGATAGAGGTTTGGCCAGGCTTGGTCGTAGCAGGATCAAGCCTGAAAATGCCAGGGCTTTGAGTCTCTGTTCTGACCTGGTCCTTGGTATAGGGTTGAGAGAAGCTAAGGCAGAGAACTGAGAAACTTGTTTGTTCAGTTCTGAGCGTACTTTGAAGAAAATGCTTACGTGTAAAAAATCTTGTAAGGAGGCTCCCTAGAGGAGTTTTAATAAATTGGCTAATTGGTTATTCCCCTCCATTCGGCACTGGTGAGGCCACATCTGGAATATTGTGTCCAGTTTTGGGCCCCCCAGTATAAAAAGGATGTGGATATGCTAGAGCAGATTCAGTGAAGGGCAACCAAAACAATTAAGGGGCTGGAGCACAAGACAGATGAGGAGAGGCTGAGGGATTTGGGCTTGTTTAGTTTACAGAAGAGAAGACTGACGGGAGATTTAATAGCAGCCTTCAACTTCCTGAAAGGGAGCTCTTAAGAGGAGGGTGAGAAACTGTTCTCAGTGATGTCAGATGGCAGAACAAGGAGCAATGGTCTGAAGTTACAGAGGGAGAGGTGTAGGTTGGATATTAGGAAAAACTATTTCCCCAGGAGGGTGGTGAAGCACTGGAATGTGTTACCTAGAGAGGTGGTGAATTCTCCATCCCTCAAGGTTTTAAAGTCCCGGCTTGACGAGGTCCTGGCTGGGATGACTTAGTGGGGGTTGATCCTGCTTGAAGCAGGGGGCTGGACTAGATGACCTCCTGAGGTCCCTTCCAGCCCTGTGATTCTGTGATTCTGTGGCTAAGTACAAGTCCCTAACATCGACAAAAGGAAGGAGACAGTACTGCAGTCTGCCTCTGAGACAAGGCCTTTTGCACAATTAATTAACTGCAGGAATAAATTTGAGACCTACTTAAGAATCTTAGACTCCTACGGCTGGAAGGGAGCTCAGGAGGTCACCGAGTCCAGCCCCCTGCCCAAAGCAGGACCAACCCCAACTAAATCATCCCAACCAGGGCTTGGTCAAGCCGGGACTTCAAAACCTCCAGGGATGGAGATTCCACCACCTCTCTCAGCAACACATCCCAGTGCTTCACTATTCTCCTGGGGAAATAGTTTTTCCTCATATCCAACCTACACCTCCCCCTCTGTAACTTCAGACCAAGAAAAGGTACTTGGCGTGTGTTACTAGTTGAGGCGGGCACCCTCCTGGCTGTGTTGGCAGTGAGATAAGAGCCTGTGTCCATAAAAAAGTTTCAGCTATGAGCCCACCAAAGGAGGCCAGCATATTTGTAAACGAAAGGTGTGTTTGGAGCAATAATCTACCCACCACCCCAAGGCATAGACAAGTGTTCTGTTTGTCTTTCAGAAACGTGGGAAAACCAACCCATCCTTCACTCTTGCAAGCCTTGGGAGGCAGGCCTGTCCTCGCCTACAGACAGCCGCCAACCTGAAACAAATTCTCACCAGCAGCTATGGACCACAACACAGTAACTCTAAAGCTGGAACCAATCCCTGCAACGAACCTCACTGCCAACTCTGCTCACATATCTACACCAGGGATATCATCACAGGACCTAACATCAACCACACCATCAGGGGCTCCTTTACCTGCACATCTACTAATATAATATCTGCCATCATGTGCCAGCAATGCCCCACTGCAATTTATACTGGCCAAATTGGACAGTCTCTTTGTGAAAGAATCAATGGACATAAATCAGACATCAGGAACGGTAACAGACAAAAAGCTGTAGGAGAACATTTAATCTCCCCGGACACTCAGTAACAGATGAAAAGTAGCAGTCCTATGACAAAAAAAAACAATTCAAAAATAGACTGCAAAGAGAAATTTCAGAGCTGCAATTCATTTGTAAGTTTGATTCCATTAACCAAGGATTGAACAGAGCCTGGGAGCGTTTGGCCCATTACAAAAGTAGTTTCTCTGTTCTTGATGTTCACACCGCCACATTAACTGCTGATAATGGGCCACATCCACCCTGACTGAATAGGCCTTGTCAACTCTGGCCCGCCCCTTGACTAAGGCTTGCTCTTTAAATCCTCCTCTGCATCTGACAAAGCAGGTCTGCCCACGAAAGCTGATGCTCCAAAACATCTGTTAGTCTATAAGGTGCCACAGGACTTCTTGTTGTCTTTGAAGATACAGATTAACTCGGCTACCTCTCTGATACAGGAAAATCTGGTATTTCCTGAAGAACAACCTAAAACACCCTGGATCCTCTGCGCCTACAAACAGTGTGGTGTTGTATTTTGTGATTGTGTTTATCTTTTTTGGAAGCATTGTTCAGTTGTGTATATTGCTGAATATACATGGAGGTTCACAATACTTCAGGCCACGCAAAACCCAAACCAAGAAGAGGTAAAAGACACTGCAGGTATAAGATTCTGCCCTGAGTGTTTCAGAGTCATGGCTTCAGCTTTCCACTTTTCCGTCAAGGCCGTGTGTTATCTGATTGGTTGCTAGTAAGGAGGCATTATCAGCTACTCCTTTAACTGGCCTGACCTTTGAGGGAGGGGTTTTTCATGAGTATATTAAGCTCCAAAATATCTGTGAGTCTATAAGGTGCCAAAATACACTCACAACTTAACAAAGAAGTTTCCCTGTTCTCAGTCTTAGCCTCTCTATACCCCATACAACGTATCAGGGCAGGACTGAAACCCAGAGCCCTATCCCTTTCAGGCTGGATCCTGCTACGACCGAGGGTATGCACAACCTTAAAATGTTCCTTCCCAGCCAATAAGTCGGAGAGTTGGCTATTCAATCTCTCTCCTTACTCAGTCATACGACGACTGCTGGGCATATATGTTTAAGACAGAATATTTTCCCAACCTGCCCCTCACTGCGGGGAGCGGAGGAGAGATCTTTTTGGTGGGGGGAGTAAGGCAAGAACAAGCGGCTTATTAGGAACACAACGGAAAAGCAGCTAACACCTGCTTTGTAAAACAAACCACTCCCCACACACCGAGCTCTGCCAGGTGCTGCTAAGTTTTTGCCAGTCTGTAACTCACCCCACCCGCAGATCAGATGGGCAGGGAATGAGATGGGCTCAGATTCGGTTTCGGTCCAGCCGAAGATCCCTCACAGAGACGTCTTGTTGAGATAAACTGCGGGTCAGAGTCAAACGCCTCTACACCATCTTCTACAGGCATTACAGGTCTTATCTGCAGCCTCTGCTGTACAGCATGAGCTCCATCCTGCCACACTCATCGGAGCCAGCTGAGAACGGATTCCCCACTCCTCGGCTTATACCGTCCCTGCATTACCTGGGGTTCAGGCTGGGTGTAGGCTCTGCAGATTCGAGTCTGCTGAGGTTGGGCCCTTTGCTTTATTCAGCCTCCTGCTCCTGGTTGCTATCCCCCCCTCAGAGGAGGAGGTGGCTCAGATGTTCCCGTCCCACGTCCCAGTCCTTAACAACTAACCGCCAGAGCGTAACGGCCTCAGCTTTCTTAACTGTATCCAAGAGGCTGAGGAACAGCCCGCACCAGGCCCAGTCCCGACATTACCTGTGGCCCGAACAGGTGCTTACTGCAGCCTCCAGGAGTTCTGCAATTTCTTGTGGTGACTGCGGGAGTTGCCCCTTCTCCCACCCCACCGGGGGAGCCCCCTGGCATGATGCCCCATCGACAGGACTCCACCGGGAGGCGGCCGGCCACCGCGGAATCCCCTCCAGCAAAGCAGCCCCCAGCTCCCTCCTTACTCCGCACTCCCGGCTCGCCTCTTCCCGCACTCGGACGCTGCGATTCCGCAATTCGTGTCCAGGAGGCCGACACGTCACCTCGCAGGGCCAAGGCCAGACAGGATTCTGGGCTCGGCTTCAGCCCAGTGGACTTAATGGACTTTATCACGCTTACGACGCGGCTGAGACACGGCACTTCCCAGGGGCACACGCGCAAGCGCAAAGCACCGCAGGGCCGTGCTCGCCATGGGGCAAGAAGCCCTTTGGAACGCTCACGTCCCTTTCTGCCGTGGGGAGACCCGGTCCCAGAACACCTCAGCCCAGGGCCGTGAGGCACGTGGCTCCCGCTGCGGGAATCCGGGGCCCCTCCGAGGCTGTAAGTCCCCGGTGAGACTCACCGGGGCGGGACCTCAGAGAGATTTTCTCCCTTCGGTTTCCTGGGTGTGTGCGCCCTGGCTCAGCGCCACGTTCAGCGTTCTCACGAGGCTGAAGCCAAGAGTGCCCCGTTGCCTGGTTTCCTCGGTTCCCAGCTCAAGCGCAGCTGTCAGGGCGGGCACAGCCGGCTGGTATTTACGTTTGCAGGGCTGAGGGTGTAACAGGCCGTAACACAGGGACGGGAGCTCGGCTGCACTCCAGGAATGGAAGTTTCCGCTTTTCTGCGCGGGGGCCTGCAGGATGCTGCTCAAGGCCCGCGGACAGGCCTGCTGGCGTGTGACATGACACGCCTCCGGCCTTCTCCGCCCAGCCCCCCACGCGGTCACTATCCTCTGCATGCTGACTGCAATTGGCGCTACGGAGATAGGTTCTCTCTACCAGCGTCTCCGACAGGCGACGTGTTGTACGCACGCTGTGCCACGGTCATAGGAGAGGGGTCAGAAGGGGGTTGAGTCCCTGTCACACCCCGACTCCCCCCGGCTCTCCCCCTGCAGACAGAGGCTCTGATCCTAGGACTGCCCAGCTGGGAAGACACCCAGGGAGTTTATTACCCCCGGGGCAGGCTCCTCCCAGCAGAACTAAACCCACCAGGTCCCTCTGAGACCTCCTGCCACAGCATCTCTGAGCCCCATGCTGGGAAAAGAGCAAATCAAAGGGGCCACTTGGGGTGTTGCCCCCACAGTGTCCGTCACCCCCCTGGGTTTCCTCCCCCACCCCAGCAGTGCCGGGCTCCAGCCGGGTCAGCCACTGACTTGTCCTCTCTCACCTCCTCCAGCTGGTCCTCTGAGAGTCCCTCTGCTCAGGGGGTGCAGGGCTGGATCCGGGCCAGGCTGGGAGCTGTGGACCCCTCTCCCCACGTACTGCTCCTGCTGCCCCTTGGAGCTCGAGGAAGCAGGAGTGTTCCTGAGGTTTTCTCTCAGCACTGAGTGTGCCTCAGTTTCCCCACCTGTTCCCCAGTGAGCTCTAAGTGACCACATGGTTGCGGTTGAGAGTCCCTCTTAGGAGAGCTGGGACCAGCTGCAGGATTATTGCCTTTTCCTGTAGCCACACTGGGAAGTCTAGAGCCTAATGCCGTCATGGCCAGCAGACTGAAGGAGCACTAGCTGGGACACAGGGAGTTACAGGCTCACATTCCCTCTAAGACAGTATCGCTCCAGGCTGTTACAGAGACCCTGTGCTGAGAGCACCCACAGGCACCAGGCAAAGAACCAGGTCCCCCGCTGGGGAAAGAAAACTGAAGTTTGACAGGGTTTGCGCGGCTGTGGGAACAGTTGGGGGTGTGGAATCCTCAGTCGGTGGTTCCATTCCTCGCTTTCTCCTGCTTGTTCGTAGGATCCCCCTGGCTCTGAGCGGTGTCTCTCTGTTGTGTCGTGTATGTGGCGAGGGGTAAAGCAGTGACGGTGCTGTGCTGGGTCAGACTGGTTAGGGAATTTGGCTCCAGTACATCAGGATTGGTTAGGAAATTTGAGGTGTGTATTGGGTTAAAGTTTTGTTAGGCAGGACACAAGTGGCACTACATAAGATGGGGTGCGAGAAGAAGACCAGCAGACTCAGGGGAACCACAGGCCCCAGCGATGGGGAGGAGGTGTTAAGTGCCTCCTGGATAGGCTAAAAGCTCCTTCATAGTTACAGGCTCCCTGGCTGGTACAGTCAATCCACCCATTGATTTTTGAGTGATGTCTTCCCACTTTTATCCTAAAAGTTGCAGGGGGACGTCCTGCAGCTGCCCTGGCCATAGCAGCGCACAGGATTGCATGGGATATCCGAACGTTCAGCATGGATTCTGTCACCGGGAGCCATCGCTGTCTGACAAGTGTGTGGCCCTGCTACCAACGCCTGGGCACATGGCCCCAGGGAGCAACTATATCTCCTTGCTTACTCTCACTCTGTCTCCCACCCCACTCCCAAAATTCAAGTAAAAGCAACACTGGGTACAGCTGCAAGTTAATAAATACACTGGTTCTTACCCAAGGACACGCTGACAGCCCATTCGTCTTCCCTCAGCTCAGATTTATTAAAACAAGACAGAATTGTGTCAATGATCATTGTACGTACACACACACACAAAGTCCATTGGTCAGTTTCACTGCAGAGCTGTTGCTTTAGAATCGCAAAGCGTCCCTTTCAGAGTGCAGCTATCGGGGAAGGCCTGATGGGATTGGAGAGTTGTCTCCCAGCTCCACCCCTCACCCCCCCACATAAAGCCAAAGAAGGGCTGAGGTGACAGGATCAGGCCCAAGGACACGTTTTGCAGCCTCTCAACAACACGTGAACAGCTTATGAATTGACAAAATACATTTCTGGACAGGAACAGCAAATTAATGGTGTACACAAATCACAGCCAGCTACAATTGCTATCTTCTAGAGCTAACAGGTGGCTAAAAATTAACCATGATTAACCATGCTGTTAAGCAGCAAGAGAATACCATTTCGTAATATGAGCCCTCTCCCAAAAAGTTCCTGACTTAATCATAAATCTAACCCATTCCGCCCTACTCCAGAACATCATCCAAACATGGAATCTTTTCCCACAGACCCAGCACACAGGAGGTCTTTTTCTCCATGGACGGCCGGAGGCGTAACAAGGTCAGGCCTCCTCCTGAAAGCTTTTCTCCCAGCCCACTCACTTCCAGAGTCTCACTGTTACGGGACAAGTATCAGAGAGGTGGCCGTGTTAGTCTGTATCTTTGAGAACAACAAGAAGTCCTGTGGCACCTGCTAGACTAACAGATATTTTGAAGCATAAGCTTTCCTGGGCAAAGACCCATGCATCTGATGAAGCGGGTCTTTGCCCACAAAAGCTTATGCTCCAAAATATCTGTTAGTCTAGCAGGTGCCACAGGACTTCTTGTTGTTCATTGTTATGTGGATTCTCCGACGGAGAACAAAACACCGATTGGTTTCTGAAATGTTTCCGGCTGTCCAAGCCCTCATAGCAGGGAGGAGCGAGCCGGGGTATGGAGCACGTGGCATGAGTGGCCTCCCTTGATCTCAGTCACCACAAGACTGTCGTAAGGAAGGTTTCCCGGGATGGGGCAGTTTTGCTGACTGCCCTTAGAGCGTGCCTAGAATTTGCAGAATGCGCCGACGGAACCGGAGCAGCGCTCCGAGGGGAGGCAGAGGGAGCCCATGGCTCTGACCATGTTGTGGGCCATCGGCAGCCACCTCACGTCCCCAGCCCTCGCCTGATGTGCTTCTTGCTTTACTGACACTGGCAGGAGAAAGACTCTGCAGATGAAAACCAGCAGAATGAGGCAACCCTGTACGTGGACAACAGTCAACAAAAGTCTTGTGGGCTCATAGACAACCCCACTGGGCCACAAGCTGAACATCACGGACACATGTGGTCCCCACTCGTGTTCCTCCAGCTCTGACTTCTGTATAAAGCTTTACCCACAGACCAAGCACATATGGTGTTTCACTCATATATGTATGCCCTCATGCTTAAGCAACCCTGACTTCTCTATAAAACGTTTTCCACAGTCGAAGCACTTAAGGGGTTTTTCAGCTGTATGGATGGCCTGATGGCAAACCAGGTCTGATCTCCATTTGAAATTTTTCTTCGCTATGGGTTTTCTGATGGCTAACGAGGGCTGATCTCCATTTGAAACTTTTTCCACACTCTAAGCACTTATACGATCTTTCTGCTGTGTGGATTTTCTTGAGTGAAACAAGGTAGAACCTCCATTTGAAACTTTTCCCAGGCTAAGCACTCACGGGGTCTCTCTCCTGTGTGAATTCTCTCATGTGAAACAAGGGCTGACCTCCATATGAAACTTTTCCCACAGTCCGAGCACTTATGGGGTCTCTCCCCTGTGTGGAGCCTCTGATGTGAACCAAGGGCTGATCTCCATTTGAAACTTTTCCCACAGTCTAAACAGGTATGAGGTCTCTCTGTGGTGTGGACTGCTTGATGAATAACAAGGGCTGACTTCTGCGTAAAACATTTCCCACACTCCAAGCATTTATGGGATTTCTCTCCTGTGTGGACGGCCTGATGTGAAACAAGGGCTGATTTCTGTGTGAAACCTTTCCCGCAGATTACACACTTGTGGGGTTTCTCTCCAGTGTGGACGGCCTGATGTTGGACAAGGCCTGACCGCCATATGAAACTTTTCCCACAGTCTATGCACTTATGGGGTCTTTCTGCTGTGTGGATTTTCTCATGTGATACAAGGTAGGACCTCCATTTGAAGCTTTTCCCACACTCCAAGCATTTATGGGGTCTTTCTGCTGTGTGGATTTTCTCGTGTGAAATAAGGTAGGACCTGTGTGTAAAACTTTTCCCACAGTCTAAGCATTTATAGGGTCTCTCTCCAGTGTGGACAGCCTGATGTTTTAAAAGGCCGGACCGCAAAATGAAACTTTTCCCACACTCTACACACTTATGGGGTCTTTCTGCAGTGTGAATTTTCTCATGTGATACAAGGTAGGACCTCCATTTGAAACTTTTCCCACACTCTACGCACTTATGGGGTCTTTCTGCTGTGTGGATTTTCTTGTGTGATACAAGGTAGGACCTCCGTATGAAACTTTTTCCACAGTCTAAGCACTTATGGGGTCTCTCTCCTGTGTGGATTCTCTGATGTGAAACAAGGGCCGATCTCCATTTGAAACTTTTCCCACAGTCTAAGCAGTTATGGAGTCTCTCTCTGATATGGACTGTCTGATGAATAAGAAGGGCTGACCTCTGAATAAAACATTTCCCACATTCCAAGCATTTATGGGGTTTCTCTCCTGTGTGGATGGCCTGATGTGAAACAAGGGCTGATTTGTGCGTGAAAGCTTTTCCACAGATTAAGCACTTGTGGGGTTTCTCTCTGCCATGGATGGCCTGATGTTTAACAAGGCCTGACCTCCATTTGAAACTTTTCCCACACTCTAAGCACTTATGGGGTCTTTCTGCAGTGTGGATTTTCTCGTGTGAAACAAGGTGGGACCTCCGTATGAAACTTTTCCCACACTCTAAACACTTATGGGGTCTCTCTCTTGGGTGGACGGCCTCATGATTAATGAGAAATGAATTCTGTAAGAAACTATTTCCACCGAACACTGAGAACTTATGGAGTTTCTCTCTGGTGTGTATGGCCTGATGGGTAAGAAGGTTTGACCTGCGGGTGAAACATTTCCCACATTCCAGGCACTTATGGGGTCTCTCCCCTGTGTGGATGGTCTGATGCGAAACAAGATGATACTTACGTAGGAAACTCTTTCCACAGTCTGCACACTTATAGGGTCTCTCCCCTGTGTGGGTTTTCTGATGTGAAACAAGATGATGCTTATGTAGGAAATCTTTTCCACAGTCTGAGCACTTATGGGGCCTCTCCCCTGTGTGGATTTTCTGATGTGAAACAAGATGAGGCTTAAGGATGAAACTTTTTCCACAGTCAGTGCACGTATAGGGTCTCTCTCCTGTGTACCTTGGCTCAGGTGTAATGAGAGCTGACTTCAAATTCAAACTCTTCCCTCCCTCAAGGCACAGAGGGCGTTTATCTCCCCTTTGGCTTCTCCCGAGGTTATGAAAATCTGAGCCATCAGTGAATGTCCCCCCAAGCTCCAAGCATTGAGGTTTCTCTCTAGGACCTACTGTTGGAACTGCAATCAGGTGTGGTCTCAGAATGAAGCTGTTCCCATCACTGAGCCATTCATGGTGTTTCTCTTCCTTGTGGTTTGTCTGCTGGGCTGTGGGATCCTTGTCTCTGTCCTCACATTTAACAGATTCAGCCAGTTGCTTCAAAGAGGAGTATCCCAGCAGCTTCTCCGACCTGGGCCACTTTCCCCAGGCTGCTCCCTGTTCCCAGCACTGGGACAAATCCCCTTCAGCTCTTCTCACCAAGGTCCCCTCTGGTTCCAGTGCCCCAGGAACCTCCTGCTGTTCATTCCCCTCCTGCTTCTCACTCGCTCGCTCATCACCTGCTGGGAGGGAGACACAATCCAGACAGGAGTCACTGTGCTGGGGGAAAGAGGAACAGCCCTGCCTTGGGTGAGAAGAGGCAGAATTCAGGACACTCACTCACACCACACTTTTGGGATACTCGGCTTTTCCCTTCACTGCCCAGATGGTTTCTGGGCCAGTCCTCACCTGCGCTGGCACCTCCTGGGATCTCTCTTCCCTCCCTGGCCTGGAGATCAGACACCCACGGCTCTTCCCCTCGCTCCAGCCGGGCGATCAGCTCTGGTTTGGGAACAGGGAACCCTGCGCAGGAGGAAATCAGAGCAGGTCAGGGGGCAGGGAGAGCTGAGAGAGTGTCTGTCATTCAGTGAGTGGAACTTGTCCTGGGGATGAGCCGGGGAATGGGGAACCCAAGAAGATGGGAATGTGGTTCACTGAGCCCCCTGGGGAGGGGAATTGTGACACCCTCAGTAGGAGTTCCCAGGATCTGGGCAGTCTGGGGCTGAGCTCAGACACAGCTGTGCAGTTAAACCCCTGCCTGCTTCTCAGCCTGCAGCAGCCAAAGCCTTCCCACAGCTGGAGCTAGTCCCGAGGAGGGAGGGGAACAGGGACTCTGCGCGCCAACGAAAAACAACACAGACAGGACAGCACACGGCTTCGCCGCCGAGCAACCGAGAGCGGGCGGGTGGGGATGGTTTGGGACGTCCCTGAGGTTCTGACACCGGGTCTCACTGCTGAGCGGAGGGAGATGCCAGTCACACCCGCAGGGCGGCTGTGTGCGATGGAACCCACCTGAGCGGGGAACACCCTGCCCAGTGTCGCACACGCAGACCCCGCGGCTGCTAATCCCCGAGGGGCCGGGACGCCCTTACCCAGCGAGGTCACCGCCTGGTAGTTCTCCTGCATGACGGCCCTGTAGAGGGCTCTCTGAGCGGGGCCCAGCAGCGCCCCCTGCCCCGGGGTGAAATACACAGCCACCTCCTCGAAGCTCACCGCCATCTGCAACGACCACAGGCCCCCGCTCAGCGCCGCTGCCCCGGCCCCCGGCCACACACGAACCACCGGGAGCCCCCGGGAAGGAGAATCCCGGCCCGGCCCGGCCCGTTCCCAGCAGCCGGGGGGCGTCAGGGGTCGGGCAGAGAGACCCTCGCCCCCCTCCCCGCAGCAGAGGGGCCGGGCCGGGTCCGCTCGCTGGCGGCCGGGCGCAGGGGGGCGGCGCGGGGCCAGCGGAGCTCCCGGAGCAGCAGCTTCCGCTCCCCGCAGCGCGGCCCGGGGCCGGGGCCACAAACAGCGCGTGCGGCTGCCGGGCGCGGGGCGGGGATCGCAGCCAGCCCGGCGGGGACCACCCGGGGCCGAACCCTCCCCCTGCAGCCCGCCCGGGGGCACCGGGCACCGCTCCCGGGGCTGGGCCGGGCCGGGCCGGGGGCTCTTACCTTCCCCCCGAGCGCTGCCCGCCCTGGGCCAGGGCCAGGGGCAGGGGCTGGGCCGGGCAGGGCCCTGGCCAGGGTGGGGACTGGCCCTACTGCGGCTGCGGGGCGGGAGGGAGGGAGCCGGGGAGCAGAGGCCCCGCAGCGGCTGCCGCTCGCTTCCTGCGGCCGGCCGGGGGCAGCCAGCGATCGCTTCCCGCCGCGGCTCCGGCCGTTCCTGGGTCCTAGCGAGGAAGCCTCCGCCTAGGGAGAAACCCACCGGGATGGGCTCCCCCTGCCGGTTTCTAGCCTCAAGCTCCGAAGGGACCGTCGGGAGCATCCGGCCCAGGGTTTCTCAGCAGCACAGTTGTTCTGGGCCTCAGAGCAGCGACGCTAACTGGAGGGAATATTTTCAGGATTTTCATCGAATTTATTGTATTTGGAGGGGGAAATCGCCGCCCAATAAAGATACAACCTGAGTCTGAAACGAGTTCAGATTTTTAAGTATTACCCACACTTCTATTCCATCAGATTTCCAGTCCAGAAACCCTCCTCCTGTTACCACACCCATTCGTCAAAATATGAGTTCCCATAACCGAACCATCCATGACCCCAAGAGAAATTCAGTACTCGCTGGCTCTGTGACATTTTGGACTGTCTCTCTTTAGGATTATTTCTTATCCCTGTGATCAATATTGCATATTACTTAGAATAATAGTTTTTCCTGCATTAATATTTTTAATTCACCTGACTATTGTTATTTCTGTGGTTACACTTAAATGTGTTTATTTTTATGTGATTATATTTTTATTTATTATTATTTATCCTTTTATAAATTTTCTGAGATGGCATATATTAATTATATATTAATATACAATATATGGCTTATGCTCCAAAATATGTTAGTCTACAAGGTGTCACAGAACTTCTTGTTTTTGAACATACAGACTAAATCGGCTACTTCTCCGATATATATTAATGCTGTAACATGCGTACTATCCTGCAATTAATGCTCAATTAATTGTACCTAGGCATCCTTCAGTCTGTGTAGACTATGGATCATGCCCTTTGTAACTCCATTTGCAGCGTTGACTGTGACTGTGGAGGCCCACACGAGAGTGACAGTCCTTGTTACATCTGCTGCATATGTAGTGGGTGTCTGGCAGGTCCTTGCTGTCCTTTCTATGGGCTCGCTTCTCCTCTGCCAGATGTCTGATCTTCATCTCGCCCTTCTGAAGGCCCATGTGTAGTTCCTGCTTGCAGCTGCTGCGGTCGTCTGCCAGCTCTTCCCAGCCATCTGGGTTGATGTCTACCTCCTTAAGGTCCCTCTTACAGAGATCTTTGTAGCACAACTGGGGGCGTCTGGGAGGTCTTTTGCCAGAGGCTAGCTCGCCGTACAGGATGTCTTTTGGGATCCTTCCATCATTCATCCTGTGGACATGGCCAAGCCAGCGGAGCCACCGCTGCCTGAGGAGGGTATGCATGGCTGGAATTCCAGCTTGCTCGAGGACGGCATTGTTGGGCGCTCTGTCCTTCCATGATACCCCAAGAATGCACCTGAGGCAGCACAAGTGGAAGACATTCAGCCTCTTTTCCTGACGGGCGTACAAGGTCCAAGACTCACTGCCGTAGAGGAGGGCGCTGAGGATGCAGGCTCTGCAGACTTGCATTTTGGTGTGAGCGTACAGCTTGTTGCTATTCCACACTCTCTTGCTAAGTTAAACGTACCAACTCTCGGTTAAAGAGCTCTTGTTTTGGCAGAAATATGCTGAACAAACTGATGTGTTAAAATTCTAAATATACACAAATGATATAATTAACTTTTTTTTCCTTCTTTATAACATAAATATATCATAATAGCACCTTTGTTTTGAACGGAGGGACTTTTCTAGTCTAGGAGGGATTTTTGCATGCAAAAAGTGGGAAATTTCACACGTCTGAATTGGAATCACTGTCTCATAGTCGGCCACACCCCAGGCTTCTTGTGATCACTTGGACAAGGGGCTAAGGGGTCCCCCCTCCCTCATGATTTCTCCTTTGGCCCCTTCCCTGAGCAGCGCGGAGAAAGCTCCCCAGAGTGCAGATACCTAACTCCTGTCCTAAAACAGCACAAGGTTGGGGTTGAACCCCCTCGCCCCCTGGAATGCTGGGCCAAGCTGTATGGATATGGCCTTTTTCTGCGGCCACATTGGGAATTCTAAAGGTAACGCCCTCATGGACATCCAGATGGAAAGAGCAGCAGTCACTACTGTGAAGCAGGCTCACATTCCCTCTAAGCACAATGTCACACTGGGCTGTTAAAGGGACCCCGTCTGAATAGCGCCTGCTGTCATCCGGGAAAGAAACAGCTCTCCAAATGAGTAAAGAACACTTAAGTTTGACAGTGTTTGACCGGCTATGCAATAGCTGTGGGTGTGGAAGCCTCATTCTGTGGTTACCATCCTCATTTTCTTATTCTCTGTGGGTGTGATCTCTCTCTGGTCCTTCGGGTGTATGTCTGGGTACATCTGTTAGTTAATGAGTACTCCAGTTCTTACTCAAATACTCACAGACAGCCCATTTGTATTAGTTAAGATTTATTTAAAAAACCAAAGATCATTGCATGTGCAGACACAGAGTCCTGAGGTCAGTTTCACTGCAAAGTTGTTGCTTTAGAATTGCAAGGCGTCCTTTCCAGAATTCACATATCAGGGCTGTCCAGATGAGATTGGAGAGCTCAGCCTCCCATCTCTAACTCCTGATCCCCCACGTACAGCCGAAGAAGGTCTGCAGTCCCAAGGAGACATTTGGCACCTCTAAGTAGCACACCAAATTTGGGTGAATAATTTATGAATTAACACAATACACATCTGCACAGGAACAACATATTAGTGGCGTGAGCTCAGCAAATAACAGCTGGCTATAATTACCGTCTTCTAGGGTTGTCTAGTGATTAAAAATTAATTGTGATAAATCATGCTGTTAAGCAGCAAGAGAATACCATTCATTTCCATGACCCCTCTTCCAAAAGCTTCCTCAGTTAATCATAAATCGAACCCTCTCCTTTCTACATCATAAAGTCACCCCAACATGGAGCCTTTTCTCACAGACCAAGCATATAGGAGGGGTCTCTCCTGCATGGACGGCCTGAGGTGTAACAAGGTCGAACCTCCTGAGGAAAGCTTTTCTCCCGGCCCACTCACGTCCGGAGTCTCACTCTTGTGTGGATTCTCTGATGGAAAACAAAAGGCCGATCGGTTTCTGAAATCTTTCCAGTCGTCCAAGGGCACACAGCACGGAGGGGCAACTCAGGCTATGGGGTGCCGCATGAGGGGCCGCCCTTCATCTCAGTGACTGCTAGATTGTCATAACAAAGAAGGTTTCCCGGGATGGGGCAGTTTTGCTGACTGCCCTTACGGAGTGCCTAGAACGTGCAGAACGCGCTGACGGAACCGGAGCAGCGCTTCGAGGGGAGGCAGAGGGAGCCCACGGCTCTCACAACGTTGTGGGCCATCGGCAGGGACTTCACTTCCCGCACCCTCACCGGATGTGCTTGTGGCTTTACTGACACTGGCAAGAGAAAGACTCTGCAGACGGAAACCAGCAGAATAAGGGAACCCTGTGGGTGGGCAACGGTCAAGAAAATGTCTTTGGGGGCTTACGTACAATCCCACGGGGCCGCAAGTTGAATGCCACAAACTCACATGGTCCCTGCTCCTGTGTGGACTGACTGATGTTTATGCAGCTCTGACCTCTGTATAAAGGTTTTTCCACAGTGCAAGAACCTACAGTTTCCCTCCTATATGGACTGCCTGATGCTCTCTATAAAACTCTTCCCACAGTCTAACCAATTATGCCGTCTTTCTGCTGTGTGGATTTTCTCACGTGAAACAAGGTAAAACCCCCATTTGGATCTTTTCCCAGTCTAAGAACTTACACGGTCTCTCTCATGTGGATTCTCTGATCTCAAATCAGGGCTGTTCTCTATCTGAAACCTGTTGCACAGTCCAAACACTTATGCATTCTTTCTATTGTGTGGATTTTCCCGTGTGAAACAAGGTTGGACCTCTCCTGGAAACTTATGGGGTCTCTGTTCTGTGTGGATTACCTGATGGCTTAAGAGGGTTGATCTCTGCATGAAACTCATACCACAATCAAAGAACTTAAGGTGGTCCCTCTCCTGTGTGGATTTTCTGAGGTGAAACATCTTGCCTTCTCTAGGAAACTTTTTCCGCTGTCTGAACATTTACGGGGTCTCTCCCCAGTGTGAATTTCCTGATGCTTAAGAAGCTCAGATCTACTTAGGAAACTTTTCCCACGGTTTCAGCACTTTGTGAGGTCCCTTCCCCCGTGTGGACTACTTGATGCGTACGAAGTGTCGACTTCCGTGTAAAACATTTCCCACATTCCAAACACTTATGGGGTCTCTCTCCTGTGTGAACAGTCTGATGTGAAACAAGGGCTGATTTTTGTGTGAAAGCTTTTCCACAGATTAAGCACTTGTGGGGTTTCTCTCCAGTGTGGATGGCCTGATGTGTGACAAGGCCTGACCTCAACATGAAACTTTTCCCACAGACTAAGCACTTGTGGGGTCTTTCTCCTGTGTGGCTTCTCTGGTGTGAAACCAGGTGGCACACCCGTATGAAACTCTTTCCACAGGCTAAGCACTTATGAGGTCTATCTCCAGTGTGTAATGCTTGATGTGTGAGAAAAGTTGACCTCTCTGTGAAACTCTTTCCACAGTCTAAGCATTTATGAGGTCTCTCTCCTCTGTGAGTTGCCTGATGCTTTATAAGGTGTGATCTCCTTATGTAAGTCTTATTACAGTCTAAGCACTTATGGGGTCTCTCGCCTGTGTGGATTTTCTGATGGGAAAGAAGGACTGTCTTCTGTATGAAACTTTTTCCACACTCTAAACACTTATGGGGTCTCTCTCCTGTGTGAATGGCCTGATGTATAGTGAAGGCTGACTTTTGAATGAAACTCTTTCCACAGTCCGAGCACTTATGGGGTCTCTCTCCGGTGTGTATGGCCTGATGGGTAAGAAGGTTTGACCTCTGTGTGAAACATTTCCCACATTCCAAGCACTTATGGGGGCTGTCTCCTCTGTGGATGGCCTGATGCGAAACCAGGTGAGACTTCTGGATGAAACTCTTTCCACAGTCTGAGCACTTGTAAGGTCTTTCTCCAGTGTGAATTGCCTGATGCTTTTTGAGGCCTGACTTCTGTATGAAATCTTTCCCACAGTCTGAGCACTTATGCGGTCCCTCTCGTGTGTATCCTCTCTCTTGTTTAATCCGTGCTGACTTCCCATTCAAACTGTTCCCTTCATCCAGGTATTGAGAGCTTTTCTCTGTCCTTTGGATTCTCCCAGGGTTATTAACACCTGAGCCGTTAGTGAATCTCTCCGCAAGCTCCAAGCACTGAGGAGGTTTGTCTCCAGGGCCCACAGCTCGCTGTGGTCTCAGAATGAAGCTGTTCCCATTCCTGAGCCATTCATGGTGTTTCTCTTCCTTGGGCTTTGTCTGCTGGGCGGTGGGATCCTTGTCTCCTTCCTCACATTTCATAGGTTCAGACAGTTGCTTCCTTGAGGGGTATTCCTGCTGCATCTCTGATCTGGGCCAATTTCCCCAGGCTGCTCCCTGTTCCAAGCAGTGGGAAAAGTCCCCTTCAGCTCTTCCCACCAAGGACCCCTCTGGTTCCATTGCCCCAGGCATGTCCTGCTGTTCATTCACCTCCTGCTTCTCACTCGCTTGCTCATCACCTGCTGGGAGGGAGAGACAATCCATACAGGAGTCACTGGGCTGTGGGGAAAGAGGAACAGCCCCAGGGGAAAACACAACACCCTGAAGTGTCACAGGCTGGATTCTGCCTCTACTTCCCACAGGAACACTGACATGAAGTAAACATGGGGAGGAAACTCCCGCAGCTAGCAGGACAGGCAGAAAGAAATGTCCCTCTTCATCTTCTTCACCTGTGTGCAGAATAAATTTTTATGTGCACGAAGGTATGTGCTCATGTGTACCACAATTAGAAACACCCAGCACTGTGGGTGCCCTGCTGGTTAGTTGGGGCCATTGGAAACTCTCCTGAGCAGCTGCAGAATTGCATAGCTTACAGTGAAAACTAATGAAAAGCCGTGAGTGATGTGTGCTCACTATACCCGGCCCTGCAGGACAAGAGAAAGAACCAGGGGCCACTACGAAGACCACACTTTTGGAATACTCAACTTTTTCCTTCATTCCCCAGACGGCTTCTCTGTCCGTTACCACCTGTGCAGGTGCCTCTAAGAATGTCTCTTTCTTCCCCAGCCTGGAGATCGGACACCCACGGGTCTTCCCCTCGTTCCAGCCGGGCGATCAGCTCTGGTTTGGGAACAGGGAACCCTGCGCAGGGAGGGGAAATCAGACCAGATCGGGGGCAGGGGAAGCTGGGAAAGCGCCTGTCACAAAGGACATTCCCTGAGTGGAAACTGTCCCCGGACTGTGCTGGGGAATGTGGAACCTAAGAGGACAGGAACAGTATGACGGATCCCCCCAGGAGACAGGGATGTCTGGGGGGAGATAGGGAATTGTGACTTCCATGTTACCATTCAGAGGCCGCATTGACTCTCACACAGTTCTGCAGTTAAATCCTCCCTATTTCTACACCTGCAGAGCCCAGAGCCCTTGTCAGGGCTGGAGCAAGTCCCAAGGAGGGAGGCGAGCAGAGACTGGGTGTGCCAGTGAGAGGACAATACATGGCTTCTCCGCAGAGAAATCTTCTATGAGGGTGATTTAGCACCTCCATGAGGTTCTGACACCGGGTCTCACTGCTGAGCGGAGGGAGATGCCAGTCACACCCGCAGGGCGGCTGTGTGCGATGGAACCCACCTGAGCGGGGAACACCCTGCCCAGTGTCGCACACGGGGACCCCCCGGGCTGCAAGTCCCCGAGGGGCCGGGACGCCCTTACCCAGCGAGGTCACCGCCTGGTAGTTCTCCTGCATGACGGCCCTGTAGAGGGCTCTCTGAGCGGGGCCCAGCAGCGCCCCCTGCCCCGGGGTGAAATACACAGCCACCTCCTCGAAGCTCACCGCCATCTGCAACGACCACAGGCCCCCGCTCAGCGCCGCTGCCCCGGCCCCCGGCCACACACGAACCACCGGGAGCCCCCGGGAAGGAGAATCCCGGCCCGGCCCGGCCCGTTCCCAGCAGCCGGGGGGCGTCAGGGGTCGGGCAGAGAGACCCTCGCCCCCCTCCCCGCAGCAGATGGGCCGGGCCGGGTCCGCTCGCTGGCGGCCGGGCGCAGGGGGGCGGCGCGGGGCCAGCGGAGCTCCCGGAGCAGCAGCTTCCGCTCCCCGCAGCGCGGCCCGGGGCCGGGGCCACAAACAGCGCGTGCGGCTGCCGGGCCCGGGGCGGGGATCGCAGCCAGCCCGGCGGGGACCACCCGGGGCCGAACCCTCCCCCTGCAGCCCGCCCGAAGGCACCGGGCACCGCTCCCGGGGCTGGGCCGGGCCGGGCCGGGGGCTCTTACCTTCCCCCCGAGCGCTGCCCGCCCTGGGCCAGGGGCAGGGGCTGGGCCGGGCAGGGCCCTGGCCAGGCTGGGGGCGCTGCCCGCCCGCCCGGGGAGCGGCTCCCGGGGAGCAGCGGGACTGGCCCTGCAGCGGCTGCGGCTGCGGCTGGAGGTTCCCCTCTCCCGGCTGCAGCCAGGGCTCCGGGGCCCCGCAGCAGCCCCCGCCCGGCCGGGAGGGAGGGAACCGGGGAGCAGAGGCCCCGCAGCGGCGGCCGCTCGCTTCCTGCGGCCGGCCGGGGGCAGCCAGCGATCGCTTCCCCCCGCGGCTCCGGCCGCCCCTGGGTCCTAGCGAGGAACTCACCCTCCTCTGGGCGGGCAGCAGCCGGGCCGGGGCCGGGGGTGCCTCAGAGCGGGGCCAGGCGGGGCCCAGGACTCCCAGCGCACCCCCACCCCCCGCTTGCTGTGACCCCTCGGACAAGAGGCTAAGGGGTCCCCACTCCTCCCTGTGCTCTTTCTGCTCCGGCTCCTTCCATAGGCAGTGCGCACAGAGCTCCCGGCGTGGGGCTCCCCCAACCCCCTGAAATCCTGGGCCCCGCTGTAAGGATACGGCCGTTTCCTGTAGCCACCCGGGAAAGCCTGTAGCCATTTGGGAAGTCTAAAGCCTGAGGACTCCTTGGCCACCACGGGGAAAGAACAGCAGCCCCTAGCTGGGACACAGGGAGTCACAGGCTCACATCCCCTCCAACAGACTCACACCAGGCTGTTAGAGACCCTGACTCCTGCTGCTCACCCAGGGCCCTCTCTCCTGCCTGCCACTCCACCCCCCAAAATAAAGAGTTAAAATCCCAGGCAACACCAGGTCCATCGGCTAGTTAATAAACACACCGGTTCTTACCCCAAGACACGCTGACAGCAGATAGGTGAGATCAGACCAAATATTTATTAGAAGAAGAACGGCGGGAGAGAATTGTGCAAAAGATCCTGGGAGGCGCAGCCACAACCAGAGTCCTTTGGTCAGTTTCTCTGCAGGGTTGTGGCTTTGGAAGGACAAGGAGTCCTTTTCAGATTTCAAAGATCAGGGCACTCCAGATGGGTTTGGAAAGCTCAGCCTCCCAGCCCTGACTTCCCCCACCTCATCCAGCCAAAGAAGGGCTGAGATGACCACAGCAGGTGCCAAGGAGACAGTTTGCAGCCCCTCAACTGCACGCCGCCCTTGGGTAAACAACTTATGAATTAACAAAATATATTCATGAGTAGCAACAACACACAGGTGGTGTTGGAACATAACAGCCGGCTACAAATGAGAGCTCTAGAAGATGGGAAGTGAGGAAAGATTAATGGTGAGTATTTATGTTGTGAAGCAGCAAGACAATTCTGTTTCTTTAGGTGCCCCTTCTCCCAAAAGCTTACTCATAAATCCAACCACCTTCTCCCTACACTATAATGCCATCTAAACATGGAGCCATTTCCCATAGGCCAAGCATGTAGGAGGTGTCTCGCCTGTGTGGACGGCCGGAGGTATAACAAGGTCGGACCTCCTGAGGAAAGCTTTTCTCCTGGCCCACTCACTTCTGGAGTCTCACTCTTGTGTGGATTCTCCCACAACAAACAAAAGATTGAGGGGTTTCTGAAATCCTTCCAGCCTTCGAAGCACTCACAGCAGTAAGGGGCAATGCAGCTTATGGCGCGTGCCACCCTTCGTCTCAGTGAGCCACAAGATTGTCACAATGAAGAGGGATTCCCGGGATGGGGCGTTTTGCTGACTGCCCTTACAGCGTGCCTAGAATGTGCAGAACGCACTGACGGAACCGGAGCAGCACTTCAAGGGGAGGCAGAGGGAGCCCACGGCTCTCACAACGTTGCGGGCCATCGGCAGGGACCTCTCTTCCTGTGTCCTCACCGGATGTGCTTGTCGCTTTACTGACACTGGCAGGAGAAAGACTCTGCAGATGGAAACCAGCAGAATAAGGGAACCCTGTGGGTGGCAACGGTCAAGAAAACATCTTTGGGGGCTTATGTACAACCCCACTGGGCAGCACGTTGAACACCACAGACTTGCGTGGTCCCCGCTCCTGTATGGACTGTCTGATGTTTATCCAGCCTCTGTATGAAGCTTACCCCACCGGCTAAGCATGGATGAAGCTTTCCTCGTACATGTATTCTCTGATGATTAGGCAACCCAGCCCTCCATATAAAAGTTCTTCACAGTATGAAACTTATAGGGTCTTTTAATTGTCTGGGATGTCTCATGTCAAATCAGGACTGATCTCCATTGGAAACTTTTCTTCCATATGGATTTTCTGATGACTAACAAGGACCGATCTCCATTTGAAACTATTCCCACACACTTTACATTCATGGGGTCTTTCTGCTGTGTGGATTTTCTCATGTGAAACAAGGTTGGACCTCGACCTGAAGCTTTTCCCACAGTCTAAGCACTTATGGGGTTTCTCTCCAGTGTGGATTCTCTGATGTAAAATGAGGGCTGATCTCCACATGAAACTTTTCCCACAGTCCGAGCACTTATGGAATCTTGCTCTGGTGTGGACTGCTTGATGAGTAAGAAGAGCGGATCTCTGTGTAAAACATTTCCCACATTCCAAGCATGGATGGGATCTCTCTCCTGTGTGGACGGCCTGATGTGATATAAGAGCTGGTTTCTGTGTGAAAGCTTTTCCACAGATAAAGCACTTGTGGGGTTTCTCTGCAGTGTGGATGGCCTGATGCGTAACAAGGCCTGACCTCCACTTGAAAGTTTTCCCACAGACTAAGCACTTATGGGGTCTTCCTCCTCTGTGGATTTTCTCATGTGATAAAAGGTTAGATCTCCAGATGAAACTTTTCCCACAGTCTGAGCACTTATGGGGTTTTTCTCCTGTGTGGATTCTCTGATGGTTTATGAGGCATGACCTCTTTATGAAGCACTTTCCACAGTCTAAGCACTTATGGGGTCTCTCTCCAGTGTGTAATGCCTGATGTGTAAGAAGGGTTGACCTCTGTAAGAAACATTTCCCACATTCCAAGCACTTATGGGGTCTGTCTCCTGTGTGAATCTTCTGATGTGAAACTAGGTATGACCTCCGTAGGAAACTCTTTCCACAATCTGGGCACTTATGGGGTTTTTCTCCTGTGTGGATTCTTTGATGGTTTATGAGGTATGGCCTCTTTACAAAACTCTTTCCACAGTCTAAGCACTTATGGAGTTTCTCTCCTGTGTGGATTTTCTGATGTGAAACAAGGTTGGACACCCGTATGAAACTTTTTCCACAGTCTAAGCACTGGTGGGGTCTCTCTCCAGTGTGCGTTTCCTGATGTTTAAGAAGATCAGACCTACTTATAAAACTTTTCCCACAATCTAAGCACTTGTGAGGTCTCTCTCCGGTATGAATGGCTTGATGAGTACGAAGTGTTGATCTCTGCGTGAAAGATTTCCCACATTCCAAGCATTTATGGGGTCTTTCTCCTGTGTGGACGACCTCATGTGAAACAAGGGCTGATTTCTGTGTGAAAGCTTTTCCACAGATTAAGCACTTGTGGGGTTTTTCGCCAGTGTGGACAGCCTCATGTTTAACAAGGCATGACCTTGATATAAAACTTTTCCCACAGACAAAACACTTATGGGGTCTGTCTCCTGTGTGGATTTTCTGGTGTGAAACAAGGTTGCACGCCCGTATGAAACTCTTTCCACATTCTAAGCACTTATGGGGTCTCTCTCCAGTGTGTAATGCCTGATGAGTACGAAGGGTTGACCTCTCTGTGAAACTTTTTCCACAGTCTAAGCATTTATGAGGTCTTTCCCCTGTGTGGATGGCCTGATGGCTTATGAGGTTTGACCTCTGTATGAAACTCTTTCCACAGTCTAAGCACTTATGAGGTCTCTCTAATGTATGGGTTGCCTGATGCTTTAGAAGGTCTGAAATATTTATGTAACTCTTACCACAGTCTAAGCATGTATGGGGTCTCTCTCCTGTGTGGATTCTCTGATGCGAAACAAGGCTAGACTTCTGTATGAAACTTTTCCCACATTCTAAGCACTTATGGGGCCTCTCTCCTGTGTGAATGGCCCGATGGCCCACGAGAGCCGATTTCTGTATGAAACTCTTTCCACAGTCGGTGCACTTATGGGGTCTCTCCCCGGTGTGTATGGCCTGATGGGTAAGAAGATTTGACCTCTGTGTGAAACATTTCCCACATTCCAAGCACTTATGGGGGCTGTCCCCCGTGTGGATTCTCTGATGTGAAACAAGGTGAGACTTCTGTACAAAACTCTTTGCACAGTATAAGCACTTATGGGGTCTTTCCCCTGTGTGAATTGCCTGATGCTTTTTGAAGTCTGATCTGCGTAGGAAACCTTTTCCACATTGGGAGCATGTGTGGGATCTCTCTCCCATGTACCTTTTCTCATGGGCAACCAGTGCTGACTTCCCACTCAAAGTGTTCTCTCTCCCAAGGCATTGAGGGTGCTTTTCTCCCATTTCGCTCCTCTTGGCGTTATGAAGATCTGAGCCATTCGCGAATGTCTCCCCAAGCTCCAAGCACCAAGGAAGTTTTTCTCTAGGTCCTACTGTCTGAATTGCAATCTGCTGTGGTCTCAGAACGAAGCTGTTCCCATCACCGAGACACTCATCGTGATCCTCCTCCCTGGGGTTTGTCTGCTGGGCGGTGGGATCCTTGTCTCCTTCCCCATATTTAATAGATTCAGTCAGTTGCTTCCTTGGGGGGTTTCCCGGCAGCCTCTCCGACCTGGGCCAATTTCCCCAGGCTGCTCCCTGTTCCCACCACTGGGACAAATCCCCTTCAGCTCTTCCCACCAAGGTCCCCTCTGGTTCCATTGCCCCAGGGACGTCCTGCTGTTTATTCCCCTCCTGCTTCTTGCTCGCTCGCTCATCACCTGCAGGGAGGGAGACACAATCCAGACAGGAGTCACTGTGCTGGGGGGAAAGAGGAACAGCCCCAGGGGAAAACACAACACCCTGAAGTGTCACAGGCTGAGCAGTTGGATTGTCCCTCTGCTTCCCACCCAAACACTGACACCCAAACACTCCTAAGGTAAGAAACATGGGGAAGTAACTCCTGTAGCTGACAGGCGAGGTAGAAAATGTGGGAACGTATCTGTTGACTATACCCTGCCATGCATGAAACCAGGAAGAACTGAGGGCAACTACTGATACAACATTCTTAGAATTTCCAGCTTATCCCTTCATTCCCCGGATGGTTTCCGGGTCAGTCCTCACCTGTGCCGGCGCCTCTCAGGATCTCTCTTTCCTCCCTGGCCTGGAGATCAGACACCCACGGCTCTTCCCCTCGCTCCAGCTGGGTGATCAGCTCCGGTTTGGGAATGGGGAACCCTGCGTGCGGGGGGAATCAGACCAGATCAGGGAGCAGGGAAGGTCAAAAGAGCGTCTGTTACAAAGGACATTCTGTGAGTGGAACCTGTCCCTGAGGTGTGCTGGGGAACGGGGAACCCAAGAGGACAGGAACAGCGTCACCAAGCCCCCTTAGGGGAGGCAGATATCTGGGGAGGTGAGGGGAATTCTGATGCTCCAACAAGGTGCTCCCAGGATCTGTGATCTATTGAGACACCCAGTTCTGGAGTTATGCCCCTGCCTGTGTCTAAATTGGCACAGCCCAGATCCCTCCTCACAGCCGGTCATTGCCAGGGGCTGGGGCGAGCAGACATGGGAAACACCACTCACAGGGGCCCCCTGTGTCTTCCCCACCTTGAAATCTAGAGGGGTTCCATGAGGATCATTTCTCAGGCCCATGAAGCTTTAAAACCCATCCCAGAGAGCAGAGACTCCAGCCTCTCAGGGGGCGGCTGTGTCCCATGGAGCCTATTCCTGTCCCCTCCGTCGGACGGGGGAAAACCTGACCAGGGCCAGACATGCAGCCCAGGGGGCTTCTTTGAAACAAAGGGGCCAGGAGGCCCTTACCCAGCGAGGTCACCGCCTGGTAGTTCTCCTGCATGACGGCCCTGTAGAGGGCTCTCTGAGCGGGGCCCAGCAGCGCCCCCTGCCCCGGGGTGAAATACACAGCCACCTCCTCGAAGCTCACCGCCATCTGCAACGACCACAGGCCCCCGCTCAGCGCCGCTGCCCCGGCCCCCGGCCACACACGAACCACCGGGAGCCCCCGGGAAGGAGAATCCCGGCCCGGCCCGGCCCGTTCCCAGCAGCCGGGGGGCGTCAGGGGTCAGGCAGAGAGACCCTCGCCCCCCTCCCCGCAGCAGAGGGGCCGGGCCGGGTCCGCTCGCTGGCGGCCGGGCGCAGGGGGGCGGCGCGGGGCCAGCGGAGCTCCCGGAGCAGCAGCCTCCGCTCCCCGCAGCGCGGCCCGGGGCCACAAACAGCACGTGCGGCTGCCGGGCCCGGGGCGGGGATCGCAGCCAGCCCGGCGGGGACCACCCGGGGCCGAACCCTCCCCCTGCAGCCCGCCCGCCCGCCCGGGGGCACCGGGCACCGCTCCCGGGGCGGGGCTGGGCCGGGCCGGGCCGGGCCGGGGGCTCTTACCTTCCCCCCGAGCGCTGCCCGCCCTGGGCCAGGGGCAGGGGCAGGGGCTGGGACGGGCAGGGCCCTGGCCAGGCTGGGGGCGCTGCCCGCCCGGCCGTCCGCCCGCCAGGGAACGGCGGGATTAGCCCGGCTGCCGCTGCGGCTGGAGATTCCCCTCTCCCGGCTGCAGCCAGGGCTCCGGGGCCCCGCAGCAGCCCCCGCCCGCCCGGGAGGGAGGCGGGGAGCAGCGGCCCCGCAGCGCCGGCTGTTGCTTCCTGCGGGCGGGGCTGAACCCGCCCCTGCTCCCCAGCCCGCTGCTTCTGGGTCCTAGCGGGAAATTATCGCCACCCGCCCCCTATCCCACATTTGGCGCATGCGGCATCTCCCCCGCCGCCAGCCCCCCGCGCTCCCTCTCCTCGGGGGGCTGACGCTCCCCCAGGTCCCAGCGCGGCGCTGCCGGCCCAGAGGAGGATGAGTTCCCCGCTAGGACCCAGGGGCGGCCGGAGCCGCGGGGGGAAGCGATCGCTGGCTGCCCCCGGCCGGCCGCAGGAAGCGAGCGGCAGCCGCTGCGGGGCCTCTGCTCCCCGGCTCCCGGGCGGCAGGGCTGTGGCTGGGATGGAGCCAGCTCAGGTAAGGGCTGGTCAGGGAGCTGCTGGGATGCAGGGAGCAGACGGGGGGTGGGAAACCTGCTGATTTGCTGAGCAGGCCCCTGGGTGGGGTGTGACCGTCCCCCCATTTCACAAACAGGGACCCAGCCCCCCGAGGGCAGGGCTGGGAGAAGGGGGCAGACCCCCAGGGCTGTGACCTGGGCCCCCCAGCCAGCGGTGGCTGTGAACACAAAGGGAAGCTGCGGGGATCCTGTCCCTGTGCGTGGCTCAGAGCTCTGCATCCCACCCCCTGCTCTGGCTGGTGGGTGTGTGGTCAGAGCAGACCCGGCCCTTGTCCCTCTGCTGCGGGGAGGGGGGCGAGGGTCTCTCTGCCCGACCCCTGACGCCTCCTGGCTGCTCTGAACAGGCCGGGGATGGGATTATATTTTGCTGGATCTCCCCGTGTTTTCTTCCCATCTGTACTGGGCCTGTGGCTGGAGCTGCGGGCACTGAGCGGGGGCCTGTGGTCGTTGCAGATGGCGGTGAGCTTCGAGGAGGTGGCTGTGTATTTCACCCCGGGGCAGGGGGCGCTGCTGGGCCCCGCTCAGAGAGCCCTCTACAGGGCCGTCATGCAGGAGAACTACCAGGCGGTGACCTCGCTGGGTAAGGGCGTCCCGGCCCCTCGGGGACTAGCAGCCCGGGGGGTCTGCGTGTGCGACACTGGGCAGGTTCTTCCCTGGTCGGGTGGACGGGACAGGAATGGGTTCCATAACCCACAGCTGCGGGATGAGGGAGACTGGCATCTCTGTGCCTTCTCCGGTGGGTTGTAGAACCGCATGGACTTGCTCACTGGTCCTCCTGCAAACTCTCTGGAGGTCAAGGTGGAGAAGCCCCGTATTGCCCTATTCACCTCCCTGCTTGGGGCTAACTCCAGCTGTGAGGCAGGATCTGGGCTCTGCAGATCTACAAAGAGTCGGGGTTTTACTTCAGAGCAATTTGTGTCATCAAGGCTGTGGAGAGCACAGATCCTGTCAGAATTCCCCTCCCCTCCCCAGACCTCGGCCTCTCCCCACGGGGCTCAGTGACCTTTTCCCGTGCTCTTGGGTTCCCCATTCCCCAGCACAGCCTGCAAACTGGTTACACTCAAACAATATCCTTTGGGACAGATGCTTTCTCAGCTGTCCCTGCTGCCCTGATCTGGTCTGATTTCCCCCCATGCGCAGGGTTCCCCATTCTCAAACCGGAGCTGATCGCCCAGCTGGAGCGAGGGGAAGAGCCGTGGGTGTCCGATCTCCAGGCCGGGGCGGAAAGAGAGATCCCGAGAGGAGCTGGCGCAGGTGAGGACTGACCCGGAAACCATCTGGGGAAGGAAGGAAAAAGCTGAGAATTCCACGAATGTTATCTCAGTAATTGTCCTTGGTTGTTCCTGGTCTCATGCATGGCAGAGTATAGTCAATGGATATTCCTCGCAGTTTTCCACCTATCCTGTCAGCTGCGGGATTTACTCCTCCATGTTTCTTACCCAGTGAGTGTTTGTGGGTCAGGGTTTGGGTGGGAAGCGGAGGGATAATGCAGCTGCTCAGTCTTCGGTGTGTTGTGTTTTCCCCTGGTGCTGTTCCTAGTGACTCCTGTCTGGATTGTGTCTCCCTCCCAGCAGCTGATGAGCGAGTGAATGAGAAGGAGGAGGGGAATAAACAGCAGGACGTCCCTGGGGCAATGGAACCAGAGCAGACCTTGGTGGGAAGAGCTGAAGGGGACTTTTCCCGGTGCTGGGAACAGGGAGCAGCCTGGGGAAATTGGCCCAGGTCGGAGAGGCTGCTGGGAAACCCCCCATTGAAGCAACTGGCTGAATCTGTTAAATGTGGGGACGGAGGCAAAGATCCCACAGCCCAGCAGACAAACCCCAAGGAAGAGAAACGCTATGAATGGCTCAGTGACAGGAACAGATTCATTCTGAGACCACAGCAGACTGCAGTTCCAACAGTAGGTCCTGGAGAGAAACCTCCTCAGTGCTTGGAGCTTGGGGAGAGATTCATTGATGGCTCAGATCTCCATAACCCTGGCAGAAGTAAAAGGGGAGAGAAACAGCCTCAGTGCCTTGTGGGAGGGAACAGTTTGAATTGCAAGTCAGTCGTGATTCCACAAGAGAGACGATCTACAGGAGAGAGGCCCCATAAGTGCCTACAGTGTGATAAAACTTTCATAAAGAGATCAGCGCTGCTATATCATCAGGCAATCCACACGGGAGAAAGACCCCATAAGTGCTCAGATTGTGGAAAGAGTTTCATTCAGAAGTCTCGCCTTGTTTCACATCAGACCATCCACACAGGGGACAGCCCCCATAAGTGCTTGGAATGTGGGAAATGTTTCACACAGAGGTCAATCCTTCTTACCCATCAGGCAGTCCACACTGGAGAGAGACCCCATAAATGCTTGGACTGTGGAAAGAGTTTCATGCAAAAGTCAGTGCTCCTTAAACACCAGGCTGTCCACACAGGAGAGAGACCCCATAAGTGTTTAGAGTGTGGAAAGTGTTTCAAACAGAAGACAATCCTTGTTTCTCATCGGAAAATCCACAAAGGAGACAGACCCCATAAGTGCTTAGACTGTGATAAGAGTTACATAAAGAGATCAGATCTTATAAATCATCAGGCAAACCACACAGGTGAGAGACCTCATAAATGCTTAGACTGTGGAAAGAGTTTCATACAGAGGTCACACCTCATAAACCATCAGGCCATCCACACAGGAGAAAGACCCTATCAGTGCTCAGACTGTGGGAAAAGTTTCATTCGGCGGTTCAACCTTGTTTCACATGAGAAAATCCACACAGGAGAAAAACCCCATAAGTGCTTAGTCTGTGGGAAAAGTTTCAGAGTAAGGTCATGCCTTGTGACACATCAAGTCGTCCACACAGGAGAGAGATCCCATAAATGTTTGGAATGTGGGAAATGTTTTACACAGAGATCAACCCTTCGTACACATCAAGCTCTTCACACTGGGGAGAGACCCCATAAGTGCTTGGAGTGTGGGAAAAATTTCATAAGGAGATCTGAGCTTCTGAAACATCAGGTAATACACACCAGAGACCGACTCTATAAGTGCTTAGACTGTGGAAAAAGTTTCTTATGGAAGTCAGTTCTTGTTTCTCATCAGAAAATCCACAGAGGGGACAGCCCCCATAAGTGCTTGGAATGTGGGAAATGTTTCACACAGAAGTCTATCCTTCTTATTCATCAGGCAATACACACCGGGGAGAGACCCCATAAGTGCCAAGTCTGTGGAAAGAGTTTCCTGAAAATGTCAGCAGTCATTAAACATCAGACCATTCACACAGGAGAGAGACCCTGTAAGGGCTTAGACAGTGATAAGAGTTTCATGAAGAGATCAGCCCATATAAATCATGAGGCAGCCCACTCAGGAGAAAGACCCCATAGGTGCTCAGACTGTGGAAAAAGTTTCGTTCGGAAGTCCAGCCTTGTTTCACATCAGAATATCCACACAGGAGAAAAACCGCATAAGTGCTTAGAGTGTGGGAAATGTTTCACACAGAGGTCCACCCTTCTAACACATCAGGCAATGCACAAGGGAGAGAGACCCCATAAGTGCTCAGACTGTGGAAAGAGTTTCATAAAGAGATCAGTCCTCATAAACCATCAGGCCACACACACAGGGGAGAGACCCCATAAGTGCTCAGACTGTGGGAAAGGTTTCATACAAAAGTCTCGCCTTCTGTCACATCAGAAAATCCACACAGGAGACAGACCTCATAAGTGCTTGGAGTGCGGGAAATGTTTCACACAGAGGTCAATACTCCTTACTCATCAGGCCATACACGCTGGAGAGAGACCCCATACATGCCTAGACTGTGGCAAAAGTTTTATGCACAAGTCATCCCTCATTAAACATCAAGCCGTCCACACAGGAGAGAGACCTCATAAGTGCTTAGACTGTGACAAAAGTTACATAAAGAGATCAGAGCTTATCAACCATCAGGCAGTCCACACAGGACAGAGACCCCATAAGTGCTCTGACTGTGGAAAGAGTTTCATACAAAGATCAGCCCTCATAAACCATCAAGCAATCCACACAGGTGAGAGACCTCATACATGCTTTGAATGTGGAAAGAGTTTCATACACAGGTCTGACCTCATAAAGCATCAGGTCATCCACTCAGGAGAAAGACCCCATCAGTGCTCAGACTGTGGGAAAAGTTTCATTCGGAGGTCCAACCTTGTTTCACACCAGAAAATCCACACCGGAGACAGACCCCATAAGTGTTTTGTCTGTGGGAAAAGTTTTATATCAAGGTCATGCCTTGTTAAACACAAGGCCGTCCACACCGGAGAGAAACCCCACAAGTGCTTAAGCTGTGGAAAAGCTTTCACACAGAAATCAGTACTTGTTTCCCATCAGGCCATCCACACAGGAGAGAGACCCCATAAATGCTTGGAATGTGGGAAATGTTTTACACAGAGGTCAACCCTTCATACGCATCAGGCTGTCCACACAGGTGAGAGACCCCATAAGTGCTTGGACTGTGGGAAAAATTTCATAAGGAGATCTCAGCTTCTTAAACATCAGAAAATGCACACAGGAGACAGACTCCACCAGTGCTTAGACTGTGGTAAGAGTTTCATAAAGAGATCAGAACTCATAAATCATCAAGCTGTCCACATGGGAGAGACCCCATAAGTGCTCAGACTGGCAAAAGTTTCATGTCGAGGTCAGACTCGTGTTAGCTGTCAGGCATTCCCTGCAGAAGAAAGATCTCATAAGTGCTTAGATTGTAGAAAAAGTTTTACATGGAGGTCAGGGTTTCTGAACCATCAGGCAGTCCCTATATGAGGGAAACGTCATACGTGCCTGGAGCATGGGAAAAGCTTTATACGGAGGTCGTAGTGGGAGACTCAGTGGTGTTCCGCATGCAGCCCAATGGGGTTGTACATGAGCCCGTAAGACTTTGTTGACTGTTGCCTGCGCACAGGGTTGACTTATTCTGCTGGTTTTCATCTTCAGAGTCCTGCCAGTGTTACTAAAGCAACAAGCACATCAGGCGAGAGCACAGGAAGTGAGGGGCCTAGTGATAGCCCACAACATTGTGAAACCCTCTGCATTCCCTCAGAGTGCGCATATATCACATAAATATCTTGTGGCACCGGCTGCTGCAGAGCCCGGTGTACCCTTGAGCTGGCTTTCAGGTGACTTTGTAAAGGAGAAGCAGTTGGCATTATCTTCTGCAAATTGTAACCAAACTTGTTTTTCTGGGGGCAGGCCCACAGTCATGCAGGAGGTTGAATTAAAGTATGGAACTCCAGCTTCGTTAATACTGTAGCTTGAGTCAAGACACTTTCATTCGACCTTCCGTGCCTTCTCTGTCGCTGGTAATCAATGGGAGCAATCACTCATCCTGACTTCCATTACTCTGAAAGAGTATCACCACCAACATGGGCCCCCTGTGAGTTCATTTTCACACGTCCCTACCAGACATGTGAAATCAAACTCCGGAAGATCAACCTCGCAACCGTCGACCTTCCTGTGAGTGTTGTGTAGCCTGAGGCCTGGTCCAAAGTAGATCCCAGATACGCAATTCTAGCCACGTCATCAGCGGAGCTAGGATTGACATATCAGGATCGACTCTTTTCTTTTGTGTAGATCAGGCATCTTCAGGCGCGTGCCAATGTCCCTTACTCCATGCGATAGCACATCCTTTTCAAATACGATAGCAGGGAGTGCCATGGTTGATGGCCAAGCCCGGAGATTGATTTTGACATGCGGCAAAATCAATCCCTGGAAGATGGATCACAGCCCGACGACTGCCCCAAGTAAAGACATACCCTGTGTGGTTGGTGGTACAATAAGTCAAATTGACTTCAGTTGTACATTGTAAAGATTCACTGTGTTTTATTTTTGAATACAATTATTTGTTCTGTACCTAATTCTACATCTCTAAGTGCAGTGTTCATGATAAAGACATTGTCATATGGTACCTGCGTTCGGTGAATTAAAAAAAACCAACAACCTATTTTGCTTATTGGGTGCCAGGTTTTGGCCTTAGACACAAATACATAGTGATGATTCTATTTGGCTTTTGTGTTCCAGTTGAGATTGATGTATTTGAAAATGTGTGAAACCTCAGAAATAACGAAAGACGTGGTATTCTCTTGTCGCTTACCAGCATGATGAGTCACGGTTCATTGTTAATGACTTGAAGGCCCTAGAAGGCAGTAATTGTAGCTGGCTGTGGTTACCTATATGTGGCCCTTGTGCAGCAACGTATTTTGTTAATTCATAGAATCATAGAACACTAGGACTGGGAGGGACCTCAAGAGGCCATCGAGTCCAGCCCCCTGCCCCATGGCAGGACCAAGTACTGTCTAAACCATCCCTGACAGACATCTATCTAACTTGTTCTTAAATATCTCCAGCGATGGCGATTCCACAACCTCCCTGGGCAATTTATTCCACTGTTTGACCACCTGACAGTTAGGAACTTTTTCCTAATGTCCAACCTGAACCTCCCTTGCTGCAGTTTAAGTCCATTGCTTCTTGTTCTATCCTCAGAGGCCAACAAGAACAAGTTTTCTCCTTCCTCCTTATGACTCCCTTTTAGATACCTGAAAACCGCTATCATGTCCCCCCTCAATCTTCTCTTTTCCAAACTAAACAAGCCCAATTCTTTCAGCCTTTCTTCATAGGTCACATTCTCTAGCCCTTTGATCATTCTGGTTGCTCTTTTCTGGACCCTCTCTAGTTTCTCCACATCTTTTTTGAACTGCGGTGCCCAGAACTGGACACAATACTCCAGCTGAGGCCTAACCAGCGCAGAGTAGAGCGGGAGAATGACTTCTCGCGTCTTGTTCACAACACAGCTGTTAATGCATCCTAGGATCATGTTTGCTTTTTTTGCAACAGCATCACACTGCTGACTCATATTTAGGTTGTGGTCCACGAAAACCCCTAGATCCCTTTCTGCTGTAGTCGTTCCTAGACAGTCTCTCCCCATTCTGTATGTGTGAAACTGATTGTTCCTTCCCAAGTGGAGCACTTTGCATTTGTCCTTATTAAACTTTGTCCTGTTTACCTCAGACCATTTCTCCAATTTATCCAGATCCTTTTGAATTGTGCCCCTATCCTCCAAAGCAGTTGCAACCTCTCCTAGCTTGGTATCATCTGCAAACTTAATAAGAGTATTTTCTATGCCGATATCTAGATTGGTGATGAAGACATTGAACAGAACCGGTCCTAACACAGACCCCTGCGGAACCCCACTTGTTATACTTTTCCAGCAGGATTGAGAGACATTAAGAACTACTCTCTGGGTATGGTTATCCAGCCAGTTATGCACCCACCTTATAGTAGCCTCATCTAAATTGTATTTGCCAAGTTTTTTTATAAGAATTCACAGGGTAAAAGGGAACACTAGCATTTCAATTAAACTTGTGTGTAATGGTGTCATGGTATAGATCTGTATCTCTTCAAAGTTTGTGGTAAATCTACTCTGAACTGCTTTACAGCAGCGTTTCCCCATTTTATTTGGCCATGTAAACCTTTTAAACTTGAAAGAATTTTGTGGAACCCCATTCCCAGGCTCTGTCCCTCTTGGCCCCCAAACCCACCCCCCTTCTCCGGGTTTTACCTGCCTCAGCCCCTAAATCCACCCTCCTATCCCCAAACACTACCCCCCATCCCACAAACCCCCCCCCCACCTGAGAATTAAACCCTCTCAGCCTAACCCATCTGTGGCGCTGGCTGGGGAGCCTGTGGCAGACAATGATGTGAGCCCAGCGGAGGGAAAGGGGGCATGAAGATGTTCAGCTGGGAGGGCTGAGCTGAGCCACACCCGCCGGAGGGTATGTCCACTTGGGGAGCAGGTTGAGTGAGGGGCTTTTTGTGTCCCCCTTCCACCGCCGCTGAAATAATGCAACTCAATTCCGTTGATTTGTGGCCAGATCCCTCCCACCGCCCTGCTGGACATTAAACCAATTAAATTTCGTTCCATTATTTCAATGGTGGCAGGGCCAGCAGCCGCAAAGCAGACAGCTTTTGGAATGGGATTTTCTCACAGAACCCTATTTTCCCTGCAAGGAACTGGGGGATCCATGGAGCTGCATTTGAGACCCACTGCTTTATGCTACTCTCTGTCGTTTAATTCCCTGTGCTGTTGAGGAAACAGGTCACTTCAAAAACCAGTCGTTCGGCCAACAACTGCAAAAATGTCTCCTTGGGACTCGATTTTGTCGCCTCAGCCCTTCTTTGGCTGGGTGTGGGGTGAGTGGGAGCTGGGAGGCCGAATCTCCAATCCCACCTGAACTGCCCTGATATTTGAATTGTGAAAAGGACTCCTTGCTATTTCAAAGCAACAACTCTGCAGTGAAACTGACCGAAGGACTCTGTGTCCCTACTTACACAAGTCTGTCTGGCCTTTCTTCTTTTAATAAACCTTAGTGGGGTTAATATGAATGGGCTGTAAGTGCGCATTTGGGAAAGAACTGGAGGGTTTATTAATGAGCGGATGTACCTGGTGCTGCTTGGGTCCTTCACTCTTTATTTTTGAGGGGTACGGTGGGATGCAGGACCGAGGGCCCCGTGTGGAGGTGCAGGAGTCAGGACAGGAGGTTACATCATAGAATCGCAGAATCCTAGGGCTGGAAGGGAGCTCAGGAGTCATCTAGCCCAGCCCCCCTGCCCAAAGCAGGACCAACCCCAACTAAATCATCCCAGCCAGGGCTTTGTCAAGCCGGGACTTAAAAGCCTCTAGGGATGGAGATTCCACCACCTCTCTAGGCAACGCGTTCCAGCGCTCCACCACCCTCCTGGGGAAAGAGTTTTCCTAAAATCCAACCTACTCCTCCCCCTCTGCAACTTCAGACCATGGCTCCTTGTTCTGCCGTCCGCCACCACTGAGAACAGCCTCTCTGCAGCCTCGTTAGAGCCCCCCTGCAGGAAGGCGAAGGCTGCTGTCAGATCGCCCCCAGTCTTTTCCTGTGCAAACTAAACAAGCCCAAATCCCTCAGCCTCTCCTCATAGGTCATGTGCTCCAGCCCCTGAATCGTTTTTCATTGGCTTCCCGGTGGGCCCAGGAGTGGTGGTAGGAGATGTTCTGGGAATCCTGGGCCCAGCGTGGCCCAGGGTCGCTGTGCTGCTGAGCCGCCCTGGGCCAGACGCTCTGCAGAATCTTAATGCTACAAACGCCCAGGGGGAGCCACAGCGCTTTGGGTCCTTCCCGCAGCCGCCAATTTCTCGCTAGGACCCGGGGGCGGCCGGAGCCGCGGGGGGAAGCGATCGCTGGCTGCCCCCGGCCGGCCGCAGGAAGCGAGCGGCAGCCGCTGCGGGGCCTCTGCTCCCCGGCTCCCTCCCTCCCTCCCGGGCGGGCGGGGGCTGCTGCGGGGCCCTGGAGCCCTGGTTGCAGCCGGGAGAGGGGAACCTCCAGCCGCAGCCGCAGCCGGGCCAGTCCCGCTGCTCCCCGGGAGCCGCTCCCCGGGCGGGCAGCGCCCCCAGCCTGGCCAGGGCCCTGCCCGGCCCAGCCCCTGCCCCTGCCCCTGCCCCTGGCTTAGGGCGGGCAGCGCTCCGGGGGAAGGTAAGAGCCCCCGGCCCGGCCCGGCCCGGCCCAGCCCCGGGAGCGGTGCCCGGTGCCCCCGGGCGGGAGGGCGGGCGGGCTGCAGGGGGAGGGTTCGGCCCCGGGCTGCTCCCCGCCGAGCTGGCTGCGATCCCCGCCCCGGGCCCGGGAAGCTGCTGCCGGGGGGGGCGGGGAGCCGGTGCCGGGTTAAGTGTCGGCCCGCCGGGGTGCCCAGGCAGCCGCGGAGCAGTCACAGCTGCCCCCGGGGGTGTCCGCAGGGAACTACCCGCCCCCATCCCCGGGGGAACAGGTGGGGAAACTGAGGCACGCTCTGTGTTGAGAGAGACCCTTAGGAGCACTCTTGCTTCCTCGCAGACTAAGGGGAAGCAGGAGTAAGAAGTGGGGAGTGGGGGTCAGCTCCCAGCCCGGCCGGGATCCAGCCCTGCACCCCCTGGGCAGAGGGACTCTCAGAGGACCAGCCGGAGGAGGTGAGAGAGGACAAGCCAGTGGCTGACCCGGCTGGAGCCCGGCACTGATGGGGTGGGGGAGGAAACCCAGGGGGGTGACGGACACTGTGGGGGCAACACCCCAAGTGGCCCCTTTGATTTGCTCTTTTCCCAGCGTGGGGCTCAGAGATGCTGTGACGGGAGGTCTCAGAGGGACCTGGTGGGTTTAGTTCTGCTGGGAGGAGCCTGCCCTGGGGAGTAATTAACTCCCTGTGTTTCTTCCCAGCTGGGCAGTCCTGGGATCAGAGCCTCTGTCTGCAGGGGGAGAGCCAGGGGGAGTCGGGGTGTGACAGGGACTCAACCCCCTTCTGACCCCTCTCCTATTACCCCTCTCACCGGACAGGCTGAGCACCCACGTCTAGACTTGGCTGCAGATCGTCCCGTCTTCCCGCCACCAGAGCAGGCCCGTGGCTGGGATGGAGCCAGCACAGGTAGGGGCTGGTCAGGGAACTGCCGGGCGGTGACAGACTGTGGTAAACCTGCTGCTTTTCTGAGCAGGCCCCTGAGTGGGCGAGACCTGGCAGGGCTGGGGACGGACAGGATTCTGGGATTCGCTCCAGCGCAGAGCCGGGGTCGGGGCCGTCGGGGAGGATGGAGCCCACCTGCTGTTTATGCCAGCAGAGCTCCAGGCCTTGCCGGGGGGTGCACAACGAACTGGGAAGTCTCCCCTCTTCCTCTCTGAGGCCTGCAGCGGCGTCCCATGACGCTCTGCCCCTCGGCGTTGGCCCGGTCCCGCCCCCCCGGTGCAGCGTGCGTAAAACACGTCGCCTGTCGGAGACGCCGGTAGAGAGAACCTATCTCCGTAGCGCCAATTGCAGTCAGCTTGCAGAGGGTAGTGACCGCGTGGGGGGCTGGGCGGAGAAGGCCGGAGGCGCGTCATGTCACACGCCAGCAGGCCTGTCCGCGGGCCTTGAGCAGCATCCTGCAGGCCCCCGCGCAGAAAAGCGGAAACTTCCATTCCTGGAGTGCAGCCGAGCTCCCGTCCCTGTGTTACGGCCTGTTACACCCTCAGCCCTGCAAACGTAAACACCAGCCGGCCGTGCCCGCCCTGACAGCTGCGCTTGAGCTGGGAACCGAGGAAACCAGGCAACGGGGCACTCTTGGCTTCAGCCTCGTGAGAACGCTGAACGTGGCGCTGAGCCAGGGCGCACACACCCAGGAAACCGAAGGGAGAAAATCTCTCTGAGGTCCCGCCCCGGTGAGTCTCACCGGGGACTTACAGCCTCGGAGGGGCCCCGGATTCCCGCAGCGGGAGCCACGTGCCTCACGGCCCTGGGCTGAGGTGTTCTGGGACCGGGTCTCCCCACGGCAGAAAGGGACGTGAGCGTTCCAAAGGGCTTCTTGCCCCATGGCGAGCACGGCCCTGCGGTGCTTTGTGCTTGCGCGTGTGCCCCTGGGAAGTGCCGTGTCTCAGCCGCGTCGTAAGCGTGATAAAGTCCATTAAGTCCACTGGGCTGAAGCTGAGCCCAGAATCCTGTCTGGCCTTGGCCCTGCGAGGTGACGTGTCGGCCTCCTGGACACGAATTGCGGAATCGCAGCGTCCGAGTGCGGGAAGAGGCGAGCCGGGAGTGCGGAGTAAGGAGGGAGCTGGGGGCTGCTTTGCTGGAGGGGATTCTGGGGTGGCCGGCCGCCTCCCGGTGGAGTCCTGTTGATGGGGCATCATGCCAGGGGGCTCCCCCGGTGGGGTGGGAGAAGGGGCAACTCCCGCAGTCACCACAAGAAATTGCAGAACTCCTGGAGGCTGCAGTAAGCACCTGTTCGGGCCACAGGTAATGTCGGGACTGGGCCTGGTGCGGGCTGTTCCTCAGCCTCTTGGATACAGTTAAGAAAGCCGAGGCCGTTACGCTCTGGCGGTTAGTTGTTAAGGACTGGGACGTGGGACGGGAACATCTGAGCCACCTTCTCCTCTGAGGGGGGGATAGCAACCAGGAGCAGGAGGCTGAATAAAGCAAAGGGCCCAACCTCAGCAGACTCGAATCTGCAGAGCCTACACCCAGCCTGAACCCCAGGTAATGCAGGGACGGTATAAGCCGAGGAGTGGGGAATCCGTTCTCAGCTGGCTCCGATGAGTGTGGCAGGATGGAGCTCATGCTGTACAGCAGAGGATGCAGACAAGACCTGTAATGCCTGTAGAAGATGGTGTAGAGGCGTTTGACTCTGACCCGCAGTTTATCTCAACAAGACGTCTCTGTGAGGGATCTTCGGCTGGACCGAAACCGAATCTGAGCCCATCTCATTCCCTGCCCGTCTGATCCGCGGGTGGGGTGAGTTACAGACTGGCAAAAACTTAGCAGCACCTGGCAGAGCTCGGTGTGTGGGGAGTGGTTTGTTTTACAAAGCAGGTGTTAGCTGCTTTTCCTTTGTGTTCCTAATAAGCCGGTTGTTCTTGCCTTACTCCCCACCCCGAAAAGATCTCTCCTCCGCTCCCTGCAGTGAGGGCAGGTTGGGAAAATATTCTGTCTTAATAGTAACGCTGTCACGAGGAAGAGTGTGGCTTTGTGTTTGTGGTTTGTACTCATCTTGTTCAGTTGTGCATAACGCTAAGTGGCAATGAATGCACACGTGGGGTCACAACACTTCAGGCCAGGCAAGGCCCAGAAAAGAAAATGCGAAACCACTGTGGGCGTAAGATTCTCTTCCAAGTGTTTTAAAGCCATGATTCCGGCTTCCCGCTTCTCTGCCCAGGCGATGTGTTATCTGGTCGGTTGCTCCTTATGACGCATTATCAGCTACTTCCTGGTAAAACAGATGCCAGTAATCTACAAAAAACTGGCAGGGCCACCGTGGCATTTTAATGTCTTGCAAACCCAAATGCCTAGCAGCTGCCTGGACTGCAGTGGAAGAACAATACAATGGGGCACTCTCTGAAATGCACCCTGGCAGGCAAAGTAAAGGGAAAGTTTTGGAAGATACAGCTCAAACCTGGAGCATAAGCTTTTGTGGGCAAAACCTGCTTCACCAGGTGAAAGAGGTCTTTTGCCCGCAAAAGCTGGTGCTCCAAAATATCTGTTCATCTATCAGGTTGTTCTCAGAGATACAGACTAACATGGCCACCTCTCTGATACTAAAACCTGGGTCTCACATTAAGTTGTAATGGTGTCGTAATGCTTGGATTCTGTGCAGGAAGACCGTTCTCCAAGCCGTACTGTCAATGTGTATACCTCTCACACTGGCCACAGCTGTCTAGCATGAACTGTAACCCTGCAGGATGCCGGTAGGCCCATCACCGCGAGCCAGTATCCGCTTGCAAGCGTCAACCTTGGGGTAGCCGAACCTATGTGAACAGTTGCAGACGGCTATACCCTTGAATTTCATTGTCATTATACAAATAAAGAGGACAGCTAACAGACAAATTAATATTAGGACCTAGGTGGGAACCAGGACAATTAACCAGTGAGAGAGGAGAAGTGTGATTAGCAAAAGGCATAACAGATACGCTGCTATTTCTACACCAACTTGCAGCGTTGCTACTGTAACCCGAAGGGTGACCTTTTGCTTGTGAGAGTCGATGTACGGGATGCTGGCTCATGGTGATGAGCCCCTTGCAGGAGTGTGCGGTGTTCCCGTTGCTGCTGGACAGCTGGGGCTGGTGGCACTTGTGTAGTCCTTGATGGTCTGGCTTGGAGAACTGTTTTTCCGCAAAGAATTCAACCGTTACAGCATCATTAGTTATGCAGATGTCTTAATTGGAGAAACATGGACCTGTTTAAATGCCCTGTCCTGGAAAAGTGTTAATTATTATTAGCAAGGACTGACTGCTTTCTTTACTCCTAGCTCATTTGTCTATGAACTCAGTTTGAACCTGGTGCCTCGGACCAAGCTGTCTTAGATGTATTACAGGTTGTCGGCGTGGAAGACGTGTTTCATTTTGGCCACACCAAATTCATTTGCTTGTTCAGGTTTTAGCTGTATCTTCCATAGCCTTCCCTTTAATCTGCCTCACAAAGTACCCTTGAGAGAGGGATTTTTCATGAGGTTGATGGATTTCCATCGGACCAAGCGGGTCTTTGCCCACAAAAGCTTATGCTGCAAAATATCTGTTAGTCTGTAAGGTGCCACAGGACTTCTTGTTGTTCTCGAAGATACAGACTAACTTGGCTACCCCTCTGAGACTTGAGGGAGGGTGTCGTTAATAGACACTGCACCTGTTCATTCAGGCAGCTGCTAGGCATTTGGGTTTGCAGGAGTGAAAAATATAGTGCCGTGCCCTGCTAGATTTTATTCATAGGTTACCAATGTCTGTTTTACAGGGGGGTTCACGATAATGCCTCCTTACTAGCAACCAACCAGATAACACACGGCCTTGTCAGCAAAACGGAAAGCTGAAGCCACGACTTTAAAGTAATTGGGGCAGAATTTGATACCCACAGTGTCTTTTACCTCTTCTGGGTTTGGGTTTTGCCTGGCCTGAAGTATTGTGAACCTACATGTATATTCAGCACTATATATGCAACTGAACAGTGCTACCAATAAGATAAACACATTCATAAAATACGAAACCACACTGCTTATGGGCACAGAGGATCCAGGGTGTTTTAGGTTGTTCTTCAGGAAATACCAGTTTTTCCTGTGTGTCTGAAAGACAAAAAGAACATTTTTTCTACCCCTTGTGGGAGTGTGTAGATAATTCCTCCAAACTCTCCTTTCATGTACAAATCCGGTTGCCTGCTTGTGTGGGCCCAGTCCTGTTTTCATAGCTGAAACTTTTTTTTATGGATACAGGTTCTTATCTCACTGCCAGCATGGCGAGGAGTACCACCCACCTCACACCTCTGGGTACCTTTCCTTGGTCTCAAGCTACAGCGGGAGAGGGGGAGGTTGGATATTAGAAACAATTATTCCACTGCATGGGTGGTGAAGTGCTTGAATGCGTTACCTAGAGAGGTGGTGGAATCTCCATCCCTGGAGGTTTTTAAGTCCTGGGTTAACCAAGCCCTGGCTGGGGTGATTTCATTCAGGTTGGTCCTGCTTTGGGCAAGGGGCTGGACTCGATGGCCTCCTGAGCTCCCTTCCAGCCCCAGGATTCTTGCGTAAGTCTCAGATTTATTCCTGCAGTTAGCTCATTGTGCTAAATGCCTTGTCACAGACCAGGCAGGCTAAAGCAGTGTCTCCTTCCTGCACGGATGTTCGGAACTTGAAAGCCAATGTATTAGAAGCCCTCTCGGGGAGCCTCTTCACAGGAGTCTTCACGCTTCAACATCGTTTCCAAAAATGCACTCACCAGCTAACAGACAAGTGTCCCTGTTCTCTGCCTTAGCCTCTCTGAAACCTATACCAAGGACCAGGTCAGGACACAGGCTCGAAGCCCTGGCCTTTTCAGGCTGGATACTGCTATAACCGAGCCTGGCCAATAATCAGAGAGTTGGATACTAAACCTCTCTCCTTAGTCAGCCATACTATGACTGGGGGTCACCTCCAACAGGAGCCTGGTATTGGCATGCACGGTGAATCTACTCTTGGGTGACTGTGGCAGCTGCCCCTTCTCCCATCCCACCGGGGGATCCAGCCAGCACAATCCTGAGGTCTGCAGGAGGGCCTGCTGGTGTATCACATGGCAGTGGGGTGTGACTGTCCCCCCATTTCTCAAACAGGGCCCAGACCCCCGGGGGCAGGGCTGGGAAAACGGGGCAGACCCCCAGGGCTGTGACCGGGGCCCCCCAGCCAGCGGTGGCTGTGAACACAAAGGGAAGCTGCGGGGATCCTGTCCCTGTGTGTGGCTCAGAGCTCTGCATCCCACCTCCCGCTCTGGCTGGTGGGTGTGTGGTCAGAGCAGACCCGGCCCTTGTCCCTCTGCTGTGGGGAGGGGGGCGAGGGTCTCTCTGCCCAGCCCGTGACGCCTCCTGGCTGCTCTGAACAGGCCGGGGATGGGATTATATTTTGCTGGATCTCCCCGTGTTTTCTTCCCATCTGTACTGGGCCTGTGGCTGGAGCTGCAGGCGCTGAGCGGGGGCCTGTGGTCGTTGCAGATGGCGGTGAGCTTCGAGGAGGTGGCTGTGTATTTCACCCCGGGGCAGGGGGCGCTGCTGGGCCCCGCTCAGAGAGCCCTCTACAGGGCCGTCATGCAGGAGAACTACCAGGCGGTGACCTCGCTGGGTAAGGGCGTCCCGGCCCCTCGGGGACTAGCAGCCCGGGGGGGTCTGCGTGTGCGACACTGGGCAGGGTGTTCCCCGCTCAGGTGGGAGGGACAGGAATGGGTTCCCACGCGCCCTGCGGGTGTGACTGGCATCTCCGTCCGCTCAGCAGAGAGACCCGGTGTCAGAAGCTCCTGCCCGTGCTAAAGGATACTCGTGGAACCCCTCGGGAGTTCTCTGCGGAGAAGCCATGTGTTGTCCTGTGATTGGCACACCCAGTCTCTGCTCACCTCCCTCCTTGGGACTAGCTCTGGGCTCTGCAGGTTAAGATATTGGAAGGGTTTCACAGCAGAGCTGTGGGAGTGTCAGCACGGCCTCTGAATGCTCATGTGGGTGCCACAATTCCCCTCCTCTCCCCAGGGGGCTCAGTGATCCTGTTCCCATCTCCTTGGGTTCCTCATTCCCCAGCACAGCCCAGGAACAGGTTCCTCTCAGGGAACGTCCTTTGTGACAAACACTCTCTCAGCCCTCCCAGCCCCTGACCTGGTGTGATTTTCCCCCCCTGCGCAGGGTTCCCCATTCCCAAACCGGAGCTGATCGCCCGGCTGGAGCGAGGGGAAGAGCTGTGGGTGTCTGATCTCCAGGCCGGGGAGGAAACAGGGAACCGAAAAGACATCGGCACAGGTGAGGACTGACATAGCATCCATCTGGGGAATGATGGGAAAAGTTGAGAATTCCCAAAGGGGGGTCTCAGTAATTGACCTCAGTTCTTCCTCATATCCTGCAGGGCCCAGTGTCGTGAGCAGACATCGCTCACGGCTTCCCACCAGTTTTCCTTGTAAGCTGAGCCCTTGTGCGGCCACTCAGGAGAAATCCCAATGCCCCCAGCTAACCAGCAGAGCACCCACAGCACCGTGTATTTCTGCTGGTGGTGCACATAAGCATATACCTGTGTGCACATAAAAATTATTCTGCACATGGATGAAGAAGATGAGAAGAAACATTTCTTTCTGCGTGTCCTGTTAGCTGCAGGAGTTTCCTTCCCTGTGACCTCATGGGAAGTGGAGGCAGAATCCATTTGCTCAGCCTGTGACGCTTCAGTGTGTTGTGTTTTCCCCGGTGCTGTTCCTCTTTCCCCCCAGCACAGTGACTCCTGTCTGGATTGTGTCTCCCTCCCAGCAGGTGGTGAGCGAGCGAGTGAGAAGCAGGAGGGGAATGAACAGCAGGACGTTCCTGGGGCAATGGGACTAGAAGGGTCCTTGGTGGGAAGAGCTGAAGGGGATTTTTCCCAGCGATGGGAACAAGGAGAAGCCTGGGGAAAGTCGCCCAGGTCGGAGAGGCTGCTGGGAAACCCCCCAAGGAAGCAACTGGCTGAATCTGTTAAATGTAGGGAAGGAGACAAGGATCCAACAGCCCAGGCGACAAATTCCAAGGGAGACAAACACCACGAATGGCTCGGTGACGAGAACAGCTTCAGTCTGAGACCACTGCAGACTGCATTGCCAGCAATAGGTCCTGCAGAGAAACCTCCTCGGTGCTTGGAGCTTGGGGAGAGATTCACTGACTGCTCTGATTTTAATAATGCTGGGAGAAAACAGAAGGGAGAGAAACGCTCTCAATGCCTTGAGGGCAGGAACAGTTTGAATGGGAAGTCAGCCCTGGTTACAGATGAGACGAGGTACACAGGAGAGAGACCCCATCAGTGCTCAGACTGTGGAAAAGGTTTTCTACAGAGGTCGAGCCTGAAAATCCATCAGGCCATCCACACAGGGGAGAGACCCTATAAGTGCTCAGAGTGTGGAAAGAGTTTCATCCAGAAGTCTCGCCTTGTTTCACATCAGACCGTCCACACAGGGCACAGCCCCCATAAGTGCTTGGAATGTGGGAAATGTTTCACACAGAGGTCAAACCTTCGTATTCATCAGGCCATACACACTGGAGAGAGACCTTATAAGTGCTCCGACTGCGGGAAGGGTTTCATTCAGAGGTCAAACCTCATAAGTCATCGAGCCGTCCACACGGGACAAAGACCCCATAAGTGTTTAAAGTGTGGAAAAAGTTTCATACAAAGGTCCAGTCTCAGGAAACATCAAACAATTCATACAGGAGAGAGCCCTCATAAATGCTTAGACTGTGGAAAGAGTTTCATATATAGGTCAGACCTCAATAACCATCAGGCCGTCCACACAGGAGTCAGACCTTATAAGTGTTTAGACTGCGGAAAGAGTTTCATACAGAGGTCCCACCTCATAAACCATCAGGCCATCCACAGCGGAGAGAGACCCCATAAGTGCTCGGACTGTGGAAAAACCTTCGCCCAAAGGTCCATTCTTGTTTCACACCAGAAAATCCACTCTGGAGAAAGACCCCATAAGTGCTCAGTCTGTGGGAAAAGTTTCAAATCCAAACAATGGCTCGTTAAGCATCAGGCCATCCACACAGGATTGAAACCCCACAAGTGCTTAGTCTGTGGAAAAGCTTTCACACACAAATCAGTCCTTGTTTCCCATCAGGCCGTCCACACAGGAGAGAGATCCCACAAGTGTTTGCAGTGCGGGAAATGCTTCACACAGAGGTCAGGCCTTCATACTCATCAGGTCATCCACACCGGTGCGAGACCCCATAAGTGCCTGGACTGTGGGAAAAGTTTCACACAGAGGTCAGTCCTTCATACTCATCAGGTCATCCACACAGGGTCAAGACCCCATAAGTGTTCGGACTGTGGGAAATGTTTCAGAAGGATATACGAGCTTCTTAAACATCAGGCCATCCACACTGGAGAGAGACCCCATAAGTGCTTGGACTGTGGAAAGGGTTTCATACACAGGTGTCGCCTTGTTTCTCATCAGAAAATCCACACAGGAGACAGACCCCATAAGTGCTTAGACTGTGATAAGAGTTTCCTAAACAGATCAGCCCTCTTAAATCATCAGGCAATCCACTCAGGAGAGAGACCTCATAAATGCTTAGACTGTGGAAAGAGTTTCAAACAGAGGCCAAACCTCATAAGCCATCAGGCCATCCACACAGGAGAGAGACCCCATAAATGCGCAGACTGTGGAAAGTGTTTCAAAAACAGGTCAAACCTCATAAACCATCAGACAGTCCACACAGGAGAAAGACCCCATAAGTGTTCAGACTGTGGAAAAAGTTTCAAACAGAGGTCAAACCTCATAAACCATCAGGCAGTCCACACAGGAGAAAGACCCCATAACTGCTTAGAGTGTGGGAAAAATTTCCTAAGGAGATTTCAGCTTCTTAAACATCAGGCCATCCACACTGGAGAGAGACCCCATAAATGCTTAATCTGTGGAAAGAGTTTCATAGAGAGGTCCAACCTTATTTCACATCAGAAAATTCACACAGGAGAAAAACCCCATAAATGCTTGGTGTGTGGGAAAAGTTTCACACAGAGGTCAACCCTTCGTACTCATGAGGCCATCCACACTGGAGAGAGACCCCATAAGTGCGCACACTGTGGGAAGAGTTTCATCCGGAAGTCAGCCCTTAGTAGTCATCAGGCCATTCACACAGGGAAGAGACCCCATAAGAGCTGACTGTGGAAAAAGTTGTACATGGATGTCAGGGGTGCTTAAACATCAGGCAGTCCATATGTGATGGGAACGCCCTTGGTCTGTGGGAAAAGCCTTATACAGAGGTCAGAGCTGCAGAAACATCACTGAATCCAAACAGGAGTGGGGGGAGCATGGGAATCAGTGGTGTTCAACTTGCAGGCCAGGGGGGTTGTATGTGACCCCCAAGACTTCTTGCTGACCGTTTCCCATGCACAGAGTTGCCTTGTTCTGCTGGTTTCCGTCTGCAGAGTCTTTCTCCTGCCAGTGTCACTAAAGCAACAAGTGCATCAGGCGAGGGCATGGGAAGTGAGATCCCTGCCAACGGCCCACAACATGGTGAGAGCCGGGGGCTCCCTCTGCACTGCTCCGGTTCTGTCGGCGTGTTCTGCAAATTCTAGGCACGCTCGAAACGCAGTCAGTAAAACTGCCCCATCCCGGGAAACCCTCTTCATTATGACAATCCTACAGCTCATTGAGGTGAAGGGAAACCACTCATGCCACACGTTCCAGGACCTGGCTTGCCCCTTCCTTCTGTGAACGCTTGGATGGCTGGAAAGATTTCAGAAGCCGATTGATCTTTGGTTTCCATCAGCGTATCCACGCAAGAGAGGTTCAGGAAGTGAGCGGGCTGGGAGACAAACTTTCCTCAGGAGATCAGACCTTGTTACACCTCAGGCCGTGCATGCGGGAAAGACACCTCCTACGTGGGTGGGCTGTGGGAAGAGATTCCCTGTTTGGTTGACATTATGGTGTAGGGAGGAGGGGGTTAGATTTACGAGGAACTGAGGAAGCTTTGGAGAGAGGAGGCATGTCAAGAAATGGCATTCTGTTGCTGCTTAACGGCATGAATAATCACGATTTGTTTTTGATTACTTGACAGTCCTGGAGGACGGTAATTTTAGCAGACTGTGGTCTGTTGAGTTGACCTTCCTAGAGGTTTTTGAGTCCTGTCTTGCCGTGGTCCTGGCTGGGATGATCTAGTTGGGGTTGATCCCGCTTTGGGCAGGGGGCTAAACTTGTTGACAACCTGAGGTCCCTTCCAGCCCTAGAATTCTATATACCATGAGTACCTTGTTCCTGTCCAGCAATGTATTTTGTTAGCTCATAAATCAAAAGGAAATTCTGATACTACTAAACTTGTGTGTAACCATGTGATTGTTTAGGTGCGTATCTCTTGAAAGTTTGTCATAAACCTTCTATGAACTGCTGTACGGGGTATTATTTTCATGCCTTTCATTTAATTCCCTGTGCTGTTTAAGAAACAGAACGTTTCTTCAAAACCTGTTGAGAAGCTGCAGAAATGTCTCCTTGGGACCTGACCCTGTCCTCTCCGCTCTCCTTAAGCTTTGTGTGGGGGGAGTTGGAGCTCTCCAATCCCACCCAGACTCCCCCGATATTTGAATTCTAAAAAAGGACCCCTTGCGTTTCTAAAGCAACATCTCTACAGTGAAACAGACCAAAGGACTCTGTCCGGGTCCCTACGTACAATGGTCTTTTACACAGTTGTCTCTGTCTTTTCCTCTTTTAATAAATCTTATTTGAGTTAATAGGAATGGGTTGTCAGTGTGTCTTTGGGTAAGAACTGGAGTCGCCTTCTCCTTGACGGTCTTCATGTTTTTTTAAGTCCCGGCTTGACAAGGCCCTGGCTGGGATGACTTAGTTGGGGTTGATCCTGCTTGAAGCAGGGGGCTGGACTAGATGACCTCATGAGGTCCCTTCCAGCCCTAGGATTCTATGTCACCCTCCTGTTTGTGAGTCTGTTGATGGCTAACCAGACTGATTCTGGAGCTGCAGGCCTTATCGCAGAAGGGGCAGGTGTTGGTAGCTGTTGGAGGGGTGCAGGGTAGTTTTTGACACTCTTTTCTTCTTCTCCACCTCTCCTCATCTGCGCTGTGGAGGGACCTGTCGAATTGTGCCACCCCCTCTCAGACTGCCCCTCTCCACTGGGAACGGTCCTGAGCAAGGTTCTCCCAGATGTCAGCACCGGTGCTGAACTTGTTCACATGTGCCTTCAGCATGTCTGTGAGCGGTTCCCACTGATGGCAGGGTGGCTTAGTGCCTAGGCGCCGTTGCCAGGGTCTGGGGCCCAGGGTGTGGGTCTTCAGCCCCCTCCCAAGAGGCTAATGGATAAGTTTGGGGCGTGGCCCTGAGAATCTAGGTTCCCCTCCAGTGGGAGACGGGCTCACCCCTTTGTGCCTGGTGGAGGGGCCTGAGGCTCTTCCTGCAGGCAGACGACCAGGTGGCAGCTCTGGCTTGTGCCCTGCTGCGTCAGAGCCAGCTCCTGCCTCTTGGCTGGTCAGCCCCGAATTGGGCTGATTCCCGTCCTTTTATACTCCTCCAGCCTCACACTGGCTGCAGGCGAACTGGGGTGGGGCTGGTTGGGCCAACAGGCCTTGTTTAACCCCTGCCCTGCCTGGCCTTCCTCTCACACTCTTACAATGTCCTCATCTTGCTTCCGCTGGCCCTCAATGCTCCTCCGTCCTTCCTCCAACTCGGAAACCAGGATTTCGGGAGGCGCCAATCAGACACCCGAACCGCGTGACCAGTCCAAGGACGTTGTTGATGACTGAGAACAGCTTCCTGTTTGACTCTTCCAGGACACTCGTGTTCCTGCGCCTGTCCTCTCAGGAGATCTTTAGGATTCTCCCAAGGCAGCATGGATGATAGTGTTCAGGTGCCTTCAAGAGATGCTTGTGTGTCGTCCAGGTTTCGCACGTGTACAGCAGGGGTGGAATAACCACTGCACGGTACCCCAGGAGCTTTAGACATCCCGGTTCTCGCAGGCCCTTGGTCTCGGGCGGGCACAAGTGGAACGTGCAGAGGTCAGAGGAGGCTGGGTTAGTGGAATTCATTAACTGGCGGGTGCATCTGGGGTTGCTTTGTTCTTTAACTCTGCTTTTCGGGGCTGGGGAGGGAGGCAGGAGTCGGGGTGCAGGAACCAAGGCGGCGGGGTGTGGGAAAGGACTGGCTCAGGATAGGTAGCTAGGGGATTGGGACTAGGAGGTATGGGTGACCCCCAAGACCCTGTGCCAGGGCAGGTCCACATTAATGGCATCCACAGCATCCCAGACTGGCAGGGGCCGGTACCCTGATGCTGCCCTGGGCGGTGGTATGCCCAGGGCTGCTGGAGGACACCTCTCCGCCCTGCCCCCCAACATGCTCTTGTGGGCCAGCAGGGGGCTGGGCCAGCGAGGAGCTCCCAGCCTCTGAAGCTGCACTGCAGACACGGGGAAGCACCTACTGGGGGTGCGGGGAGAGGGGGGGCAAAGGAGGGAGGGAAGCCTAAGCCCCGGGCCAGAGCCACGTGGAGGGGCAGGGAAGCCCCTTTCCCCAGCAGGAGCCATGGGAAGCGGGGGAGGCCTCTAGCCCTGGTAGCAGGCACCCGGGGAGAGAGGGAAGCCGCCAGCATCACCACATGCAGGAGCCCCACGGGGGTCGGACAGGGCTGGGGGGGTCCCGCTCCGGGAGCTCCCTCCGCTCTGCCCAGGGAAGGGGCCGGAGCAGAAAGAGCACAGGCGGGAGCGGGGACCCCTTCGCCCCTTGTCCGAGGGGTGACAGCAAGCGGGGGGGGGGCGTGTGCGCGGGGAGTCCTGGGCCCCGCCTGGCAAAGAAGCCCCGGAGCAGATGCTGCTCATGGGCCCGTCTGAGCGTAACACAGCAACAGGCAGGGGGAGCCCGTCCCGGTGGGTCCCTCGCTGCGGGGGCCGGAGCCTCGCTAGGACCCAGGGGCGGCCGGAGCCGCGGGGGGAAGCGATCGCTGGCTGCCCCCGGCCGGCCGCAGGAAGCGAGCGGCAGCCGCTGCGGGGCCTCTGCTCCCCGGCTCCCTCCCTCCCGGCCGGGCGGGGGCTGCTGCGGGGCCCCGGAGCCCTGGCTGCAGCCGGGAGAGGGGAACCTCCAGCCGCAGCCGCAGCCGGGCCAGTCCCGCTGCTCCCCGGGAGCCGCTCCCCGGGCGGGCGGGCAGCGCCCCCAGCCTGGCCAGGGCCCTGCCCGGCCCAGCCCCTGCCCCTGCCCCTGGCCCAGGGCGGGCAGCGCTCGGGGGGAAGGTAAGAGCCCCCGGCCCGGCCCAGCCCCGGGAGCGGTGCCCGGTGCCCCCGGGCGGGCGGGCTGCAGGGGGAGGGTCCGGCCCCGGGCTGCTCCCCGCCGAGCTGGCTGCGATCCCCGCCCCGGGCCCGGCAGACGTGGGCAAGGGGGGACCCCGGGCAGAGCGGGGAGCCCGCTGCAGCGGTTGGAAGACTGGGTGTGTGTGTTGGGTGTGTACGTGTATATGCGGGTGTGTGTCTCGGGGGTGGGGGCTGTTGGCCTCAGAGGGGCTTTTCCTCCTCCCTGGGGCAGCACCGCAGCTCCCATTCCCCAGAGCTGTGTCCTTAAAGGCCCAGAGCCGGGCAGAGCCCCTCAGCAGCCCTCCCTGTGGGTCTGAATGCGGTTGTGTGTGGGCGCCCGCCTGGTGGGGGGGTGTGAGACATCACACCCCAGCCGGGGCACATCACACAATTCACTCCACCCCGGGGGTCGAGAGACTGGGCTGGGTCTCCGGGTCAGAGCTTTGGCCGAGGGTGTGGGCACTGGTGTGGGGCTGGGGATGAGGGGTCTGGGGTGCAGATAGGGCCTTACAAAGGAAGCACGGTCTGTTACCTCTGTGGTGCATAGTGATGGCCGTGGCAGTCAGTCTGCGACTGGGACAGGTACAAAGGTGTGAGGTGTAACGGGGGTAACAAAAATACATCAAGTTGGATTAATACAGTGAGGTATCCGAGGGGGAGCCGGATTTGTCTGTCGCCGCAAAACCGAGAAGTCCTGGGGTACCTTAGAGACAAACAGGTATTTTGGCCCATAAACTTCCGTGGGCAAAGACCCGCTTCATCAGATGCAATGTTTGTGGTCTTTTTGCGTGGCCTTTGCCCACGAAAGCTGATGCTCCAAAATATCTGTTAGTCTCTAAGGTGCCACAGGACTGCTTGTTGTTTTTGCAGATACAGGCTAACACGGTGGCCCCTCTGATACTTACAGATTAACAGATCTGTTAGTTCAGGGGTCTGTAAGGACTTCTTTGTAGCTCTGGACGCTATAATTGCCAAGGGAAAAAAAGAAACAGCTCCCGATTATTTTCCGTAAATGGTGAACGTCTAAACGCCCAGCAGTGAACAACTCCTATCTAAATAGCAAGCGATATGTGATCGCGAAACTTTGGATAACTCCCCATAGTGTCATTCCGGAGAGAAAATCGGGAAGACAATGGTACAAACACACACAAGTCAAGTGTGAGGAAATAGAATGGTGAAAAGTTTGTGAGCGTCCTGTGGGAAGTATGTACATAGACCCTCGATTTGCATGAGAGTTACATTCCTGGAAAACCAAGTGTAACTTGAAATTCGCGCATGTTGAGTTGGGAACGGAGAGGGCCCAGCAGCCAGGAGCAGGGGATCCCCTTGTTAAGGGGAAGAGAGCCCTGGGGTGCCACCTCTGGGTGGCGATGTGGGGATCCCCATGTTAAAAGGCTGCTGGCTGGCTGGCTGTGGGTCAGCTCAGCCGTTGGCGTCGGGACGTGCCGGGGAGGCGATCCCCCTGTCAAAGGGGAATGGATCTTCCCCTCAGTGCCATTGCCGGGGCTGGGGTCGGGCTCCCCCTGTGATGGCACTCAGGGGAAGATCTGACTGTCACAGCTCTGTTCCCGGGGGATTGCCTCCCCGCTCGCCTGTGTGGCAGCGACTGGTGCCTCTGCTTGGAGCCAGCCAGGTGCCCCTCCAATGACACTAGCATGAAAGCCACGCGGGTCGAATGGGTGTCTCTCGAGGGTTTGCTGCAGCGCACGGGCTACATGCAGGGCTGATCTTCAAGTCTCCTGCACCGTCTTGGTGTCTGTGTCCGAAGCGGCATTGGAAGTTTTCATTGGTGGCCAGCCACGGCCCCTCCGTAGCTCACCGGAGAAGGGAGGGGGTCACAGTTCGGACAGGAGGTGGGTGTGTCCCCGAGGCCCCGGTGGGGAGCTCTGAATGGAGCCCGGTAAAGCAATTCACTGGCTCTGGCCCTTGGACGCCTCTGCTCCCGATGCCTGGAGGGAAGCAGAGGGTTTAGGCACTGCTCCCGCCCCCTTGTGAAATCTCTCAGCTCCCTTTGGCCGGTTTATGGCCAGGGGTCACCCAGGTAAGTCTGGCCAGAGCCTGTGACAGGCACTCCAGACCCTCTGTCCCCCAACTCCATGGAATCCTAACCCTCTGCCCCCCACTGCAGCCATGTCCGCCATAACCCAAATCCCTGCCCCCTGCCACGCCCCACAGAATCTTAACATTCTGCCCCCCTGCATTAACCCCCATATAACTCAAACCTCCTGCACCGACGCCCCCTCCCAGACCCTGCACCCCAACCTCCTGCCCTAGATCACACCCCAACCCCCCTGCACCCCAGTTCCTTGCCCTGGCTCACAACCCCCTTCTGCCCCGGGCTGTAAGCCAGCCCTAAACCCCCTCCTGCTCCCATAGCCTGTATAACCCAACCTTCTGCTCCTCCTCCTCCCCCACACCCCCTGTCCTAGAGCCTGCACCTCAATCCCCTGCTCTAGGTTGCAGGCCAACCCACCCCCCGGGCCAGGTCCCAGCTGCCTCAGCATCAATAACCGCGGGCTCAGTGCCCGTTGGTGTCTGACGCCTCCCTCACTATTTCCTTCCGTCTCTCCCTGTCCAGTGCGGAGCGGCTCAGTTTCTGTAGACTGGCTCCGCACCAACCTACCAGATCATCTCCCCACTCTCTGGGGGCGTCTCCTCTCCTATTTGAACCGTCCGTTATGCCAGATACCAGGGGCTTGATTTTCCCTTCGTCGTTCATTCCGCAAATAGGCCCCAATAGTTGTAGCTTCCGTTTTATAACCTTCTGCAGCAGGTTCTCTTTGGCTGTATCTTCCTATAGAATTCCTCACTGGTGCCCTTCTGCAGCCATCCTAGTCTCGGAATCTTTCCAAAACGACTCCTTTCGAACGCCAATATTCTTCTTTTCGAATCTTTCCTTATCACCCGTGTCTCACTTCCCTACAACGTGCTGCTGAAGACGCACGTTTTCAAGACGTTCAGCTTCGTTCCTAAGCAAATCGCTTTGCTTTTCCGGATCTGATCCATCGCCTTCAAACTTGCTCTTGCTTTCGCTAGTCTAGTCGCTCTTTCCTTCTTACAGTCTAGATCATACGTTGAATAGTAACAGGGAGGGAGCTGTGCTAGTCTATCTACTATCAAAACAAAACAGCAGACCAGTAGCACTTTAAAGACTAATGAAATAATTTATTGGGTGATGAGCTTTTGTGGGACAGACCCACTTCTTCAGGCCTTCTTAGATCATACATTATGTGGCTCCCCGGTTATGTGAACTTCTCTACTTTTTCTAGTTCAATACTATCGACATGTATCTTCCTTTCTATTTCCTTACCTCCAAATACCATTGTTTTTGGTTTTTTGACGTTCATAAGAAGTCCATACCTCTTCCCTTCTTCACTTAGCACCTGCCCCGTTTTTGCTAGCTTCAGCTCATCTTCCTCAATGATAGCGGACCACAAGTTAAATATGAGTCAACAGTGTGATGCTGTTGCAAAAAAAAAAGCAAGCATGATTCTGGGATGCATTAACAGGTGTCTTGTGAACAAGACACGAGAAGTCATTCTCCTGCTCTACTCTGCGCTGGTTAGGCCTCAGCTGGAGTATTGTGTCCAGTTCTGGGCACTGCAGTTCCAGAAAGACGTGGAGAAATTAGAGAGGGTCCAGAAAAGAGCAACAAGAATGATCAAAGGTCTAGAGAACATGACTTATGAAAAAAGGCTGAAAGAATTGGGCTTGTTTAGTTTGGAAAAAAAGAAGATTGAGGGGAGACATGATAGCAGTTGTCAGGTATCTAAAAGGGTGTGCTAAGGAGGAGAGAGAAAACTTGTTCTTCTTGGCCTCTGAGGATAGAACAAGAAGCAATGGGCTTAAACTGCAGCAAGGGAGGTTCAGGTTGGACATTAGGAAAAAGTTCCTAACTGTCAGGGTGGTCAAACAGTGGAATAAATTGCCAAGGGAGGTTGTGGAATCTCCATCTCTGGAGATATTTAAGACCAGGTTAGATAGAAGTCTATGAGGGATGGTTTAGACAGTACTTGGTCCGGCCAGGAAGGCAGGGGGCTGGACTTGATGACCTCTCAAGGTCCCTTCCACTCCTAGCCTTCTATGATTCTATGATAACTATGTCATCTGTGAACCTCAAGTTGTTAATTATTTTCCCATGCAGAGATATCCCTTCTACCTCTTCTTTGATCTTGCCCATCGCTCGCTCCAGATGCGTGATGACACAGCTGCCTCCTGCACCCCAATTCCCTCCTCCGTCCCCTCCTGCACCCCGGTTTCCTACCTCATGCTCCCTTCTGTGCCCAACCTCCGCTCCAAACCCACCACTTCCTACGTTAATATCATGGACGCGTCCGGCCCTCGACCGCTTACGGAATTCAAGGGGTGACACCCGCCGCATCCCAGGAGTAGTGCATCGCACGCTCACCAGGGCAGGGCATGCAGGAGGACAGGACACATGGGTGATGCTGTCCTAGCTTGGCCAAGAGAAGGGCTTTATATGTGGCCGGGGAAGCGGTGCAGAACAGATCTTGTCAGCAGAGAAATTAGGAGTATTAACTCGGTCCCTCGTGAGGGGCAGCACCAGCCCTGGGCTCACCCCACCGAGGCCCCAGACAGGAGCCTGACCCACTTCCGGCCTCGGTCACGCCCAGCCCCACTGCGTTGCGATTTGTCTTCTCCCCTGGCTGGTGAGTTTGGTGGTGGCCCCCATGTATCTGTGACCCCCATGGGCCCAGCCAGGGCCAGTGGCGGATCTGCCAGATGAAAGCAAAGGCCCACGTCTGTGGGGCAGGTGCTGCTGCTCCAAAGCAGGGGTGAGACGAGGAAAAGGGGTGGAGGAGACATTGGAAGGGGCAGCAGGAGCAGTACATGGGGAGGGGGATCTCCAGCTCCCAGCCCGGCCCGGATCCAGCCCTGCACCCCCTGGGCAGAGGGACTCTGAGAGGACCAGCCGGAGGAGGTGAGAGAGGACAAGCCAGTGGCTGACCCGGCTGGAGCCTGGCACTGCTGGGGTGGGGGGAGAAACCCAGGGGGGTGACGGACACTGTGGGGGCAACAACCCAAGTGGCCCCCTTGATTTGCTCTTTTCCTAGCCTGGGGCTCAGAGATGCTGTGACGGGAGGTCTCAGAGGGACCTGGGCGGTTGAGTTCTGCTGGGAGGAGCCTGCCCTGGGGAGTAATTAACTCCCTGGGCGTCTTCCCAGCTGGGCAGAGTCCTAGGATCAGAGCCTCTGTCTGCAGTGGGGGCGTCGGGGTGTGACAGGGACTCACCCCCCTTCTGACCCCTCTCCTATTACCCCTCTCACCGGACAGGCTGAGCACCCACGTCTAGACTTGGCTCCAGATCGTCCCATCTTCCCGCAGCCAGTGCAGGGCTGTGGCTGGGATGGAGCCAGCTCAGGTAGGGGCTGGTCAGGGAGCTGCTGGGATGCAGGGAGCAGACAGGGGGGTGGGAAACCTGCTGATTTGCTGAGCAGGCCCCTGGGTGGGGTGTGACCGTCCCCCCATTTCTCAAACAGGGACCCAGCCCCCGGGGGCAGGGCTGGGAGAAGGGGGCAGACCCCCAGGGCTGTGACCTGGGCCCCCCAGCCAGCGGTGGCTGTGAACACAAAGGGAAGCTGCGGGGATCCTGTCCCTGTGCGTGGCTCAGAGCTCTGCATCCCACCCCCTGCTCTGGCTGGTGGGTGTGTGGTCAGAGCAGACCCGGCCCTTGTCCCTCTGCTGCGGGGAGGGGGGCGAGGGTCTCTCTGCCCGACCCCTGACGCCCCCCGGCTGCTGGGAACGGGCCGGGCCGGGCCGGGATTCTCCTTCCCGGGGGCTCCAGGTGGTTCGTGTGTGGCCGGGGGCCGGGGCAGCGGCGCTGAGCGGGGGCCTGTGGTCGTTGCAGATGGCGGTGAGCTTCGAGGAGGTGGCTGTGTATTTCACCCCGGGGCAGGGGGCGCTGCTGGGCCCCGCTCAGAGAGCCCTCTACAGGGCCGTCATGCAGGAGAACTACCAGGCGGTGACCTCGCTGGGTAAGGGCGTCCCGGCCTCTCGGGGATTAGCAGCCGCGGGGTCTGCGTGTGCGACACTGGGCAGGGTGTTCCCCGCTCAGGTGGGTTCCATCGCACACAGCCGCCCTGCGGGTGTGACTGGCATCTCCCTCCGCTCAGCAGTGAGACCCGGTGTCAGAACCTCAGGGACGTCCCAAACCGTCCCCACCCGCCCGCTCTCGGTTGCTCGGCGGCGAAGCCGTGTGCTGTCCTGTCTGTGTTGTTTTTCGTTGGCGCGCAGAGTCCCTGTTCCCCTCCCTCCTTGGGACTAGCTCCAGCTGTGGGAAGGCTTTGGCTGCTGCAGGCTGAGAAGCAGGCAGGGGTTTAACTGCACAGCTGTGTCTGAGCTCAGCCCCAGACTGCCCAGATCCTGGGAACTCCTTCTGAGGGTGTCACAATTCCCCTCCCCAGGGGGCTCAGTGAACCACGTTCCCATCTTCTTGGGTTCCCCATTCCCCGGCTCATCCCCAGGACAAGTTCCACTCATAGAATGACAGACACTCTCTCAGCTCTCCCTGCCCCCTGACCTGCTCTGATTTACCCCCTGCACAGGGCTCCCTGTTCCCAAACCAGAGCTGATCGCCCGGCTGGAGCGAGGGGAAGAGCCGTGGGTGTCTGATCTCCAGGCCGGGGAAGGAAGAGAGATCCCAGGAGGTGCCAGCGCAGGTGAGGACTGACCCAGAAACCATCTGGGGGGTGAAGGGAAAAGTTGAGTATCCCAAAAGTGTGGTGTGAGTGAGTGTCCTGAATTCTGCCTCCTCTCACCCAGGGCCAGGCTGTAGTCAGCAGATGCCGCTCACGGCTCTGCCTGTCCTGTGAGCTGTGGGTGCTTCATTCCCCTTTTTTCTAATCTGTGAGTGTTCGGGTGGGAAATGGAGACAGAATCCATTTGCTCAGCCTGTGACGCTTCAGGGTGTTGTGTTTTCCCCGGTGCTGTTCCTCTTTCCCCCCAGCACAGTGACTCCTGTCTGGATTGTGTCTCCCTCCTGGCAGGTGATGAGCGAGCGAGTGAGAAGCAGGAGGGGAATGAACAGCAGGACGTTCCTGGGGCAATGGAACCAGAGGGGACCTTGGTGGGAAGAGCTGAAGGGGATTTGTCCCAGTGGTGGGAACAGGGAGCAGCCTGGGGAGATTGGCCCAGGTCGGAGAGGCTGCTGGGAAACCCCCCAAGGAAGCAACTGGCTGAATCTATGAAATGTGGGGAAGGAGACAAGGATCCCACAGGCCAGCAGACAAACCCCAAGGAAGAGAAACGCCATGAATGTCTCGGAGATGGGAACGGCTTCATTCTGAGACCACAGCAGATTGCAATTCAGCCAGTAGGTCTTGGAGAGAAACCTCCTCGGTTCTTAGATCCTGGGGAGAGATTCACTAATGGTCTTCATAACCCCGGGAGAAAACAAATGAGAAAGAATCACCATGAGCCCCGCAAGGGAATGAAGCGTGGGAATCGCCGGTTAGTCCTGATGTTACCTGAGACAAGCCACGCAGGAGAGAGACCCCATAAGTGCTTAGACTGCGGGAAAGTTTTCAAACGGAAGTCACACCTTGTTTTCCATCAGTCCAGCCACACAGGAGAGAGACCCCACAAGTGCTTAGACTGCGGGAAGAGTTTTATGTGGAGATCTGAGCTTGTTAAACACCAGGCCATCCACACAGGTGCAAAACCCCATCAGTGTTCAGAGTGTGGGAAAAGTTTCACCTGGAAGTCAGCTCTGCTTTCCCATCAGGCTCTCCACACGGGAAACAGACCTTATAAGTGCTTAGACTGTGGGAAGAGTTTCACGTGGCGGTCAGCCCTTCTTTCCCACTTGGCAATCCACACAGGAGCCAGACCCCATAAGTGCTTATACTGTGGAAAGAGTTTTATACGGAGGCCCGAGCTTGTTAAACATCGGGCCATCCACACAGGAGAGAGGCCATATAAGTGCTCCGTGTGTTGGAAAAGTTTCATAAAGAGGTCAGCCCTTGCTTTACATCAGGCCAGACACACCGGGCAGAGACCCCATAAGTGCTTAGACTGTGGAAAGAGTTTTTTACGGAGGTCTGACCTTATTAACCATCAGGCCGTCCAAACAGGAGAAAGACCTCATAAGTGCTTAGACTGTGGGAAAAGTTTCAAGTGGAGGTCAACCCTTGCATCACATCAGGCCATCCACACGGGAGACAGACCCCATAAATGTTTAGACTGTGGGAAAAGTTTCCTATGGAGATCAGCCCTTCTTTCCCATCAGAACATCCACACCACAGAGAGACCCCACAAGTGCTTAGACTGTGATAAAAGTTTCAAATGGAAATCAGCCCTTGTTTCGCATCAGAGAATCCACACAGGAGAGAGGCCCCATCAGTGCTTGGACTGTGGGAAGAGTTTCATCCGGAGGTCTGGGCTTGTTAAGCACCAGGCTGTGCACACAGGAGAGAGGCAGCATAAATGTTTAGACTGTGGGAAAAGTTTCAAATGGAAGTCAGGCCTTGTTTCACATCATAAAATCCACACCGGAGATAGACCCCATCAGTGCTTAGAATGCGGAAAAAGTTTTATACGGCGGTCCGAACTTGTTAAGCATCAGGCCGTCCACACAGGAGAGAGATCCCATAAGTGCTTAGAGTGTGGGAAAAGTTTCGCGTGGAGGTCATCCCTTTGTAAACATCAGGCCGTCCACGCAGGAGACAAACGTTCAAAGTGCTCAGACCATGGAAGAAGTTTCATGTGGAAGTCAGAGCTTCTGAAACATCAACCATTGCCCACTGGAGTGTTACCCCATGTGTGACGGGACTGTGAAAAGTTTCATGCTGCAGTCAAGCCTTCTTCAACATTAGCAGTCCACAACAGCTGGGGCATCCCAGGACTGTTTGGATGGTGGCTAATATTTCAGGCATAGATTGAAACATGGGGGATCTAAACTTCTGTGACTCCTGGTGGAAAAATATTCTAAACTTCTAACCCAATTGACCCATATTCAATTTTTCAACACATATTAGACTAGTTTGTAAATGGTAGTTGAAGCCATTCTGTATTAGGTAGATTAGGACTTTGATATGTAAACATGTCCTGTTTAAAAATGGAAGAAAGTGCAATTCACACCAAAAAATGAATCCTGATTTAAAAAATTGAACTCAATGAATCACACTGTCAGACAGTAAAATACCAGTTGAAATGTGGTGGGATGTTTTTCGGTGTTTTCTAATGTACTGATTTGTATTACAGCAAAAACTGGAAAGTTGTAACTGAGGCCGGGTCTGGATTAGACCTTCAAGTCGATTGGAGATACACAATTCTAGCTCTGGCATTTGCAGAGTTAGAATGGACTTATCTACAGTTGTCTTGCCTGGCCGTGCTCACAGAGGGAGGTCGATGCCTCGAGATATTGAGAAGGACGGGGTCGACCGCCAACCCCACGTAGTTCTATTTCATGCAACCCCCCCAACTTTCCATGTAGTGAAGATGTACCCTGAGGGTTGGGGTGTCTACAGGCCCTGCTCCTCCATCCACAGTCAGGTGTGACTCTCCGCCAGCAGGTGGAAGAGAAGATTTATTCATTGTCAGGGGTACTGGATAGAACAGACTTAGCACATGTCAGTAGAATCTATTTTGGGAGAAGAGGGCCTAAGGGGGGCCAGAGTCAGGATCCTGGCCCTCTGCCTGCTTCCCTGCTTAACTCACCCAGCTACCTCCTCCCAGCTCACCAAACCAGGCTTCTCCTCCAGCCTGTCTTCTGCTTCAGGCTAACGGTGTCACACCTGGCCCCACCCACCTCCCTGCTCAGGTTGGGTAGGGGATTGGTCTTTGCATTCATGTCCCCAGCTGGCCCAGCCTCAGCAAGAGTCACACCTGGAATTCCTACCACAATCTAGGTATTGGTCCAGTGTCTTGGGAAACTGAGGCACGTGCCCAGGGTTACGATAGGATGGTAGAATTCACATGCAAAAGTGTACAGGGCTCAGTTTATATTTTTTTCCCAGCGATTTGCCCTGGAAACGTGAGAAACGAAACCGTAATTTTCAGGCCATCTCCTACCTGCGCTGTCATGCAAGCTCTGTATCACGGCAGGGTAAATTAAAAACATGCAATCTTTTTGTGACGCAGCCTCCGTCTGCTCCCCGCAGGGTGCGATTCTTTGGTTAGCCCCGTCGTCATTACATGGCGTGTCACACAGCTCTTCTGGAAGTCTGTCGGTGACTCTTAGGGGTTGTCTGGAGGACCCTATGTACACCCTAGTCCTGCCCCAACATCAGCACACATCATGGGGTGACCATCTCATTTTTCCCAGGACAGTCCCTTATGTAAGCTGTCTCACAAGACCCCCGACTTTAAGAAAAGGGGTAAATTGCCCCATAGGTTGTGGGGCTTACTCCTTTCCTCTATTTCTTCTTAGACATCATATTATCCCTCAGAGCCCTTCAGGCTGAATTGCATTCATGGGGCAGGGCAGGAGGTCCCTGTGCCACAGAATTCATTCAGAATTCAGTCCTACAATGAAACAATTTCAAAAATAAATTGGAAAGAGAAATTTCTGTGCGGCAATTCATTTACAAATGTGAGTCCATCAACCAAGGATTGAACAGAGCCTGGGAGTGGTTGGCATCTCTGCTCTTGATGTTCACACCTCCACATAAACTGCTGATAGTGGGCCATTTCCATCCTGACTGAATAGACCTTGTCAGCTCTGGCCCTCCTCTTTAATGAGACCCTCCCTTTAAATCCTCAAACCGCCCTCCACTCATGCATCTGACGAAGCGGGTCTTTGCACACGAAAGCTGATGCTCTAAAATGTTAGTCTATAAGGTGCCACAAGACTCCTTGTTGTCTTAGCAGAATTCATGTTTTTAATCACAAATAATCTTGGAAAATATTAATACAGGTGCAACCTCTCTCGTCTGGCACCCTCAGGACCTGGCCGGTGCCGGACAATGGGAGGTTAATATTGTCCTGCTTCTCTGTGGGGCAGCTGCCCCCTTCCCCGCCACCCCACAATGGAGCTCCGCGGTGGGGCAGCTGCCTCATTCCCTGCTGCCCCATGCCTGGGGGGGTTGGATCCCACTGCCAGGGAGCCCCTCCACAGGGCGGGTGCCCTGTTCCCCGGCGTGGCAGACCCCAGTGTGGGGCGGGGGCTGCGTTTCTTGCCCCCCTCATCAGCCGGGAGCCTGTAAAACTCCTGTTCCCCACACACCCCCCACGCCAGGAGGTTGCAACCCCCTGCCCCCCCCCCGGGGCTGCTGAGCCCCCATCCCCGGTGCCTCACCGTGGGGCGGCAGCTCCCCCCCATGCCTGGAAGCTGGTGCCCTGTGTTTGCCATCGGTCAACGTGGTCACCCCACGGCGCGGCTGCTCCCCCCGGCCCCAGCGCGGCGCTGCCCGCCCAGAGGAGGGTGAGTTCCCCGCTAGGACCCAGGGGCGGCCGGAGCCGCGGGGGGAAGCGATCGCTGGCTGCCCCCGGCCGGCCGCAGGAAGCGAGCGGCAGCCGCTGCGGGGCCTCTGCTCCCCGGCTCCCTCCCTCCCTCCCGGGCGGGCGAGCGGGCGGGGGCTGCTGCGGGGCCCCGGAGCCCTGGCTGCAGCCGGGAGAGGGGAACCTCCAGCCGCAGCCGCAGCCGGGCCAGTCCCGCTGCTCCCCGGGAGCCGCTCCCCGGGCGGGTGGGCGGGCAGCGCCCCCAGCCTGGCCAGGGCCCTGCCCGGCCCAGCCCCTGCCCCTGCCCCTGGCCCAGGGCGGGCAGCGCTCGGGGGGAAGGTAAGAGCCCCCGGCCCGGCCCCGGGAGCGGTGCCCGGTGCCCCCGGGCGGGCGGGCTGCAGGGGGAGGGTCCGGCCCCGGGCTGCTCCCCGCCGAGCTGGCTGCGATCCCCGCCCCGGGCCCGGGGGAGCTGCCGCCGGGGGTGCGGGGCGGTGGGAGCCGGGGTCTCGGTTCCCCCCCGCCCCCCACGTGCTGTTTGTGCTGCGGGGAGCGGCGGCTGCTGCCCCGCTGGGGTCAGGGCGAGGCCTGGCCGCACTGGGGGGGACCAGCGGATCCGGGGAGGGGGCGCCTGTTTCCGACTGGTAGGTCCCTGCTGCGAGTGGTGGGGAGAAGGATCTGTCCCTGCCCCAGCCCTGAACCCCTTCCTGGGGCTTAAGAGGCAGCGGTGCCCTCAGGGGGATCTTTGCTCCTCTCCCCTCTTGTATCGGCCCAAGGCCTTATTTCCAGGCACCCCCATAAATCTCTGGTCACCGCGGTGATTGTCTTGTTCTCCGATCATCTGCACCCCTAAAGCTTCCAGCTCTAACCCCTCACTCTGTTCCTGCCCCCTTGATTCCTCTTGGGGTCCACTCTGGCGGTTCACCCCTTTCCCCTATTTCTGGGGTTCCCACACTGTTCAGCATCAGGCTCCCCTCCTGCCCCCACCCCACCTCTTCTTTGCCATCATTCAGCTGATCTTTAACAAAAAAATTCAGTTGTCATTTGAAATAAACACACAACTGGGTGGAAAAAATGTTATTTAAAATTAAAAATAAGCACAAATAATTTCTCTCGGCCACCAGTGGTTGCCTGGGGCAGCCCCAGCGGCCTGAGCTCTGTGCCGGTCTCCAGAGCTGCCCAGGTCAGCCACCCACCCGCCTGAGACCTGTGTTGCCAGAGTGACCAGCCAGCTGTCCACTTGCCTGCCTGCCACCCAAGCCCCACGCAGCTAGGGCCAGCTGCCCACCCCTCATCCCAAGTCGCCTGAGCCCCACGCTTCTGGGGCCAGGGCCTGAGCCCTGTTCTGCTGGGCCCAGCTGCCTGGGCCCCACAAGTCCCACAAGCTGGCTGGCCACCCCAGCCCTGCGAGTTGCCCACCCGAGCGCCTCCCCTGCCTTCCTACAAAGCCAGGCACCCCCAGTCCTCCAGCTAACCCCATCCTCCTCCTCCTGCCCCCAACCCACACTCACTCTCATTTGCAGGAGGCAGCTAGCTCCACGTGGGTCTTTGCCGGCTGCCTGCTTTTTATAGCGGCTGCACCGGGTCACCCACGTAAAATGGCAGGGGCTGAGAGCCGGAAGCAAAAGCCGGATCTTTCTTCAGGTGGGGGGAATGAATGTGGGGGGGAGCTGGGTTGCCTCGCGCCTCCCTGGAAGTTCTTCACGCCCCTCCAGTTTGGGAAACCCTGCCCTATTTCCTTTTAAAAATGGGAGCCTTGTAGGCTGAACCCCATTCTCCTGGTGCGCTGCGGAATTCATGCTTTTCCTAGCAAATAATCATGGAAAATATTAATACAGGTTGAACCTCTTTCGTCCGGCTCCTTCCAGACCCGATAGGTGCCAGATGAGAGAATTTGCCAGACCCCGAGAGGTCAGCACCGACCAGCACAACGTTTTCCAAACCGTGTTCCGTGGAACACTGGCGTTCTGTCTGATGTCAGCCGGTGTTCCGTGGAAAATTTCGGTGCTCTTGACATTTTTACTTCTAATTATCAAATAAGAAACAACGCCTGCATCAAAAATACCAAGGTATTTGAATAGTGTTTAGATTGTCGGTATTTTTATGTTTATAACCCACTCAGGCTATGTCTTTTGAAAGGGGGATGCTTTTGATCACGCGTGGCTCATCTACATGGGGTCCTTTCTGAAAGGACCCCGCACACTTCCAAATCCCCTTGTTCCTATAGACGAATAGGAATAAGGGGATTTGGAAGTGTGCAGGGTCCTTTCGAAAAGGACCTCGTGTATATGAGCCGCACGCGATTGAAAGCGGCACTTTCGAAGTGCCGTGGCTGCCATTTTGCTAATGAGGTGCTGCATATTCATTGCAGTGCCTCATTAGCATATCCCCAAGTGTCTCATTAGCATCCCCCTGGCAAAAGCGGGAGGCTAGTGTAGACATAGCCTCGTGATAGTATAGTGGTTATTGAAACAGCTGCAAAAACACTCTTCCCATTCAAAAGGCATCAAAGGTTCCTTATTTTTATTTTCCAGTTGTTTCCTATAAAATAATTGATTTTTAAAAACACACAGTGTAAAACTTCTTTTCCATCCCTAATTTGTTTTGCATTTCTTTTCCATAGAAATATTTTTTAAGCTCTAAAAATTATTTGCTGCAGACCCTCTAAATGGCCCTTTAGCTCTAAGGTAGGACAGCCCTTTATTGCACAATATTGTCCTTTCTATGACTGGTTTTCACGTACCTCAAAGAGGGTTACAAGGAGGAGTGAGAAAAATTGTTCCCCTTAGCCTCTGAGAATAGAACAAGAGGCAATGGGCTTAAACTGCAGCAAGGGAAGTTTAGGTTGGACATTATGGAAAAACTTCCTCAGTGTCAGGGTGGTTAAACACTGGAATAAATTGCCTGGGGAGGCTGTGGAATCCCCCTCACTGGAAGTCTTTAAGGGCAGGTTAGAGAGGCATCTATCAGGGATGTCTAGATGGTGCTTGGTCCTGCTGGGAGGGCAGAAGGCTGGACTCATTGACCTTTCGAGGTCCCTACCAGTTCTAGTGTTCTCCGATTCTATTTTTGTACAAAAGAACGACACTAACCTTCCTTCTCTTGGTCGTTAAGATAAACGCTTTCATCTGTGGCACTCTATTATCCAGAACTCTCAAATCACCAACATGTTAACCATGAGTAAATTTTAGTTACATTTGCGTAAGTACAGTACAGTGTGAGTAAATACAACTAAATAAAACCACTCCAGTACGGCTGCATCTACACTCGAAGCATCTGTCTACAGAAGTTACTGTCGGAAGAGATGTTTCAGCAAAGCTTCTGCCAACAGATCCTGTGTATGCATAAAAATGGATCCATCTTTTGATCCACTTCTGTCCAGGAAAGGGCCCCCCGGAGCGTCTACGCTGCTTTTTTGCCGACAGTTTCTATCTACAAAATGCAGTTGGTGTGTAGATGCTCTGCGAGTTTTGGCTACAAAACCCCCATTTGGTCTAGAAATCTCTCTAGTGTAGAATGTAGGTTTGCAGTGTACAGTACTGTTGTTGGTAAATAAAGCACCCTGCCTACATTTTTGTTTGTTTCTTCATATCTCATCTTGTTTCTCTTTAGTGCTATGCATTGCTAGGGATACCTCTCTATTATCCAGAATATTTGAATATCCAGCAACCTCCCAGTCTCATGACTGCTGGATACGAATGCATTTACTTTACACTGCTGTTTTGTTTTCTGGGTTTGTACTTAATCTTTAATTTTTATCCTTAATTATAAGGTTACGAACCGTCCTCCTATCAGAAGGACGTTGGTTCTTCATTCAGATGATTTTCTCTTGTTTCATTCTTTATAAAATGAATGACATCTAAAAACCCTGCCGGACCAGTATGGGTGTGTTCCGTCAATATATTTCAAGCCCAGCAGTGTTCCATAGCCAATTTCACGTGGGAAACACTGCAAACGTATTGTTCTTGGATCTCTGTATCCAGCACCCCCGTGTGTTTTCTCCTGCCCTGCTGGTGTGTACAAGTTGACCTCCAAATAGTCACTAATGGCCAGAAGTTCCAAGGTTGGAGGCACCTAGATCAGGGAGGGGTAACCCAGACTAGTGACCCATATCAGAGGGGTATCCGTGTTAGTCTGTATCCACAAAACCAAAGCAAAATCTTGTGGTGCTTATTGGAGTTAGTAGGTGTGTGGCCAGTGAGTGGACTTGGCCTTTCTCCCTCCGCTGAGGCGGGCAAGGATCTCTCTGCCCAAACCTCGATGACTCCTGGCTGCTCTGAACAGCTGGGGATGGGATTCTACTTCTTTGGATCTCCCAGTATTTTGGCGGGATGGTGGCTGGGGCAGTGGGCACTGAGCGGGGGTCTCTTGTTGTTGCAGATGGCGGTGACCTTCGAGGAGGTGGCTGTGTATTTCACCCCGGGGCAGGGGGCGCTGCTGGGCCCCGCTCAGAGAGCCCTCTACAGGGCCGTCATGCAGGAGAACTACCAGGCGGTGACCTCACTGGGTAAGGGCGTCCAGGCCCCTCGGGGATTAGCAGCCGCGGGGTCTGCGTGTGTGACACTGGGCAGGTTCTTTCCCAGTCAGGTGGGCGGGACAGGAATGGGTTCCCTCGCACACAGCCGCCCTGTGGGTGTGACTGGCATCTCCCTCTGCTCAGCAGTGAGACCCGGTGGCAAAACTTAACGGATGTGCTGAATCATCCCCACCCGACTGCTCTAGATTTCCCGGCGGCGAAGCCGTGTATCATCCTGTCTGTGTTGTTTGTCACTGATGCACAGCGTCCCTGTTCACCTCCCTCCTTGGGACCAGCTTCAAGCATGGGCTCTGCACATTTAGAGATAGGCAAAACTTTAATTGCAGAAGCGTGTGAGTGTTAGCAAGGCTCCAGAGTGCCCAAATTCTTGGAACTCCTTGTAAGGGCATTAACATTTCTCCCCTGCCTCTCCCCAGGAGGCTCAGTGACTACGTTCCCGTCCTCTTGGGTCCCCCATTCCCCAGCGCAGCTCAGGGACAGGTTCCACTCAAGGAACGTCCTTTGTGACAGATGCTCTCTCAGCCTTCCCTGCCCCCTGATCTGGTCTGATTTCCCCCCCTGCGCAGGATTCCCCATTCCCAAACCGGAGCTGATCGCCCGACTGGAACGAGGGGAAGAGCCGTGGATGTCCGATCTCCAGGCCGGGGAAGAGGGACAGAGCCCAAGAGGCACCTGCCCAGGTGAGGACTAACAGAAATCCTTCGGCCAATGAAGGAAAAAGTTGAAGATCCCAAATATATGGTGTGTCCTCAGTTGCAGGACCTGCCTTCCTCAGGTTTCTCTACTGTCAATGTTTGGGTGAGATGTAGAGGCAGAATCCAGTGGCTCAGCCCGTGTCACTTGAGTGTGTTGTGTTTTCTCTTAGTTTTGTTCCCCTTTCTGCCCAGTACAATGACTCCTGCCTGGGTTGTCTCTCTCCCAACAGGTGATGAGACAGTGAATGAGGAGCAGGAGGGGAATCAACAACAGGACGTTCCTGGGGGAGGGGAACCAGAGAGGGCCTTGGTGGGAAGAGCTGAAGGGGATTTTTCCCAGTGCTGGGAACAGGGAGCAGCCTGGGGAGATTGGCCCAGGTCGGAGAGGCTGCTGGGATCCCCCCCAAGGAAGCAACTGGCTGAATCTGTGAAATGTGGAGAAGGAGACAAGGATCCCACAGGCCAGGAGACAAACTCCAAGGAGGAGAAACACCATGAACACCTCAGTTATGGGGAAGAATTCATTCTGAGATCGCAGCTTATGACGATTCAAACAGCAGGTACCAGAGAGAAAGCACCTCAGTGCTTGGACCGTGGGGAAAGGGCCAATAATGGCTCAGATCTTAATAACCCTGGGAGAAGCCAAATGGGAGAGAAGCCCTATCAATGCCTTGAGGGGGAGAACTGTGTGAGTTGGAAGTCAGCACTGCTTCCACATGGTACAAGCCCCAAAGGAGAGAGCCCACATAAGTGCTTGGACTGTGGGAAAAGTTTCAAACGGAGATCCACCCTTGTTTTTCATCAGGCTGTCCACACTGGCGAGAGACCCCACAAGTGCTCAGACTGCGGAAAGTATTTTCTCTGGAGGTCTGACCTTGTTAAACACCAGGCCATCCACACAGGAGACCGACCCCATAAGTGCTTAGAGTGCGGGAAAAGTTTCAGATGGAAGTCAGCTCTGGTATCACATCAGACGGCTCACACAGGAGACAGACCCCATAAGTGTTTAGACTGTGGGAAAAGTTTTATATGGAGGTCAGCCCTTGTTTTACATCAGAAAATCCACACAGGAGAGAGACCCCATCAGTGCTTAGATTGTGGGAAATGTTTCATACAGAGGTCAGAGCTTGTTAAACATCAGGCCATCCACACTGGGGAGAGACCCCACAAGTGCTTAGACTGTGGGAAAAGTTTCATAAAGAGGTCAGCCCTTGTTTTACATCAGGCCATCCACACTGGGGAGAGACCCCATAAATGCTTAGACTGTGGAAAGAGTTTTATAAGGAGGTCTGACCTCATTAACCATCAGGCCGTCCAAACAGGAGAGAGACCCCATAAGTGCTTAGAGTGTGGCAAAAGCTTCAAATGGAGATCAGCCCTGGTTTCCCATCAGACGACCCACACGGGGGAGAGACCCCATCAGTGCTTAGACTGTGGAAAAAGTTTCCTGTGGATGTCAGCCCTTCTTTCACATCAGAAAATTCACACAGTAGAGAGACCCCATCAGTGCTTGGACTGTGGAAAAAGTTTCAAATGGAAGTCAGCCCTTGTTTCACATGAGAGAATCCACACAGGAGAGAGACCCCATCAGTGCCTGGACTGTGGAAAAAGTTTTATACGGCGGCCCGACCTTGTTAGCCATCAGGCAGTGCACACAGAAGAGAGACCTCATCAGTGTTTGGACTGTGGGAAAAGTTTCAAACTGAGGTCTGCTCTTGTTTCACATGAGAAAATCCACACAGGAGAAAGACCCCACCAGTGCTTAGACTGTGGGAAAAATTTCATATGGAAGTCAGCCCTTGTTAAACATCAGGCTGTCCACAAAGGAGACAGACCCCGTAAGTACTTAGACAATGAAAAAAAATTCCTATGGAGGGCAGAGTTTCTTAAATGTCAAGCCGTCCATGCAGAAGAATTAGCCCACGTATGAATGGACTGTGAAAAATATTTCATACAGACATCAGACCTTAAACATCAGTCAGTGCACACTGGAGGGGGGACCCCATAACTGCTTGGACTATGGGGAAAATGGCACACAGAGGTCCTCTGCCATTAAACGTGGGAGAAATCACACAGGATCTAAACTTCTGTGACACATGAGCCAAAAGTGTGATGTACTTCTAGGCTAACTGACCCTGATTCAGCCTTTAAAGATATGTTAGACAAGTGTGTAAATGGTATTTGAAGCCATTCCACATTAGATTGACTAGAACTTTGTGAAGTAAACTCGTATTGTTAAAACAGGGAGAAGAGAGTAGCTGTTGATTGATCGCAATCATGATTAACTCAAAAAATCAATTATGATTTGAAATATTGATCTCATTGTTAAACAACAGAATGTCAGTTGAAATTGTATTAACTGGTTTTGGATGTTTTCTCTAAGCTTTCAAAAATTTTGATTTCTATTACAGCAAAGAATAGAGTAGTTTCTGGGGCATGGTAAAATGGTCCCACCTCCGGTCAGAGAGCCTTTGTGCTGACAAGGGAGGAGGCAGTCTCAGGAAAGGAGAACATACAAACGGAGAAGAGGAAAATGATCCCATCGTTGAGACCGTCCTGCCAGATGACAATGGGGTATTCTCTTGCACTGATGCTACCTCTGCTGGGGAGGGAACTCCAGGTCCTAGGAAGGAACAGAACGTAAGAAGGGCCAGACTGGGTCAGACCAAAGGTCCATCTAGCCCAGTGTCCTGTCTTACTGGTGCCCCAGAGGGAGCGAACAGAAAGAGTAATCATGAAAGCAATTGCTCTCGTAACGTCCATGTCCAGCCTCTGACCAACAGAGGCCAGGGACACCACTGCCACCTATCCACATATGGACCTAAGCTCCATGAATTTATCTAGTTCATTTTTGAACCCTGTTAAAGCCCTGGTCTTCACAACCACCTCTGGCCAGGAGTTCCACAGGCCATCCAGGCGCTGAATAAAGAAAAACTTCCTTTTGTTTTGCTACCCATTATCTGCATTTGGTGACCCCTAGTTCTTGTATTATGGGAACAAATAAATAACTTTTCATTATTTACTCTCTCCACACCACTCATCATTTCATAGACCTCAGTCATATCCCCTTTAGTTTCCTTTTTTCTAAGCCGAAAAGTCTCAGTCTTTTTAATCTTTTTTCCTGTGGCAACCGCTCCTAACTCTTCCTCATTTTTGTTGTTCTTTTTTGAACCTTTTCCAGTGCCGAGATACCTTTTTTTTGAGATGAGGCCACCACATCTGTAAGCAATATTCATAGAATAGAATAGAATAATAGGACTGGAAGGGACCTCGAGAGGCCATCGAGTCCAGCCCCCTGCCCTAATGGCAGGACCAAGTACTGTCTAAACCATCCCTGGCAGACATCTATCTAACCTGGTCTTAAATATCTCCAGCGATGGAGATTCCACAACCTCCCTCGGCAATTTATTCTACTGTTTGACCGCCCTGACAGTTAGGAACTTTTTCCTAATGTCCAACCTAAACCTCCCTTGCTGCAGTTTAAATCCATTGCCTCTTGTTCTATCCTCAGAGGCCAAAAAGAACAAGTTTTCTCCCTCCTCCTAATGACACCCTTTTAGATACCTGAAAACTGCTATCATGTTCCCCCTCAATCTTCTCTTTTCTAAACTAAACAAGCCCAATTCTTTCAGCCTTTCTTCATAGGTCACATTCTCTAGACCTTTCATCATTCTTGTCGTTCTTTTCTGGACCCTCTCTAATTTCTCCACATCTTTCTGGAACTGCGGTGCCCAGAACTGGACACAGTACTCCAGCTGAGGCCTAACCAGCGCAGAGTAGAGTGGAAGAATGACTTCTCATGTCTTGTTCAAGATGTGGGCGTACCATGGATTTATACAGAGGGAATAAGAGCCTCCCCATCTTACTCTCTATCCCTTTTTCAATGATTCCTAGCATTTTGTTTGCCTTTTTGACTGCTCCAGCAGATTGAGTGGATGTTTTCAGAGAATTTTCAGATAGGTACTAGTAATGGGTAGTTAGAAACATAGCTGGATTTGCAAAGAGCAGGAGAATCACATGGTGATACCTCTACCTAATGAAAAAGTTACGTATCTCTCAAAACATCTAGAAAAACTTATGTGTAGTGCTGGGGAAGAGCCAGTAATTGTGGTACACGTGGGTATCAATGATGTAGGGAAAGGTAGGAGAACAGTCCTGGGGATCAAATTGAAGTTGCTAGGTAAGAGATTGCAGTCCAGGACCTCCACGGTAGCGTTCTCTGAAGTGGTATGCAGAGGAGTGGATTAGATTTATTTATAAGAACCAGAGAAGCTTCAGGGCATGTGGAGTTTCTACGAGAAGGTTGGGCACCACCTAAACCAAGATGGAGCCACACTGCTGGCATTTCTCATGAAAAAGGTCGTAGAGAAGTTCATAAACTAAGGTCTGCAGGAAATCCAATGGGTGCAAAGGACCACGTGGGTCAGAGACATCTCAATAAATAGGTGCTATTCCCTGTCTAAACAGTCCCTATCTCAAAACTATTTCAAAATAAGCCCTAGTGTGTCCAATGGCTGTTTTGCAAAATAGGCTCTGTGTGTGTAGGTGCTGTATTTTGAAATAGCTAGTGCTATTTCGAAATGCATTTTCGTGTGTGTCAGTATTATTTTGACATAAACTATTCCAGAATAGCTTATTTTGGAATAATTCTGTTGTCTAGACGTACCCTCAGTGAATTCTTCTTGTTGGTCTTCACAGCTGGGGGAGATTCCCAAACCCGAGCCTTTCTTTTGAGGTGCAAAACCTGAAGAACAGAACAAACAGAATTAGCGATATGTCTACACTAGAGGAAAACTCGAGTGATCTTCCCGAGTTCAACTTTGCACCCTGGTAGTTTGTTAGTTCAGAAGTTAAAAGGAAATACTAATGTTTAGACTAAACTTAGGTGTAATGAGGTCATTGTATAGCTTTCTCTTTCAAGTCTGTGGTAAACTATGAACTGCTGTATGGATAATTATGTTAATCCATGTAGTTTAACTCCTTGCGATGTTTAGGAAAAAAGACTTTGCTGCAAAAAGGTCCATTAGAATGCTTTTATTCGTTAAGCTTTATTCAGGGGGAGTTGAAGCTGTAATACGGAGCTCTCCTGTGCTGTCTGTAGATTAATGCGGGGGCTACTCTGATATTTGGACACTCAACTATCACCTGAGGGGCTGATGCTGAAAAGGACTCCTTGTAATAGCTCCGCAGTGAAACTGACTTGAGGACTCTGCTTGTGTCTGTAGGTAGAATGATCCTTTAACCAATACTCCACATCTTGTCTTATTTTAATAAATCTTAGCTGACTTATTAGGAACGGGCTGTCGGTGTGTATTTGTCTGAGAACTGAAGTATTCATTGTCTGGGTTGGTAATACATCCAATCCTTTGGGATCAGTAGAATGCTTTATATTGGGGTGAGGAAACTTTTTACATAAGGCCCCACTTTTCATCCCTGTAATTATCAGCACCCCCCTCCCATCTAACATTGTACAAATTGCTGGAAATTTTGGTGATGTTCATATGAAAAAAAGTCCCTTTTGGCAGGTGTAAGACAATAAGTCTGGAGAACGTTAAAACTTTATGAACAGCAAGAAGTCCTGGGGCACGTTATAGGCTCACAGATATTTTGGAGCACAAAGCAGGTCTTTGCCCACGAAAGCCTATGCTCCAAAATCTCTGTTAGTCATTAAAGTGTTAGGGGACTTCTTGTTTGTGTTTGAAGGTACAGATTAACTTGCCGACCCCTCTAAAACTTTGTGAATCGGTCTGCAAATGTGACTACGCCCACAGAAAAACAGGAACCGATTTCAACAGTTTTAATGAGATGGATGAGCCTGAGCGCAGCAGCCGATCATGCTGAGGCCCCCGCTTATGAAATTTCATCCCTAAGGGGGCCACTCCCTGCTTTTCGCATCTCTGAGTGATAGGATGAAACAGATTTTCAGGGGATTCCCCTGGTCCTTAGTGGGGAGGGGCTAGTCCCTGTTGGGGTGATCAGGAGGCTGGGGAAGACCTCAGGAATCCCGGGCCCAGCATCCTCGGGGTTACAAGGACTAGGCTGCAGAGGGGAGTCCTGAAGGTGAGACTGGTGATGGGGGTGGGAACCAGGACTCAAAATAAGCCAGGAAAGTGCCACATGTTAGGGGGCAATTTTCCCACTTACCTCTGGGCCTGTGGATTGGTTTCTCCTGCAGCTGATTTAAGAGTTTCAGAGAAAAGTGCTCGCTCGGAGGCCACCAACCTCGTGCTCCTGAGCAGCCCCGGGCCAGAGGCTCCCCTGGGTCTCTTCTGAGCTTAACGCTGCAAACAGGCAGGGGGAGCCCATCCCGGTGGGTCCCGCTCGTTCGGATGAGTTCCCCGCTAGGACCCAGGGGCGGCCGGAGCCGCGGGGGGAAGCGATCGCTGGCTGCCCCCGGCCGGCCGCAGGAAGCGAGCGGCAGCCGCTGCGGGGCCTCTGCTCCCCGGCTCCCTCCCTCCCGGGCGGGCGGGGGCTGCTGCGGGGCCCCGGAGCCCTGGCTGCAGCCGGGAGAGGGGAACCTCCAGCCGCAGCCGCAGCCGGGCCAGTCCCGCTGCTCCCCGGGAGCCGCTCCCCGGGCGGGCGGGCAGCGCCCCCAGCCTGGCCAGGGCCCTGCCCGGCCCAGCCCCTGCCCCTGCCCCTGGGCCAGGGCGGGCAGCGCTCGCGGGGAAGGTAAGAGCCCCCGGCCCGGCCCGGCCCCGCCCCGCCCCGCCCCGCCCCGGGAGCGGTGCCCGGTGCCCCCGGGCGGGCGGGCTGCAGGGGGAGGGTTCGGCCCCGGGCTGCTCCCCGCCGAGCTGGCTGCGATCCCCGCCCCGGGCCCGGCAGACATGGCCAAGGGGGGACCCCAGGAACAGAGGGGTGGAGGGGGGAGCCAGCTGCAGCGGTTGCAAAGCTAGTGTGGTGTGGGTGTGGGTGTGTGTGTTGTGGGTGTGTGTGTGTTGTGGGTGGGTGTGTTAGGGGTGTGTGTGTGTGTCTCGGCAGTGGGGGGTGTTGGGGTGAGAGGAGCTTTTCCTGCTGCCTGGGGCAGGATCCTCGCTCCCATTTCCCCGGGCTGTGTGCTGGAAGGCCCAAACCTGCCCAGGGCCGCCCTGCTGTGCTCCCTGGGGGTCTGAGGGGGGCTCTGTGCCCCAGTGTGACGGGGAGGTGTGGCACATCACACCCCAGCTGGTGCACATCACACGATTCCCTCTCACCCATGGACAGCATGGGGGTGAGAGTCGGGGGGCGGGGCTCAAGGATGGGGGCCTGAGGGCTGTTGAGGAGTGCAGGCTCTGGGGTGAGGGGTTTGGGGTCCCCCCCAGGGAGAGAGGACCACCCCCATCTTTCTGATCGCTGCAGCCAGGGGCCAGGTGAGGGGTGTTTCTGCGTGGCCACCGCAGCCCCAGGGGGCTCAGCTCGGGGCATCTGCTCCCCAGTTGTGGATGGAGAGAGGGGTGGACAGATGGATGGATGGATAAGGGGTTGGATAGACGGAGGGCCGGGGGGGATGGATGAGGTAGGTGGGGAGGGTGGATGGATGGATGGATAAGGGGGTGGATGAGGTAGGTGGAGATGGATGCCTGAATGGATGGATAAGAGGCTGGATGAATGAATGGATGGATGAGGTAGGTGGGGAGGGTGGGTGGGTGGATGGATGGATAAGGGGGCGGTGGATGGATGGATGGATGGCTGTGAACGCAAAGGGAACCTGTGGGGATCCTGTCCCTGTGTGTGGCTCAGAGCTCTGCTTCCCACCTCCCGCTCTGGCTGGTGGGTGTGTGGTCAGAGCAGACCCGGCCCTTCTCCCTGTGCTGCAGGGAGGGGGGTGAGGGTCTCTCTGCCCAGCCCGTGACACCTCCTGGCTGCTCTGAACAGGCCGGGGATGGGATTATATTTTGCTGGATCTCCCCGTGTTTTCTTCCCATCTCTACCGGGCCTGTGGCTGGAGCTGCGGGCACTGAGCAGGGCCTGTGGTCGTTGCAGATGGCGGTGAGCTTCGAGGAGGTGGCTGTGTATTTCACCCCGGGGCAGGGGGCGCTGCTGGGCCCCACTCAGAGAGCCCTCTACAGGGCCGTCATGCAGGAGAACTACCAGGCGGTGACCTCGCTGGGTAAGGGCGTCCCGGCCTCGCGGTGTTTGTAACGTGTGGGGGCTGCGCTCCCGGCTCCGGTCTGGTGATGGGAGGGGAATGAGTTCTGTAGGGCACAGCCGCCGTGTGAGAGCAACTTGTGCCTTCGTTCCCTCTGCAATGGACCAGGTGTCAAAGTCCGACGAACATGCTGAGCCGTCCCCGCCCCTCTGATTGTTACAGGGCAGAAGTGGTGCATTGCCCTGGCAGGGTTGTTTCTCGTGGGCATACACAACCCTGTTCAGCTCCCTCCTTGGGGCTAACTCCAGCCGCAGGCAGGGCCCTGAGCTGGGCAGGGTGAGAAAGAGGCAGGGCTTTAACTGCAGAGCTGTGTGAGCGTCAGGAAGACCTTCAGAGTGCATAAATCCTGAGGCCTCCTACTGATGGTGTAAAATTCCCCATCACGCCCCAGGCGTCAGCCTCTCCCCAGGGGACTCAGTGCCCACGTTCCATCCTGTTGGGTTCCCCATTCCCCAGCAGAGCCCGGGGACAGGTTCCACTCAGGGAACATCCTTTGTGACAGATGATCTCTCAGCCCCTCCCTGACCTGGTTTGATTTCCCCCCTGCGCAGGGTTCCCCATTCCCAAACCGGAGCTGATCGCCCGGCTGGAACGAGGGGAAGAGCCGTGGGTGTCCGATCTCCAGGCTGGGGAGGAAAGAGAGATCGCGAGAGGCACCGGCGCAGGTGAGGACTGACCCAGAAACCATCTAGGGGATGAAGGGAAAAGCTGAGAATTCAGAAAATTTGGTGGCAGTAATTGGGTTCTTCCTCATATTCTGCAGGGCCCGGTGTAGTGAGCAGACATCACTCATAGCTTTGTACGTTTTCCCTGTAAGCTGAGTGCTTGTGCGGCCACTCAGGAAAGATTCCAATGCCCCCAGCGAACCAGCAGAGCGCCCACAGCGCTGTGTATTTCTGGTGGTGGTGCACATGAGCACATACCTATGTGCATATAAAATTATTCTGCACATGGATAAAAAAATTAGAGGGGACAGTGGTCACAAGGCTACTTTATGAGTCATGTGATCAACTTTACCCTTGTCTTGAGTGCTTTCCACCCATCCTGTGAGCTGTGGGAGTTCCCGTCCCTGTGAGTGTTTGGATGAGAAATGGAGAAACAATCCAACTGCAAAACTTCAGGGTGTTGTGTTTTCCCCTGGTGTGGCTCCTTTTCCTCCCCAGCACAGTGACTCCTGTCTGGATTGTGTCTCCCTCCCAGCAGGTGATGAGCGAGCGAGTGAGAAGCAGGAGGGAAATGAACAGCAGGACGTTCCTGGGGCAATGGAATCAGAGCGGACCTTGGTGGGAAGAGCTGAAGGGGATTTTTCCCAGTGCTGGGAACAGGGAAGAGCCTGGGGAAAGTGGCCCAGGTCGGAGAGGCTGCTGGGATGTCTCCCAAGGAAGCAACTGGCTGAATCTGTGAAATGTGGGGAAGCAGACAAGGATCCCACAGTCCAGCAGACAAACCCCAAGGAAGAGAAATACTACAAGCGCCTCAGTTATGAGAAAGGATTCATTCCGAGACCAGAGTTTGTTATCATTCAGACTATAATTACTGGAGAGAAACGTCTTCAGTGCTTGGATGATGGAGAAAACTCCAATAATGGCTCAGATCTTAATAGCGGCGGAAGAAACCACATGGCAGAGAAGTCCTATCAATGCCTTGAGGGTGGGAACTATTTCAGTGGCAGGCCAGCACTGATGGCACCTGAAACAAGACACGCAGGAGAGAGACCCTATAAGTGCTTAGCCTGTGGAAAAAATTACTTACGGAGGTCACATCTTGTTTCACATCAAGCCGTCCACACAGGCGAGAGACCCCATAAGTGTTTAGACTGTAGGAAAAGTTTTATACGGAGGTCTCACCTTGTTAACCATCAGGCTGTCCACAAAGGAGAGAGACCCCATAAGTGCTTGGACTGTGGGAAAAATTTTAAATGGAGGTCATCCCTTGTTTCACATCAGGCCATCCACACAGGAGACAGACCCCATAAGTGCTTAGACTGTGGGAAAAGTTATATATGGAGGTCAGCCCTGCTTTCACATCAGAAAGTCCACACAGGAGAGAGACCTTATCAGTGCACAGACTGTGGGAAAAATTTCATACAGAAGTCAGACCTCCTTGCCCATCAGAAGATCCACACAGGAGAGAAGCCCCATCTCTGCTCAAACTGTGGGAAAAGTTTCATGTGGAGGTCAGAGCTTGTTAAACATCAGGCCATCCACACAGGAGAGAGACCCCATAAGTGCGTAGTATGTGGGAAAAGCTTCCTACGGAGGTCGGCCCTTATTTTGCATGAGGCCATCCACACAGGAGAGAGACCCCATAGGTGCTTGGACTGTGGTAGAAGTTTCACGTGGAGGTCAGCCCTTGTTTTACATCAGAGAATCCACACTGGAGAGAGACCTCATCAGTGCTCAGTCTGTGGAAAATGTTTCATAGCGAGGACCCAGCTTGTCTCACATTGGGCAGTCCACACAGGAGAAAGACCCCACAAGTGTTTAGATTGTGGAAGAAGTTTCATACGGCGGTCCGAACTGGTAAAACATCAGGCCGTCCACATTGGAGAGAGACCCCACAAGTGCTCAGACTGTGGGAAAAGTTTCAAATGGAGTTCAGCCCTGGTTGCCCATAAGAAAATCCACACAGGAGAAAGACCCCATCAGTGCTCAGACTGTGGAAAAAGATACATTCGGCTGTCTGACCTTGTTAGCCATCAGGCCGTCCACTCAGAAGAGAGACCCCATAAATGCTCAGACTGTGGGAAAAGTTTCAAATGGAGATCAGCTCTTGTGTCCCATCAAAAAATCCACACAGGCGAGAGACCACATCAGTGTTTTGACTGCGGAAAAAGTTTCATATGGAGGTCTAAACTTGTTAAACATCAGGCTGTCCACACGGGAGAGAGAGCCCAGAAGTGCTCAGAGTGTGGAAAGGGTTTCATGGGGTGGTCAGAACTTCTTAAACATCAAGCGGTCCACATGGGAGAGTGACCCCCCCCCCCCATGAGTTAGTGTAGCATGACAATCGTTTCATATGGCATTCAAGCCTTCTCCATGCATCTGTCAGTCCACAACGGTGGGGTACCCTGTGTTTGGACTATGTGAAAATTTTCAACTGCAGATCAGCATTTGTTTAGATAAGCCACAGCTGGGAGAGACCCCATTTGTGCTCAGAATGTGGTTAAGATTGCACACGGAGGTCACCCGTGAACCATGGAAGAAATCACACAGGTTCTAAATGTCCAGGACACATTTTTAAAAGGGGTTCTGAAACCTCCAGGCTAATTAACCTAGATTCAACCTTTAAAGGCATGTTAGAGCAGTGTGTACATGGTATTTGAAGCCATTTTATGTTAGATAGACTAGAATTTTGAAATATCAACTTGTATCATTAAAAAGTTGCAAGAAGATGGTGCTGTTGGTTAATCACAGTTAACTTGAAAGATTTAATTGTGATTAAAAAAAACTGATGTACTGAATCAGATTGTTAAACCATAGGACACCAATTTAGATGTACTAAATGTTTTTTTGTGTTTTCAAACGCATTGATTTCTGTTACAGCAAAGAACAGACAATACACAGTGCTCAGTTTATACCGTGGAAAAATAAGTAAAAGAAATATAGCTAAAGCTTTGTTATCCAGTGTGGAGATGGAATGGGGGTTGCGAGTTACTCAAGCTTTTTCACCAAACTCAAAAATGTTAAAGACGTGACATCACCTTACTTAACACTGCACCTTTTAACTCTCTTACCGAGTACAGTACTGTGATTTACAGCTCCTCTGCTATCTCAAAACCATCAAAGAAACACAACTTCAACAAATACTGGAAAACGAGGCTGGATAGCCATCAGAATTTTTCTGCTTAACTGATGGGAGAGCTGTATTGTCCTCTGGGGCAGATGGCAGTTAACTGAGTTTTCCACATGTTAAAATGCCAGGTAAAGCTTTTCCTGTAGTCTTTTTCAATTCACCTCATACAGGTATTGTAATGCAATCTCTTTATTGAGGAAAGTATAGCTTAAAAAGTTGGTTATTTTTGTTACACAGCTTCCATCCGCTCCTTGAGGGTATTTTCTTTCGCTAGCTCAGCCATGATTACTTTGGCTGCTTGAGGGATGTCTCACAGTTTTTCCTGAAGACTGAGGACTTTGGGACAATTCTACTCAACTATAGTTATGAGATTGTGCAGTAGAGTGATTTTTTTTTTTTTTTTTTTTTTTTTTTTGTGGTCCGTGCTGAACTTCTTGTCTTGAATCTTGTGTAGGGTGTTCAATCAAACCAACATGCATTGCCTCGCTGGCCTTTCTTCATGGCATGGACCACAAGCTTAAATGAGAGTCAAAAGTGTGACGCTGTTGCAAAAAAAAGCAATCATCATTCTGGGATGCGTTAGCAGGAGTGTTATGAGAAAGACGCGAGAAGCCGTTCTTCTGCTCTACTCACAGCTGATTTGGCTTCTGTTGGAGTATTGTGTTCAGTTTTGGACATCATATTTCAAGCAAGATGTGGACAAATTGGAAAAGGTCCAGAGAAGACCAACGAGAATGATTAAAGGTTGAGAGAATATGAACTATGAGAGAAGACTGAGAGAACTGGGTTTATTTACTTTAGAAAAGAGAAGACTTAGAGGGGACAGGATAGCGGTTTTCAAGTACCTAAAAAGAGTTGCAAGGAGGAGGGAGAAAAAAACATTTTCCTTGGCCTCTGAGGACAGGACAAGAAGCAGGGGGCTTAAACTGCAGCAAGGGAAATTTAGGTTGGACATTAGGAAAAATTTCCTAACTGTCAGGGTGGTTAAACCCTGGAATAAATTGCCCAGGGAGTTTGTGGAATCTCCACCACTGGAAATGTTTAAGAGCAGTTAGACAGAACTCTATCAGGGATGGTCACGATGGTGCTCGGTCCTGCCACGAGGGCAGGCGGCTGGACTTGATAACCTCTTGAGGTCCTTTCCAGTTCTAATGTTCTATGATTCCATGTGAAGGAAAGGGACTGAGAGGGCTTTATCCTGCTCGTATCAAAGAGGGACCGGCCAGCTGCAGCCATGGGATTTAATTCATGTTTATACTCCTCGAGGAGACAGTATTGCTTTGCTCGGGAGCAAATTTCAGGAGCCCACATCTTTTGGCAGCTCCTCTTGTTCATCCTTCATTAAAAGTGCTTGTTTGATGTCATCATTTGATGACTGCAGCCCAGAGAGAAGAATCTTGCGGTTCTGAGTTCTCTGGCCATCTGTTAGCAAAAGCTCCTTGACTTTCCATCTGGAACTCAATGGCATCGTCTTTTTGTTTGGAGATATTGTTGCTGGTAAGCAGAGAATGTTCCCTCAAGGCCACCGAGAGGTAAGATTTTAAACGCTTTGCCTCATCCACGCCAGCCCATGCTGTGCCGACCAGCTTGTTCTCCAGCAACTGAGACCAGGTGACAGATTTGAGAGTGTTTTTTGGCTGTTTTCTTTTTGAGGACTGAGCTCAGCCATGCTTCAGGAGGCAGGGTCCAGGGAGAGTGTGTCAGACAGATGGTGGGAGCCATCAGGAGGTGGAGGTTGGGCAGTTGGAGGAGGAAGGATTCTACCAGGTAAAGCTAAGGAAGCTTGGAGAAGTACATAGCTGAGTTTTCCAAGACACAGGACAACTGGTCAGACAAGCTTTGCGCTGTCGAGAAGGTTGAACGTCTCTGAGGAGCAATGATATAGTTGAGACCCTCCTTCCAGATAATGTCCTTCCAGACATCGTCTTGCAGCGGTGATACTTCTCCGGGGAGAGGAAACTCCATGTATGAAGAACAGCGTTTCTTCAACTATGTTCTGCAGAACACTGGTGTTCCATGAACCACTCACAAGCGTGCCATTAGCAGCGACGTGCGGCACATGTACGTATCTTCTGTTATTAAAACCAGATTCCATGTTCTTTCTTCATCACTATGAGACCCGAGTAAACGACTGCATTTTGTTTTTGCTGTATATGTTGCTGTTGGTTTTGGTCTGACAAGTTTTTTTTTTTTTTTTTTTTTTAAAGGAAATTTTCAAAGTGGTTCCGCGGTCTGAGGCTATGTCTACACGGCACCCGAAACTTGAAATAAGATCTGCCATTTGCACTGTGCAAATGGTGTATCTTATTTCAAGTTTATTTTGAAATAGGCTATTTCAGCTTTGCGCTGTCTGAACCTCACCCGATGCTGAAATACTGCCCTGTTTCGAAACACCTCCTGCAACAAGGGCTGCAGAGATGCTGAAATAGCATGAGTTGTTTTGAAAAATATTTCAAAATAACCGGTGTGCTCCACCCCCTCAGGAGGCTGCAGAGCCCCCATCTCCGGTGCCTCACTTTGGGGCAGCAGCAAAGCAAGGTAAACAAATAACAGTTGTCAAATGTACTGATCTACTGTACAGCTGTACCTGCAGCAATGGGCTGACACAGCCAATGGGAATGCCACTGCCCCCTAGGTGAGACAAAGATGTTCCCCCAAGATATCACGTTATAGACGGGTACAAACAAAGCACGCTTTACTGCTGACTTTTCAGGTTTCCACCTTCTGATGCTACTTAGATACCCCCCATTGCCCTGTGCCTCGGGGTTTGTTTAGATCATCTCTATCCATCATGTGTCACTTTAGACCCTTTCCTGAACCTGGGTCTGTATTTGTTAGGAGGAGGTATGAAGGTCTTTTTCAATGAGCTGGTGAGACCTGGTGATTTCAGCTTATGCCAATTATTGTTCTGTCCTGGGCCAATTACCAATGAGTGATGTGTTGTCTCAGCCCTGTCTGTGCCAAGTTGTGTTTGCAGAGGCCTGCCTCTTGCTCACAGCTTAGCTTTGCCTTGAGCCATGTTTTGTTGCTCGGCCTCAGGCCTCACACAGGCCTGTGCTGTATGGGCTTAGGCCTTCCAGGTTACTACACCGAGCAGCCCTGGCATGGGACAGCAGCCCCCCATCCCCAGAGGCCTGCGTCTTGTGTTTGCCATAGGGTAATGTGGTCGCCTTAAGGTCCGCGGGAGTCTTGGACCAGCCATGGGGTTATGGGATGAGAATGGCAGGGGAGTCCTTGAGGTCGGGCAGTGCGCTGGGAGTGGGGAGCAGGACGGGGGCTACGTCTACACTACCAGATAAATGTGATTTTATTGAAATAGATTTTATAACGCTGCGTTTTATCCATTTGATTTTGGATATCCTCACTTCCCACAAAGTCCACACAAGGTTGAGTTAGTGCTGTCACATTAGAGTGGCCAAACATCGACTGTTGCAGCAATGCATTGTGGGAACCTATCCTGCAGTTCCCTCAGCCCCACATTCTGTGCCCTCCCCCCCAGAGCCAGCTGCCCCAAACCACGGGCAGCACTCACCCTGCTGCTTCCTACCGGGGTCCCCGCAGCTTGTGGGGGAGCCGGGAAACTGACCAGTACTGCTACACAAGCCAGGAGCCAGGTGCAGCCAGGAGCCAGCTGGGCGTTGGTCACTTTCCCAGCTCCTGCAAGTGGCAGGCAGCTGGGAGCCATTCTCGGCTCCCTGCCACTTGCGAGCAGCCAGGAGGTAGGCGTAGCAGTGCCCATCGGCCGCTGAAGACTAGTGAATTTGATTCAAAGACACGGTGCTTCCACGCCAGCCTTCATTCGAACTGTTAAATTCGAACTTAATGCTACACCCACCTGGATCCGATTACGTGATATCCATGTTACGTCTAGGTTAGTGCTGACTAACTGCAGCTAATCGTATTTACCTTGAAAACAGTCACTCGGTACAATCAAGCTAAGTGCCTTAAAGTTGAATTTATTTGCTAGCGTAGAGATGGCTTCGGCCTTCTGCCAAAATAGTCCAGGGGTTAGTACAGTGGCCTTGTAAACACAGGGTTGTGAGTTCAGCCCTGGAGGGACTGGGGCAGGTTAGATTCAGTTGGATAATGATGATGCTGGTCATTGCATTCCACTGGGGCCCTGTTATCAATGAGGAAAGAGCCGAGCCCTGGCGAGACCAATCCCCTGCTTCGGCGGTGCATGTTGATTAGTTTCTCCTCAAGTTAATTCAGCCCTTCCAGGAAGAGCGCCCCCCGCCCCGCGGGAGCTGCTGGGCCCAGCGCTGAGCTCCTGAGCCGGCTGCTCCCCCCGGCCCCAGCGCGGCGCTGCCCGCCCAGAGGAGGATGAGTTCCGCGCTAGGACCCAGGGGCGGCCGGAGCCGCGGGGGGAAGCGATCGCTGGCTGCCCCCGGCCGGCCGCAGGAAGCGAGCGGCAGCCGCTGCGGGGCCTCTGCTCCCCGGCTCCCTCCCTCCCGGCCGGGCGGGGGCTGCTGCGGGGCCCCGGAGCCCTGGCTGCAGCCGGGAGAGGGGAACCTCCAGCCGCAGCCGCAGCAGGGCCAGTCCCGCTGCTCCCCGGGCGGGCAGCGCCCCCAGCCTGGCCAGGGCCCTGCCCGGCCCAGCCCCTATCCCTGCCCCAGCCCAGGGCGGGCAGCGCTCGGGGGGAAGGTGAGAGCCCCCGGCCCGGCGGGGTGCAGGGCAATCGGGGCAGGTTTGCAATAGACGTGAGTGGGGGGAGCACCGGAGGTTGGGGGGCGGCTGGAAAACGAGAGCGGCCTGGCTGGGGAAGGGGGGAAAACGGGGGGCCGCGCGTGGCTGGTCGGCAACATTTTTGGGGGTGGCCAGAATGGCCAGAGCCTGCGCCCCTCCCGCAGGCAGACTCCCACCCCCCGACCTGGCTTCCCGCAGGCTGGGAGGTTGGGTGTGGGAAGAAGCGGGCGCTGGGAGGGAACGTGGGTGCAGGTGGGGGTCGGGGTGCAGGCAGTGGAGGGGAACGCGGGTGCAGGTGGGGGTCGGGGTGCAGGCACTGGGGGGGAACGTGGGTGCAGGTGGGGGTCGGGGTGCAGGCAGTGGAGGGGAACGCGGGTGCAGGTGGGGGTCGGGGTGCAGGCAGTGGAGGGGAACGTGGGTGCAGGTGGGGGTCGGGGTGCAGGCAGTGGAGGGGAACGCGGGTGCAGGTGGGGGTCGGGGTGCAGGCACTGGGGGGGAACGTGGGTGCAGGTGGGGGTCGGGGTGCAGGTACTGGGGGAAAGGTAGTTGCTAACTTTAGCCTGGAGCAGAGGGTACTGGATGGAGGCTCCGGCGGGAGCAGAGCCCACTGGGCAGCGTGGGGGAGTGCATGGGGGGTGCCACAGTTACCCGGGGGCAACCCCCTCTGGCAGTGCCTCCCATGGAAGAGGGGGGGTCTCCAGGTGCTGCTCCCCCCCTTGTGCACCCTCCCATCCCACCTGCCACCCCAGGCAATTTAAAACACCCTGGGGGCCCCATTGGCAGCTCAGTGGGGCACATCCCTGTACCAGGGCGAGGGGCCAGAGGATCCATCTCCCCTTCCCTGCTGCACCCCCAGCCTGGCTGCTTACCCTCCCCCATACACACGCCGCCTGGCATGAAGTCTGCAGCGATTGGCCGAGCGGGGCACCTCACCTCCAATAGCACAGCCCAGACGCTGCTCTGTCACCAGTCACTGGGCGGAATTCGGCAGGGCAGACTGGTGATTGGCACCAGCCATGCGCGGCCTGTTTTAAACCCCCAGGGCAGCAGGCGGGGCCAGAGGATGTGGGGGTGGGGGGCTGGCAGCGTCTGGGGGTGCTGGGTGCAGGAGCACAGGCAAGCAGCAGTGAGTTTTGATGGAGGCTGGAGAAGCCTTGCCCCAGTCTGGGGGTACCAAGGGCTAGCTGGCCTTGGCTCCGCCCCTTCCATCCTTGGCCCCGCCCCTTCAGGGTCACAGAGACCTACCCCCTCCCACCTTGCCCTGGGGTCCCTGGTAGCTGTCGGGGGGTAGGTGGAGGCATCTGCCTATTCTGAAGCTCGTGGACCACATACAGCCCGATTAGCATCCCCGCTGCGTGCTAGAATTTCTCGGTGCTTGGGTGTGCAAGGACCCCACTCTGCTTGGTAGGGTCACCCTGAGTCAGTTCCCTGGTCCCCAGGGAGTGACAGGGAGCCGGGAAACTGACCAGCACATCCATCGGAAATGCAGACGAGGTGCTGATTTACACATTGCGTGCCTCGTTTGCATAATGACGGCCACACGCTGTTCCGGAAGAGCTGTTTTCGAAAGCCAAAACAGCCGTATAGACAGAGTTCATTGTAAAGGAAACCCCGCATTCGAAAGCACCCTCCTTCCTCATGTTTTTCGCACAGAAGAGATCTTTCGAAAACGGGGTTTGCTTTTCAAAGGAACCCCATCTACACTGCTTGTTTCCCCCCCCGAAAACAGCACTTCTGCAACAGCAAGTGGCTGTCATTATGCAAATAAGGTGCATGCTATGTAAATCAGCACCTCATTTGCATTCCTGATTGGCTGTATTTGCATTCCTCTTTGGAACGGGGAATGTTGCGTTGCTGTAGCCAACATTTCGGATTAGGGCACTAATCTGATATAGGCTCTTTTGGGTGTGGACACTATTTTGGGATAAGTTTTGCTTATTCTGAGACTTCCTTGCAGCATGGACTCATGATTCTGGAATAGCTGATATTGAAACAATAACTCTGGAATAAGCTATTCTGGAATAACTCTGTAGTGTAGATATACCCTAAGAAACTGTGCCCTGCGGGAGGGAGGGAGTTTAAAAGTTTCTCGACAGGTTCAGTGCTGGTGGGAGGGGCCAGGTCTGTGTTGTGACAAAGTGACTGAGGGTTTTACCTCCTAGCCTGGTAGATCCCAGAGTGTCTGTCTGCAGGGAGCGTGCCGGGGGCAGTCGGGTGTGACAGGGACTCAGGCCCTTCTGTAACCTCCCCCATCACCTCTCTTACCCCACAGGCTGAGGAATCAAATCCACGTTTTGCTCCAGATCCTCCCATTGTCCAGCAGACAGGGAAGGGCCATGGCTGAGATGGAGCCAGCTCAGGTAGGGGATAGTCAGGGAGCTGCACGAGAGGGCGGGTTTGTGCAGGGGAGGGACAGGACAGACGTGATGAGGACAGGCTGTGAGAAACCTGCTGAGACACGTCTGGACGGGGTTCTGATCTTTACAGAGGCTGCTGTGAAATGCATAGAGTGGCGACTGGCAACCAAAAAACAGCGAGTGGGCCACATGTATGACCCTCTTCCATGGGCCGCAGCAACGCACCGGGGTTCCACCTGTCGCCCCCCCACCCCCATGCGCCTCGCACACTAGGGCACCAGCATCCCACACGTCCGACTTGAACCGCCCCCCCCCCAGCACTTTCAGAGTGCCACGAATCACCTGATTGGCTCTCTCTCCCTGCTCCAGCCCCTCCCCGCCGGAACTTGAGCAGCTGATTCTCGGTGTTCCCACTCTGGGTGGGTAGGGGGGCAGACAGGGGGCTGTGGGCTTCAGATGGAGCTCCAGTGGGCCGTATACGGCCCATATCCCGCAGGTTGCCCACTACTGATATAGAGGATAGAGCTGAGATTCCTGTCCTTTCCTGCGTCAATCTGTGTGCCCTGATTGTTACATTGTGCATCAATTATATAGGTCACTGTTTCTTAAGCTGTTTGAGACCCCTGAACACCAAACGATGATAATTTTTAGGAGGAACACCTATGAAAATGTTCTTAAAAAAAAAAAATTGTCAGCTAAAGCCTGCCACAACCCCCACCCCCGCAAAAAACCCAGCAACATAGCAGCAAAACCAAAGTGAAGTCATTTAATCAGGTATCATAGCAAGGAAGAAGGAGCGTTGTACCTGGGTTTTAATAACAGACAATATATACTTTGAATTATTTTTTCCTATGCTCGCGGCACACATGTGGAACACAGTTGAAGAAATACTGCTCTAGCTGAAAGGTCCTGAAACTATGCATGCTGACTGCCTTAGCTTGTCTCACAGGATGTGCCCAGCAGGTACCTTGTGTTACAGCCCTATCAGGCGCTAGTACTATTGATAAAACAAATCATGAACCCGAAAAGAAACGACCATGAGAAAAGCTATCTAGGCAGGTAAGCCCGTGAGCCCTACAGGCCAGTCGTTTTCAACCCGTGTGCCATGACGCATTGGCGTGACCTGAGAACTTTCCAGGTGTGCGGTGAGATTGCGTCAGTTTCCTGTTGGTGTGGCTCTTTGCACAGGGGGAGGAGGGGAAATTGACCACCCCAGCCAGCTGGGGCTCAAGCAGCAGAGGCTGCCTGAGTCCCAGCAGGTGCCGGATTCGTCAGTTCCACACCCCCCCCCGCAGCAGCTCTGCAATGCGGACTCTATAGGACCTGCTTTGCGCCACAAGGCTTCTGAAATGTTGCTTTCCTGGCCCAAACAAGCTGTTGGGGAGCCTTCCCCCACTCCTTGCAGTGACGGGGGGAGTGAGGGAAGGCAAAAGCCTGTTGGAGCTGGGACTTGGTTTAAATGCTTCATCCCTAGTACGGCATTGAGCAGATTTTGAAGATGTGCTCACTGTCCAAGACGGTGTGTTCTGTGGTGGATTTGAAACCTGAATGCATTTGATCCTTGTTGTGTGCACTCCTATGGTACAAACCTCCCTAACAAGACTGTAACCCCAGTAAATGTAAGCAGAGGTGGGGAAAGTACCCTAAAAGTTACTTGAGTAACAGTACAGTTGCTTGGGGGGGGGGAATGTACTTAAGTAGACGTCACAGGTGGCCCCCTGGAAAACTACTTGAGTAAAAGTACATGGGCAAAAACACGCGTCACATGTGTTTTGTACTCAAGTACCCAGACGTGGAAGTAGCTGCACTTTTACTCAAGTAACTTTTGGGGGTGCTTGCCCCACCTCTGAATGTGAGTCCGTAGGACATTGATGAGCAGTTGAGTCAGTGGAGAAAAGCGGGTGTGCCCTGGGATTGTCTGTCTCATCAACGTGTGCTGTGTAACTGGAAACGTTGGGAACTGCAGCTGTAGGCTACGCCTGTGGCTGGCAGATATATGGCAAAGGACAAGACTCTGCCCTCTTCCGTCTGCTGTGGGGGGCCAAGGAGCTCTCCCTTCCTGCTCCCCCCCCCCCCCCCCCCGAAGCCACTTAGCTGCTGTGCTTGAGGTAGGGGTGGGTTTCTGCTTTGCAAGGGTTCCTCCCCCAGAAATAGAGGAAGGCAGCAGGAACTGAGCAGGGGACTCTTGTTGCAGGTGGCGGTGAGCTTCGAGGAGGTGGCTGTGTATTTCACCCCGGGGCAGGGGGCACTGCTGGGCCCCGCTCAGAGAGCCCTCTACAGGGCCGTCATGCAGGAGAACTACCGGACAGTGACCTCTCTGGGTAAGGCCATCCTGCACCTTGGTTAGTAGAACCTGTGGGGTCTCTGTGTCTGAAGCTGGTCGGGTTCTTCCCTGGCCAGCTAGATTAGAGGGGGAGAGTTACATGGGTCACAACTCTGGGGTGATCTCCATGCGGGAGTCTGAGGCTGAATGGACATCTTAATTCATCTCTGTCTCTCCACTTCCAAGGGGTTGGAAGTCAGGGTTTGCCCTCCCTGGAGTACTTCTCCTTTACACGCCATTACTCCAGACATCTTGGGGCAGCGTCCATTGGTGAGGAGGGCTCTAGGTTCTGCAGGCTTGGAAATAGGCAGGAGCTCTGTGTATCAGCAAGTTCCCCACAGAACACAACTTTTCTGAGGCTTCCGAGAATGTCCTCCACCCCAGTGGTCCGCTGCTCCCAAGGGGTGTGAGTTGTCCCAGGTCCATGTAGAATCATAGCAGCCTAAGGTTGGTCGAGACCTCAGGAGGCCATTGAGTCCAGCCGCCTGGCCAGAGCAGGATCAACCCCAACTCAATCATCCCAGCCAGGGCTCGGTCAAGCCAGGACTTGAACACCTCTGGGGATGGAGATTCACCACCTCTCTAGGTAACACATTCCAGTGGTTCACCACCCTCCTGGGGAAAGAGTTTTTCCTAATATCCAACCTCCCCCTCTGTAACTTCAGACCATTGCTTCTTGTTCTGCCATCTGTCACCACTGAGAACAGCCTCTCTCCATCCGCTTTAGAGCCCCGTTTCAGGAAGCTGAAGGCTGCTACCAAATCACCCCTCAGTCTTCTCTTCTGCAAACTGAATAAGCCCAAATCCTTCAGCGTCTCCTCGCAGGTCATGTGCTCCAGCCCCTTAATCATTTTGGTTGCCCTCCGCTGGATCCTCGCCAATGCATCCGCATCCTTTCTAGGCTGAGTGTCCCAGAACTGGATGCGATATTTCAGGTGTGGCCTCACCAGTGCTGAATAAAGGGGAATAATCACTTTTCTAGCTCTGCTGGAAATGCTCCTTCTAATGCACCCCAATATGCTGTTAGCCTTCTTGTAGGATCAGGTTCAACGTCTTGTTGACAAACATTCTTCCCATATCACCAGCTACCCTGATCTGGTCTGATTTTTGCCCTCTGCATAGGATTCCCTGTTCCCAAGCCAGAGCTGATCACCCAGCTGGAACGAGGGGAAGAGCCGTGGGTCCCAGATCTCCAGGCTGACAAGGAATGGGCGTGTCTGAGAGGCCCTTGCACAGGTGAGGAACAAGGGAAGTTGAGGCAGAACCATCTGGCGTACGAAGGAAAGACATGGGACACTCAAAACGTGCTGTGAGCGAAAGTCCTTAGTTCTGCACAGTCTTACCTGGGTCAGGGCTATGCTCGAGGTGTCATAGTATTAGGGCAAATATCAACCACAGCTTCCCACGCATCCTATACACTGTCAAGAGTTTTCTCTCTGCCCTTCCACCCCTGGGAGTGGTTGGGTGCTATGTGGAGGCAGAATCCAAATGTGTCCCATCTCCACCGCAGTTTCTGTGTGTTACCCTAATTTCAGACGTGGAAAAGTACCCCCAAAGTTACTTCAGTCAAAGTGCCGCTGCGTTCACTTCTGGGTACTTGAGTACAATCAAGATGTGATGTGATGTGATGTGGTGTGTGTGTGTAGTTTTACTCAAGTAGTTTTCCCAAGGGACACCGGTGACTTGTACTTAAGCACACCTGCCCCCCTAGCAACTGTACTTTTACTCAATTAACTTTTGGAGTGCTTTTTCCACATCTGTCTGATCTACGCTAGAGACCACCCTAGGGTTACACTCGGGATTTTATTAAATGCCACTATAGTGTTAAACTAAATCCATTCCAGATGTCTGTCTGTCTGTCTTTCTCTCTCTCTCACACACACCTACTCATGCATTCATTGATTCCTCAGGCCCTCACACAGGCTAGGTTGCAAAGACAGCCAAGGCATAGTCCAGGGGTGGCCAACCTGAGCCTGAGAAGGAGCTGAAATTTACCAGTGTACATTGAAAAAGAGCCCCTGCCCTATAGCAGCAGCCCACCATCCGCAGATCAGCTCTTCTTTCTCCTCCCACTGCGATCAGCAGTGTCCCAGCCTGCGGGAGGTTCTAGAGAAGGTAGGAAACACTGCGTTAATGACCTATCACCTGGCTCCAGCCGTTCTTAGGGTGTGTCTATACTGACTCAGCGTTCGACGCGCCACGTTTGATCTTTTGGGGTTTGATTTTGCCACGTCTGTGAAGACGCGGCAAAATTGATCTCTCTGGGATCAGCTGTCGACCCTGGTTCTCCATGCTACCACGTGGCGTAAGGAACATCGTCGCTAGGCTGAAGAGCCCCGGTCTACACAAGGGCAGAAAGTTGGTTGCTAATGGCGTAGCTAGAATTGGTGTATCAGGATTGACTCCCTGCCCTGGGGTAGACCAGGCCTTGGTCTTGCTGGTTTTCTTACCAACCAGACACAGCCTTTATTCACCCTTACTCTCTTATTGTGGGCTTAGTCCAAGTTATGGAACTTAAAAACCAAGTGGCTGAAACTTACAAAGATTACAAAGCTGAAGAGTTCACAGTCTTTCAACAGGTTGCAAACTTGAAAAGCAAAGCAGCTGAAGGTGACAAAGAATGTTACTTAATGTGGATAAGTCGAAGGTAATGCACCTTGGAAAACATAACCCCAACTATACTTACAATACGATGGAGGCTAATTTAGCTATAACTAATCAGGAAAGAGATCTTGGAGTTATCATGGATAGTTCCTTGAAAACATCCACGCAGTGTGCAGAGGCTGTGAAAAAGGCAAATAGGATGTTAGGTATTATTAAGAAAGGGATGGAAAATAAAACAAGGAGTATCTTACTACCCCTGTATAAATCTGTGGTACACCCACATCTTGAATACTGTGTACAGATGTGGTCTCCTCACCTAAAAAAAAGATATCCTGGCACTGGAAAAGGTTCAGAAAAGGGCAACTAAAATGATTAGGGGTTTGGAACAGGTCCCGTATGAGGAGAAACTAAGAAGATTGGGACTTTTCAGTTTAGAAAAGAGGAGGCTGAGGGGGGACATGATAGAGGTCTATAAAATTATGACAGGTGTGGAGAGGGTGAATAAGGAGAAGTTATTTACTTGTGCCCATAACACAAAAGCTAGAGGACACCAAATGAGATCGATGGGTAGCAGGTTTAAAACTAATTAAAGAAAGTTCTTCTTCATTCAGCGCTTAGTTAACCTGTGGAACTCCTTGCTAGAGGAGGCTGTGAAGGCTGGGGCTATAACAGAATTTAAGAAAGAGCTAGATAAATTCCTGGAGGTTAGGTCCATAAGAGGCTGTTAGCCAAGGGTAGGAATGGTGTCCCTGGCCTCTGATTATCAGAGGCTGGAGATGGATGGCAGGAGACAAATCGCTTGATGATTGTCTTCGGTCCACCCCCTCTGGGGCACCTGGCACTGGGCACTGTCAGCAGACAGGCTCCTAGGCTGGATGGACCTTTGGTCTGACCCAATATGGCCGTTCTTAGGTAAGAACCAATAAACAGGATAGTAGCTCGGGCGGGGGCTTTATATAACCCTGTGTTGTGTTTTCCCTCTTTGGTGTTCCCTTTTCAGTCCTTTCTGCCCTGCAGGGGCAGTGACTTCTGTCTGGATTCACTCTCTCCCAGCAGGTGATTGGACACTGAGTGAGCTCAAGGAGGAGAATGAGCAGCTAGAAGGCTCTGGGGCAGAGGAGCCGCAAGAGACGTTTTTGAGACGAGCGGAAGGGAACGTTTCCCAGGGCTCGGAACATGGAGGTACCTGGGGAGATGGGGACAGATCAGAGATGCAGCTGGGAAACTGTCCCAGGAAGAAACTAGATGAATCTATTCAAGGTGACAGAGGATTCAACAAACCCGAGGACAGCCCAGTCCAACAGACAATTCCCAGGGAAGAGGATCTCTACAAATGCCTCGAATGTGGATGCAGCTTTCCTGAGAAGTCCCACCTTCTCACACACCAGAGACTGCACCCGGCGGGAAAACCCTATAAATGCTTGGAGTGTGGGAAAAGATTTAAGGAGAGCTCCCAGCTGATGGTTCATCAGCGAACCCACCCAGGAGAGAAGCCCTTTAAATGCTTGGAGTGTGGGAAAAGCTTCAACAAGAATTCCTATCTCCTTATACACCAGAGACTGCACACAGGAGAGAGACCTTATAAATGCCTGGAGTGCGGGAAAAGTTTCACACAGAACTCCCACCTTCTTGGACATCAACGAAGCCACAGAAGCGAAAAGCTGCATAAATGCCTGTCCTGTGGGAAAACGTTCAGTCAGCGCTCCTGCCTCACAAAACACGGGCGAATTCACACCGGAGAACGGCCTTATTCGTGCCGTCTGTGTGGGAAAAGTTTCAATTTGAAGTCTGCCCTTAATATGCACCAGAAAACTCACACGGGAGAGAAACCCTACACCTGCTTGGAATGCGGGAAATCTTTCAGGCAGCGTTCCAACCTTACTAAACACAGGCGAATCCACACCGGTGAGAGGCCCTTTACCTGTCCAGAGTGCGGGAAAAGATTTAACGAAAGGTCCCAGCTTTTGGCTCATCAGAGAATTCACACCGGCGAGAAGCCCTATCTGTGTGTAGATTGTGGGAAGAATTTCAGCCGCCTATCCAACCTGCTTTCTCACCGAAGACTGCACACGGGCGTGAAATGTTACAAATGCCGGGAATGTGGAAAGAGCTTTATCCAGAGTTCCAACCTGATTGCGCACGAGAGAACTCACCGAGGCGAGAGACCCTATAAATGTCTGGAGTGTGGGAAAAGCTTCAGAAAAAATTCATCCCTTTGCCAACATGGGCTGATCCACACCGGAGAGAAACCTTACCAGTGCCTGGACTGTGGGAAAGGTTTTATCCAGCGTTCTTCCCTCACGAAACACGGGAGAATCCACACGGGAGAAAAGCCTTATACATGCCTGGAGTGTGGGAAAAGTTTTAGTCAGAGCTCAAATCTGACAGCCCATCGGAGAACTCACACGGGAGAGAGACCTTATAAATGCCTGGTGTGTGGAAAGACTTTTAACCAGCGTTCCTGCCTTACGGAACACGAGAGAATCCACACGGGAGAGAGACCCTTTAAATGCCTAGAGTGCGGTAAGACTTTCAACCAGCGTTCCTGCCTTATTCAGCATGGGAAAACCCACACAGGAGACAGACCCTATCAATGTCCGGAGTGCGGGAAGTGTTTCAACATGAAGTCGTCCCTGAATATACATCAGAAGATCCACACGGGAGACAAACCCCATAAATGTTTGGTCTGTGGAAAAACATTCAGCCAGCGTTCCTATCTTTCTAAACACGGGAAAATCCACGCAGGAGAGACACCCAATAAGTGCCTCGAGTATGGGGAAAACGTCACGAAGAGTTCTGTGGATTGATCATGATTTAAATAGAGGGGAAAATGATTTAAATCCAGTTATCCAAAAAGCTAAGACTGACTGGGCTTAGAGTGCACTTAAATTTGGAGTAAGCCCCATTGAACTCGCTGGCAGGTCTGGTGGTAGAGAAAACCAGCAGAGAATGGGGTTCCTTTGGAAAAGCTGAGTTATACTGAAGTTAAGCTGGGAATAGACTTCCGGCATCGCTGTTATAGTCTGGGGCTGTGAAGTTCTAAAACAGGCTCAGCAACTTTTCCCAGGCGGAGGGGCTGAAATTTGATCTTTAGGCCTCTAGGTACAGGCCAAGTGCCAGTGGTACTTTTTAAAGTCACTAATACTCCTCCTGACAACAGCTTCATTCATAAATCAGCGAAGAGGCAGAGCTTTACTGCGGAGGTGGTGGTTGGTAGCATTAGCTGGCCTTTTGTTAACCCACAGGCGGCACGAGGCGGGAGGGGCAGGGCTGAGTTCCCGCCGGGCGTGCCGATGAAAATCTGCTCACATGTCCAGGGTTGATGACCCCTGTTCTAAAATAAGGGGGCTTGTGTTGTGTAATATAAAATAAGAAAACAACACTCTGTGGCAACTGGCAACTCTAGACTTCTCTTGCTGCAGCTTTCTGTATTGTACAGTTGAATGATACCGTGAACTCCTTCATCTCCGGCAGTCTATTAAACAGATCTCTCAAATAAGCGGCATTTTAACCGTAAGTACATTTTAATTACGTTTCCAGAAGTACAGTATAGTGAAAGGAAATACAGCAAAATACAGTATTAGTTTACCGTGTACAATGCTATGGTTGGTAAATAAAGTACTCTGCCTACATTTTTGTTTTGTTTCTTAGTATTTAATTGTGTTTTTCTTTAGTGCTATGCATTGCTAGGAATACCTCTCTGTTATCTAGAATATCCAACAACTTCCCAGTCCCAAGGCTGCTGGATCTGAAAGAGTTTACTGTAGATTCTAAACCTAGTTAACTAATTAGACAAGCAAGAAGGATTAAGTTAAGGTAGACTTTTTTTTTTGTTCTAGCAACATCCGACACAGCAAACAGCTTGGGAATTTACTTGCCAAATCACACTTCTACTAAAAGGCACAGAGGCTGCGTCTACACTTGCATTCCTCTTTCGAGAGAGGCGTGCAAATGAGGGAAATCGAAAATGCAAATGAGGTGCAGATTTACATATCTGGCTCCTCATTTGCATATTCTTATTTTGAAAGAGCTTTCGAAAGGAGAAGAGTGGTGTAGATGCAGCTCTTTCAAACATAAGCCCCATCTTCAAAAGAACCCTTCTTCCCTTTTTTTATGGGAAGAAGGGCTCTTTCGAAGGCGGGGTTTACTTTCGAAAGAGCTGCGTCTACACTGTGCTTCTTCTTTTGAAAGAATATGCAGATGAGGTGCCGTATATGTAAATCTGCACTGCATTTGCATTTTCTATTTCCCTCATTTGCATGCCTCTTTCGAAGGTGGAATGCAAGTGCAGGCGCAGCCAGAGTCTTGAAGAATGATGCATTGCAAAGAGAGCTATTAAGCTACTCACCAGTCGATCCACTTGACCGTATCCATATCTTTGTCATCATAATTTCTTCCCCATAAGCAGTTTTCCTTTTGATGTTTCTTCTTGTGGCTCATCCTTGCATCTTTTCCTTGCACTGCTTACACTTCACACGTGTTTCTTTTTCACCCAGGGAAGAAATTGCTTCAAAATATCCCCCGATGCCCAGAAACCAGGATAGCTTTTCTGTGGCAAAAGTGTGGCTGAATATAGGAAGCTGTGTGTGTAGTGAATAGTGGTTTCCCTTTTTCTTTCCAGTCCACGCCACTGATTTATCTAAGCTGCTTTCATTCGCTCCTGTATATTTTCTTTCTGTCTTAAGACAATATCTTAACTAACTGCTGTGCTGGGCTTGGCTAAAGTCCACTCAGACATAATCACAGGACCAAAACAGTCCCCCCCAGCTTGTCGTCTTCTTTGTACATGTTCATTTGTAGTCAGCTGAGAACTGGAAATTAAAAGCCCAGAAGTTTGAAGAAGCAAGAGCTGGTCATGAGACTGGACATCTGAATCCTTAATTTATTCTGGCGGAATAAAATCTGGACTGGATGTGAGGTAGCCAAGTTTTATTACAACCAGCTGGCGGAGTGATTCTGAACTTGGTTGAGTTTCAGAATGCACTGACAGGCATCGAGTTCTGATTATGTTGGTTATAGAGAGAGCTGATAGTCAGAAGAAAGAACAGAAGCAGGTAATAAGGAAATGAGCATCATCAGTGAGCAATCCCGATGAATTAACAGACAATCTGGAAGTGACAAAGAGTTTCCGGGCACGGTTTACAGAACATTTTATCTGCAAACAACAAGTCCTTTGAAGAGTGCAGTCCTCAACCCTGATGGCTAAAGTGATATCTTGTCTGTAATACGCTGGTCGGGAAAGCAGTGATGTCTCATCTGGCATCCTGAGGACGGACATGGTCGGTCGTGTTATCTCTACAGAATCGAAGCAAGCGGGCAATGCAGAATCAAAGCAGAAGGTAGCGTCTGAAGAGGTGGGTCTGTCCCCCGAAAGCTCATCACCTAGTAAATTATTTGGTTAGTCTTTAAAGTGCTACTGGACTGCTTTTTTGTTTTGGTAGTGAAAGAATTATGTCAGTCACCCTTTAACTATAATCTAATTACCTTCCCTGCATGGTCCCTTCCTGGAATGTGGCTGCCTTGGGAGTTATTTACACCAGCTGAGATGCCCTCCCCAGACGGCTGGGGTGGGTGGGGGATTTGCAGGCTGCATTTTGGAACTGTGGTTCTTAGCAAATATCATGGCCTACTTCAAAATTTTATCCTATAATTCTTATGAGATTTTGAGTAGCCTATTTATGGTGAGATTTAAGGGGAACTGATCGTTTTTAAATGAGCAATTTAGTATTTTATTGATTTGGAAAAAAAATCCAATTTAAATGAAACAAATCTGATTTTTTTTTCCCTTTAAAATCATCAATATTTACCCACTCTGCCCAGGAAGAAGACTATGGGGAAGGATCAGCCTCTCCCCCTTGCTGGGCAGAAGAATCCAGGCCAACGCCTCTCTCGTGAATTGTGAGCAGTGTTCGACCTACTTAACTCGTTCCCTTTTCCTTGGTGCAGGCGGGTAGCTGGTGCAGCAGTTTGCTGGGGGGTGGCTGACGTTCAGCATGCCGAGCTGGGTGTTGGATGGGGCCAGGGGCTGGAATTTAGCTTTCATTACATGCTCTGAGAGAACAAAGTAGAATTTAGCTTCTCAAACTCCCTTGTGTTAAATAATAGAGGGGAGGGGCAATAGGGCAGACCTTAGAGGTGGGGGCTCAAGGGCTGAGCCAGGGTAGTGAGTGAGGTGGGAAAGAACAGAGACAGTGGGAGCTGTACCACCCCGGCCCCCATTAACAGCCATTCGTCAGGCTACGTCTACCCTACGGCCTCCTGTGTTAATCCGACTTACAGCCACAGCACTGGTTACTGTGGCAGTGCATGTCTACACTACTACATGGGTCGGGGGGCCTACCTCCCACCAGCAGCACCTCTGCTGACCTAACGGGGGGTGTGTGGGGTAAGAGCCTGCCAGGAGCCAGGGCCATCCTTGGGCACACGCAGCAGAGTAGGGCACTTGGAAATCTGGGTCACCATTGGGACGGGAGGTAAGGGTGAGTCAGTTCCAATATTCTTCCATCCAGGGGTCAGACCAAAGGTTCATCTCACCTAGTGTCCTGCCTTCTGACAGAGGCCAAGGCAGTGAACAGAACAGGAACTCACAAAAGTTCTCCCTTTCCTGACATCCATTTCTAGCCGCTGGGGGACCTAGCCTCCATGAACTTACCCAGTTCTTTTTTGAACCCTGTTAAAGTCCTGGTCTTCACAACCTCCTCTGGCCGGGAGTTTCACAGGCCGGCCCCGTGAAGAAAAACTTCCTGTAAGTTTTAAACCTGCTACCCAGTCCTTTCACTGGGTGACCTGCAGTTCTTGTGTTACAGGAACAAGTCAGTTACTTATTCACTTTTCCCACCCCAGTCATGACTGTATAGACATCCAAGGGACAGAATAATTTTTTTTCTGTGCACCAGGGAATGGACCGATGTGCACCACCCATTGACACACAGCCTGTGGGCACTCCCCTGAGCAGCTGAGCGGCCACCCGAACACTCAGCTTACAGGGAACGCTGCTCCGTTCCCATACACCCCACGCATACTGCGCTCTGCATAGGCAGAAGCTGTACTGACAGAATCGAAGGGGCTGGTGCAGTTTATTCTGCGGAAAGAAGAGGGTACCGGGGGCGAGGGGGTCTTGAGTGGCAATTGTGAGTATCGACTGCCGGGAGGCTCCGAATCTTTTATTGCCCCATTTTCCCCCTCCCTCACCAAGCTGTGAGCCGATGTTTGTGGAGCTAAGAGCCAGTTGGCTCCAGAGGCACCAGTTTTTCATACCACACAGGACCCTGTAAATCAGGGTTTCCCACACGGGGGTGTGAAGAAATTTGGGGGGCACTTGAGGTGACCCCCCATCATTCCCCCACCCCAAGAAAGAGCAGGCGTTTGCTTCCGGAGCCGGGAGCTCTGGGGCTGGGAGCATATTAGAGCCCCTGTACCCCTCCGCTACCAGGGTGGGTCCCACACCGGGTGCCCCCGGCTCCCCTACCCCGGGGTGGCCCTGGTGGTTCTGGGGAGCCGCTGGGGCAACCCCCAGTCTGCAGAGAAACCCCCATGTCTCCCCTCCCCGGATCTGGGCCTTTCCTCGGCTTCCCCCCCCCCCCATTGATCTGCGGGGCGACCCCACAGCGCCGGGGCCTCCAGGGGGCGGCAGCTGGCGGCTGCGGCGCGGCCGGAGCCTCGCTAGGACCCAGGGGCGGCCGGAGCCGCGGGGGGAAGCGATCGCTGGCTGCCCCCGGCCGGCCGCAGGAAGCGAGCGGCAGCCGCTGCGGGGCCTCTGCTCCTCGGCTCCCTCCCTCCCGGGCGCGCGGGGGCTGCTGCGGGGCCCCGGAGCCCTGGCTGCAGCCGGGAGAGGGGAACCTCCAGCCGCAGCCGCAGCCGGGCCAGTCCCGCTGCTCCCCGCGAGCCGCTCCCCGGGCGGGCGGGCAGCGCCCCCGGCCTGGCCAGGGCCCTGCCCGGCCCAGCCCCTGCCCCTGCCCCTGGCCCAGGGCGGGCAGCGCTCGGGGGGAAGGTAAGAGCCCCCAGCCCGGCCCGGCCCGGCCCAGCCCCGGGAGCGGTGCCCGGTGCCCCCGGGCGGGCGGGCTGCAGGGGGAGGGTTCGGCCCCGGGCTGCTCCCCGCCGAGCTGGCTGCGATCCCCGCCCCGGGCCCGGCAGACGTGGCCAAGGGGGGACCCCAGGAATGGGGGGGGGGCGCAAAAACATTCCCTGAGATGGGATCAGCCGCTGCAATATTTGCAAAAGAGGCGGCGGGGGGGGTCCCCTCCTCTTCCTACCGGGATCTGCCGTTTCCCAGGGCCGCACCCCGAAAGGCTGTAGCCGGGGGACAGGCGCTGGCCAGGTTATGTCACAGCCGGCAGCAGCTGGGAGCTGTTCCCTACCTGTCAGAGACAGGAAGAGACAGGCTGCTTTTAGTCCTCCGAGAAGTGGGGAGGGAGAGATGATCTCTGCAAAGATCCAGGCCAAAGGCTTCCCCTTCCCTCCCCGCGTCCCCCTGGGGTCCCTCGATTTCTTCTATCCACAGGTGGAATAAATTTTATACCTGCACCTATGCACGTGCGGACGTGAACCACCTACACGCTCTCTCTCTCTCTCTCTCGGCTGTCTGTGGGTGCTTGGCCAGTCAGCTGGGTGGCCCCAGCCAGATGGGAGGGGAGAGACAGAAAGCATGGGACCATTGGCCCCTTGTGTAAGAAAATTCGGGATACCAGCTGCGGGGCGTGAATATGGGGCGTCTGGTCTCCCTATAATGCAGCCTGTGGGGAAGGAGCAGCCCCTGCGGGTGGGGCTGAGGGGTGTTTGGTGGGGCGGGGAGGAAACACACAGAAAGCAGCAGGTTGGGGACCCCAAGTGATGAACCTGCTGGGACATGTTGAGCCTGTGACGGATTTCCTGAAAAAGTCCCATGGGGGGGGCACATGGGAAGGGTCATTCCCCCATTTCTGACTCCGCCACGCCCCCCCATCAGGGCTGGGAAAACTGCCCGGACTCCCTGGGCCGCAGCCGGACCCCGCCGGCCAGAGGCTGCTGGGAACGGGCCGGGCTTCTCCTTCCCGGGGGCTCCCGGTGGTTCGTGTGTGGCCGGGGGCTGGGGCAGTGGCGCTGAGCGGGGGCCTGTGGTCGTTGCAGATGGCGGTGACCTTCGAGGAGGTGGCTGTGTATTTCACCCCGGGGCAGGGGGCGCTGCTGGGCCCCGCTCAGAGAGCCCTCTACAGGGCCGTCATGCAGGAGAACTACCAGGCGGTGACCTCGCTGGGTAAGGGCGTCCTGGCCCCTCGGGGATTAGATACTCTGAGCTGCGCGTCTGTCCCTGCTCAGCTGCAGGAGGGAGGAACATGTTGCATAGGGAAGTGGTTCTCGACCAGGGTCCGTGTTCTCATGGCTGGGGGGTGGCAAATGAAATTGAGCTGGGGCCACCGGACAGGACCAGCATGAGATGAGCAGTGGCCCAGAGCAGACAGCTGAAGCCCAGGACTGCAGCTAAACCTGGCCAAGGTGGCTTTGCAGGGCCGTGTTCCCATGTGGCGTGGGACCCCGGGTAAGTGCCCTGCTCCCTGGCCCTACCGCTGGCTTTGATAGGCAGAGCACTCGGTGTGGCCCAGGTGGAAGGGGGACTGTTGACAGCCCATGGGGAGGGACTCGGAGGTGAGAGCCCTGGTGGCTCCCCCGCCAGGGCTGGCCCTTCCTGCCTGCAAGGCAGCTACCAGGCCCCAGCCTAGGTAGGGGATTCCAGGAAGACACCTGGGGCTCGGTCTGCCCACTGCTGTGCATGTTGGGTGGAGGCAGAGCCGTTCGCTGCCCGTCTATTGCTGCTAGGGAAATGAGCTGGCTCGGCCTCATGCTGGTGGCCGGCGCCCGGCGCTCAGGGGGGGATGTTCAGGGCAGCCTGAGCCAGGGCTGGCCGATGTGACAAGGGGATGTGGCTGGTGTTCCCCAGCAGCAGGGGGAGGAAATGAGGAGCTGGCTTTTGGGGCCTTTTGCAGTGGGGCTCCCCAGCACCACAGCCGTCTTCGCAGGATCATCCCTAGTGGGAAGCTGAGCACACTGGGAGTGGGGCACCGGCCATCCCCCTGCTGCGGTGAAGTGGAGCACAGCCAGCTGGGGGAGCCATGGTGGAAGGGGGCAACCCCAGCTGTCGCCCTGCCCCAGGTCCCCAAAATCCCCCAGGTCCCTCCCATCCATAGGAGAGTTGAGGCGGCCGCTGCAGGGCCCCCACTCCAAAGGGCAGGGCCTGGGACAACCACCCCAAACCATCCCATCGACCAGTGTGACAAGCATACCCTAAATTAGTTTGTTCTACACAGGCCTGCATAGTCACGGTTTTATACGGGTCATCCCTTAAACATACCCACATTCGGTCGTGCAATGGAAGCCTTACGGATTGATTAATAAACATTCCTAAGGGAACAATGGGGTATATGACTTCCTCCGTAGCATCGAACAAAGTCAGAATCACCAAAGTTAGACGCTCCTCATCTTTATGATGTTGTGAATCCAATGCTGTCCACCATTCCTCGTGTTCCTGCTCAAAGGGATGTGAGTGGTCCTTCAACATTTTCTTGACCTCCAGTGGGACTGTCCTGGACAGAGTATCCCTTGCTATATCTTTGACAATGTCTCTCAGTAGTGCCTGGGCTTGGATGCATGCTAACGCTGTAGATAAATTGGATCGCGTTGTCCCAAGAGCGTTTATAATGGCGATATGATCCTGCTCTTGCAACGTCAGCCAAGATGGTAGTATCTTTGTTAAATTGACTTGAACACGACTTAATGATAAGCGCACATCATGCATAGGTTGGGAGAGAGCAGAAAAACTGTCCGACAGTTTTGCCAGTCTTTGAGCAGCTGGGATTTGATTTATGGTTGCTAATACTCCTAGTCCTGCTCCAAGACCTCCCAGCCATTTTGCTAGACTGGACGGCTCTGCCTGTCAACAGCCCGGCGGAGTCGGACCCCCTGGATGGACATGATCATTCGTGCTGGTCTCTCCGGTTCTCATGGGGTAGCAGCAGGGTGTTGCCCTGCCTGGCTTATTCCCCCGTCGCACGCCGCCTACCTTGCTCTGACTGTGGGCGGGGCTCTAGGTTCTGCCAGCTTAGAAATCAGCGGTTGTGTCACACCTGAGCTTTGTGCAGGTCACCGAGTCCCCCAGGGCATAGCTAGCCTGAGATGGTGGGCGGTGGGTGAATGACTGGCTTGTGGTGCCTGCCTCTCCCCCTACGGACCCGTTCTGCCCGAGGCCCCAGTTGTCCCTGCCTGCCAGAGCCCAGACCTCAATGGGGCTGCTAGCCACTGCCCCTCCCATTGTAACTGCTGCTCCCTGCCCCAGGCAGGTGTCCCCCCATAAGGACTGGGTTGCTGCCAGACATTGCAGTCCCTGGCCCCAGAGCATCGTAGGCTCAGACAGTCCAGCCACAGCAGAGCCAACCACCCACAGAGCAGGAATCAGGAGAGAAACTGAGGTGACGTGTGGGCAGGGCCAAACCTGGCTGATAGCAGAGGCTCAGCCCCCATGCCTCTGATACCTGCCACCTTTGCATGAGACCTCGTAGTGAGGATATAACAATCCTCCCTCACCCCCAGATTTCTGCTGCCACTGCCTGGGATCTATTCCATGTCAGGTCAGGTTAAACTCAGAGAATGTTCCTTGTGACACTCTACCAGTGTCCCCTGACCTGGTCTGATTTCCCCCCCTGCGCAGGATTCCCCATTCCCAAACCGGAGCTGATCACCCAGCTGGAGCGAGGGGAAGAGCCGTGGGTCTCAGATCTGCAAGCTGATGAGGAAAGGGAGAGCCAGAGAGGCCCCTGCCCAGGTGAGGAGTGAGGGAAACTGAGTCAGAAATATTTGGCAAGTGAAGGAAAAAGCTGAGACTCCTAAAACATGGTGAGACTGGATACACGTCACCTCAGGACAGGATGCAGAGGTAAAGTGTCTTGACGCCTTAAATGACGACTTCTTGGAGCAGCTGGTTCTGGAACCCACAAGAGGAGAGAGGCAGTTCTCAATTTAGTCCTAAGTAAAGCACAGCCTCTGGTGCAAGAGGTAAATATAACTGGACTGCTTGGAAACAGTGATCGCTATGTAATACAACTTAACATCTCTGTGGTGGGGAAAGAACTTCAGCAGCCCAGCACGGTGGCATTTAATTTCAGAAAGGGAAGCAATGTAAAAAGGAAGAGGCTAGTGAGACAGAAATGTAAAAGGTACAGGGCGAAAAGTACAGTCCCTGAAAGGTGCGTGGAATCTTTTCAAACACACCATAATAGAGGCCCAACTTGAATGTATTCCCAAATTAAAAAACACAGAAAGATAACCCGAAAAGTGCCACTGTGGCTTAACAACTAAGTAAAAGAAGCGGTGGTAGATAAAAAGGCATTGTTTAAAAAGTGGTAGTTAAATCCATGTGAGGAAAATAGAAAGGAGCAGAAACTTTGTCAGACTAAGTGAAAAAAATATAATAGGGAAAGCCGAAAAGGAGTTTGAAGAACAGCTAGCCAACAACTCACAAAATATTTGCAAAATGTTTTCCAAGTACATCAGAAGCGGGAAGCCTGCTGAATAACCGGTAGGGCCACTGGCTAATCAAGCTGCTAAAAGAGCACTCAAAGACGATAAGGTCATTGAAGAGAAACTAAATAAATTCTTTGTTGTGGTCTTCATGACCGAGGAAACTGGGGAGATTCCCACAATGGAACCATTTTTTTATGTGTCAAATCTGAGGAATTGTACCAGAGGTGTCAGTAGAGGCGGTTTCTGAAGAAATTCGTGAACTAAACAGTATCAAGTCATGGGGACCAGATGGCGTTCACCTAAGAGTTCTGAAAGAACTCAAGTGTGAAAATGTGGAACTATTAACTGTGGTTTGTAACCTGTCCTTCAAATCATCTTCTGTACCTAGTGTCTGGAAGATAGCTAATGTGATGCCAATATTTAAAAGGGGTTCTAGAGGTGATCCTGACAATTACAGACCAGTAAGTCTGACATCAATACCGGGCAAATTAGTTGAAACTATAGTAAAGAATAAAATTGTCAGACACATAGCTGAACATAATTTGTTGAGAAAAAGTCAGCATGGTTTCCATAAAGGGAACTCATGCCTTACTAATATTGACTTCTTTGAGCGGGTAAACGTGGATAAGGGGGATTCAGTGGATATAGTATACTTAGATTTCCAGAAAAAGCCTTTATGAAGGTCCCTCACCAAAGGGTCATAAGGAAAATAAGTTGCTATGGGATAAGAGGGAAGGTCCTCTCATGGATTGATAACTGGTTAAAAGGCAAGAAACAAAGGGTAGGAATAAATAGTCAGCTTTCAGAAGAGAGTTAAATAGTGGTGTTCCCCAAGGGTCAGTACTGGGACCAGTCCTATTAAATCTATAAATAATCAAGAGAAAGGGGTAAACAGTGAGATGGCAAAATGTGCTGATGATACTAAACTGCTCAAGATAATTAAAAACAAAGCAGGCTGAAGAGCTTCAAAAGAATTTCACAAAAGTAGGGCAACAAAATGGCAAGTGAATTTTGATGTTGATAAATGCAAAGTAATGCACGTTGGAAAAAAAACAATCCAAACTATACATACAAAATGATTGGAACTAATTTAGCTGTAACCACTCAATGGTAGGTGTGAAGTCATTGTGGATAGTCCTCTGAAAATATCCATTCAATGTACAGAAGCAGGCAAAAAAGCAAACAATGTTAGGAATGATTTAAAAGATAGAGAATATGGCAAAAAATATCTTATTGTCTCTATATAACTCCATGGAACACCCACATGTGTGGTTGTCTTATCTCAAAAAAAAAAAAAAAAGATCTCTTGGCTTTGGAAAAGGTTCCGAAAAGGCGAACAGAAATGGTGAAGGATTTGGAACAGGTGCTATATGAAGAAAGATTTAAACGATTGGGAATTTTCAGTTTAGAAAAGAGGAAGCAAAGGGGAGTATGATAGAGGTCTATAAAATCGTGACAGGTATGGAGAAAGTAAATAAGGAAAAGTTATTTACTCGTTCCCATAACATAAGAACTAGGCGTCACCACATGAAATTAATGGGTAGCAGGTTTAAAACAATCAAAAGGAAGTTATTCTTCATGCATGCAGTCATCCCGTGGAGCTTGTTGCCAGAGCATGATGGGAAGATCAGGACTTTGTAAGGGTTCTGAAAGGACGTAGATAAATTCATGGAGGATAGGTCCGTCAGTAGGTATCAGCCAGGATGGTATAAATGTTTGACAGAGGCTGGAAATGGGTGAGGGGTGGCGGGATCACTCAATGATTCCCTCTTCTGTTCATTCTCTCTGGGGCATATGGCATTGGCCACTGTCAGAAGGCAGGACAATGGGCTAGCTGGACCTTTGTTCTGACCAAGGAAGGCCATTCTTCTCCGTTCTGCTCCATCTTACTCAGGCCAGAGGTGTCAGTCAGCATGTATCATACCACTGAGGTAAATATCACTCATGGCTTCACACCCACCCTGTTAACTGTCAGGAATTTCCTCCATGACTTGCTTTCCCTGGACGTGATGTGGAGGCAGAATCCAAGGTCTCCGTCTCTCCAACAATTCCCATGTGATTTTTTTTTTTGCCCTCTGTGTTTTTGCCCTTTCTGTCCTTTCTCCCTGACCCAGGCAGTGACTCCTCCTGTCTGTATTCTCTGTCTTCCAGCAGATGACAGGACAATGAGTGTGAATACAGAGGACAATCAGCAGAAGGAAGGTCCTGGGGAAGTGGAACCTCTGGACCTGTTTTTGAGACGAGCTGAAGTGAATGTTTCCCAGGGCTCAGAACATGGAGATACCTGGGGAGATGGACACAGATCAGAGATGCAGCTTGGAAACTATCCAGAGAAGAAAGTGGATGAATCTCCTCAAGGTGGTGGAGGGTGCAAGGATGTCAAGGAAAGCCCAGTCCAGCAGACAAGTCACAGTGGAGACAAACCCTTCAGATGCCTGGAGTGTGGGAAAAGCTTCTGTAGTAGGAGAGACCTTATTAGACACTGGAAAACCCACCCAAAAGAGAAGTGCTATACATGCTTGGACTGTGGGAAAAACTTCAGTAAAAAGTCTAGTTTGAGTACCCACCAGAGGCTGCACACGGGAGAGAAACCCTATAAATGCCTGGAGTGTGGGCAAAGCTTTAATCGGAGGTCACAGCTTATTGCGCATGAGAGCCTGCACACAGGAGATAGACCCTATAAATGTCTGGAGTGTGGGAAAAGCTTTAACCGGAGGTCACAGCTTATTGCGCATGAGAGCCTGCACACAGGACATAGACCCTATAAATGTCTGGAGTGTGGGAAGAGTTTTAGCAGAAGTTCATGCCTTGTTAAACATGGACGAATCCACACAGGAGAGAGACCCTATAAATGCCTTGAGTGTGGGAAAGATTTTATCGCAAGTTTTTCTCTTAGCAATCATAGGAAAATCCACACAGGAGAGAGATGCTACAAATGCTCGGACTGTGGGGAAAGCTTTGATCAGCGCTCACAATTTACTAAACATAGGAAAATCCACACTGGAGAGAGACCACACAAATGCCTTGAGTGTGGGAAAAGTTTCATTCAGCTCTCCAACTTTATTAGGCATCTATGTCTGAAGACAGGAGAGAGACCCTATAAATGTCTCCAGTGTGAGAAAGATTTCATTACTGCCTCAGACCTTCTTAGACACGAGAGAACCCACATGAATGACAAACCTTGTAAATGCCTCACCTGCGGGAAAGGTTTTGTTGACACAGCAAAACTGAATAGACATCAGAAAATCCACACAGGAGAACGACCCTATAAATGCCTCAAGTGCGGGAAGAGATTTACGCAAAGTTCATCCCTTCGTAAACATGGGAGAATCCATACAGGAGAGAGACCCTATAAATGCCCAGACTGTGGGAAAAGCTTCAGCGCGAAGTCAAATTTGAATGCGCACCAGACGCTGCACATGAAAGAGAAACCCTACACATGCCTGGAGTGTGGGAAAAGTTTTAATCGGATGTCGCAGATTATAGCGCATCAGAACGCACACACAGGAGAGAGGCCCTATAAATGTCTGGAGTGTGGGAAAAGTTTTACTGTGAGCGCAAAGCTTACTAGGCATCAGAGAACCCACACGGGTGAGAAATGTTACAAATGCCTTGAATGTGGGAAAACTTTTTTGGAAAGTTCATCCCTTATGAAACATGGGCGAATCCACACTGGAGAAAGACCCTATCAATGCCCGGAGTGTGGGAAGAGTTTTATGGATAGTTCCTACCTTGTTAAACATGTGAGACTCCACACAGGAGAAAGACCCTATCAGTGCCTCGAGTGTGGGAAAAGTTTCAGTCAGAAATCAACGCTGAATGCACATCAGAAAATCCACCGGGGAGAAAAACCCCATAAGTGCACGGACTGTGGGAAAACATTCAGCTGGCACTCACAGCTTAGTCGACATGGGAGAATCCATAGAAGGGAGGGACCTGAGAAATGACTTGCCTGTGGGAAAAGCTTCCGTAAGAACTCAGAACTTACTAAGCAGATTCTGCAAGGTTGAGACCCCCTCAGAATAGCCTGACTGCAGGAAAAGATTCACTCTGACTTCACAGATCAATGACCCACAGAACATTGGCTACTCCCAGAGTACCAGGCATCTGCAAATCCATACAATGAGGAAACTGCTGAGATATTCTCTGTGTGGAAAATGTTGCAAGTTGAGCTCACAGCATGTTGGACATCAAAGACTCCTCCCCACAGCCGGGAAAAGCTCTCGGGACCGTGACGAGGTCTGGTTGCAGCAACAAACCCATTTCCTCATTCCCACATGCATCAGGGGCACTAGGCTCCAAGGAATCCAGCTGCCCAGGGCTGGGATGAGGATCCGGCGGCAGCTGGGCAAGGACCCTTTGGTTCTGCCTGGTCTGAGCAAACCTCAGGCAGAATTGGAGATGCCCCCATCAGCCGCTCCTCCCTGCTTCAGCCCTGGGTGCTGAGTTGCTGAGGCACAACTGGGGAAAGGGGGAGAGAGAAATTCCTCCAGATGCTCCCGCTGCCTGACTGAAGTTCCCTCTCTCCTCCCTTCCCAGCTGGGATCCCTCTTCCATGGAGATGAGGAAAAGGACACTTGGCCCTGACCCCACCTTTACCCTAGGTACTGTTTCCATGCGTGTATGTTTCCTAGCAACTGGGCTGGGCTCTCCCAGTCACCTGGAGATGCTTTTCTGAGGGAGGTCCCGGGTTCTGGGGCAGGGGTGGCCAACAACTTAGGGATTAAGAGTGCACAGAGCCATGTATTATATATTTTTATCTATCTGTCTCTGTACAGAGATATAACATATATATACATACATGTACAGAGACAGGTAAAAATAAATATATATGTGGTTCAAAGCCCTCCCCATCCCCCAGACCTGGGCACCCCCAGCCCTCCCCCCATCCCAGTCCGCTTCCCCTTCCCCAGGACCAGGCACCCCCAGCCCCAGCGTTCTTACTCAATGCCAGTGGCCACTGCCACCACCATGAGCTTCTCCCACCAAGCACAGAGCGGCGGACAACAATCCCAGCCTGGGGCTGATTTCATGGCTTCTAAGACCTGCGGGCAGCTCCAGAGCCGTGGGTTGGCCGCCCCTGTTCTGGGGGATGAAATATGGCATGTGCAGCTGGATGGGCTCTGGGGAGGAAATTGGGGATTGAGTGGTGGGAGCTGGGACCTGGGGTTCCCAAAGGTTTGGGGACCAGGGGCGAAGAGGCAGGAGAGAGCACGGGTAGGGAGATGCTGCCTTTCCTTACTCACCACCTCTGCTCCATCTCCTTGTCCACTCTGTGGCAGATAGCACCACTGCCAGAGCCGATTCCCACGAGGCCTTTGCTGGTACTGCAGGAGATCCTATCTCTGCCTCCTCAGCATCAGTTCTCTGAGGTTCTCTGCACTAAATCACGTGGGCAGAATTAGCCGGCCCGTCTCTTTAACCCTCCACCAGATTTCCTGGTGGAAACTGTGATGCTGGTAGACCAGGTACCAGCTCATGCTGACGCTCGAGGTGATTGCTAAATGTGTGTGTGTGTGTAGTTGGTTTTTAAACTTAAAAGGTAACTAGCATTGTTTTTACTTAACTATGTACCTCCATTGTGTTTACCCCGGGAACTCCATAGCCCATCACATGCGGAAGAAGCCTTGTGCAATGCAAATGAAGAAATTAAGCAGAAAAGAGCTCATTTCACAGCAAGAGGGTGTAGTGTGCGAGGTTGGGAGGTGAAAGATTTGATTGCATTCCTTGCTCTTGGTCATGAGAGGAGAAGCCCACGTTGGGTACAGGTGTCAGAGAGGTAGCAGTATTAGTTTGTGGCTTCAGCAACAACAAGAAGTCTTGTGTCACCTTATAGACTAACAGATATTTTGGAGCATCAGCTTTCATGGGCAAAGACCCACTTCATCACATGCAACCTCTCCAGTCCAGCACCCTCAGGACCTGACCGGAGCCAGACAAGAGAATTTGGTTGACCGCAGGAGGTGAATATTGTCTAGCACATCACCAACACTTCCACTGCTTACTGGGCTCTGAGAAGACATTTAGGGGTAAATTACAGTGAAATAACAGCCCAGAACACTGAGATTAACGACTGGCGGCTGGAAACAAACTTTATGGGACCATGGGAATGTTGGCCACACCTGTGATAAGTGGTTGTCCAGCCAACTAAAATCATGCCGGATTACAGATATTGCTGGATGAGAAAGTGCCAGGTTAAAGAGATAAACAAACAGCTTATTTTCCATGAGCAAAAGCCATGAATATGTATTCAAGGAAAGATTCATTTTTGGGCTGTCTGGGCTCATGTATCAGGTACAAAGCAGAGATCCCTGGGGGCAGTGTGGCGACACTGGGGAGACTGGCCGTTTATTACACCACTCTCACCATTTGGAATTACAAACGGTGTCTTACCCATGCATCTGTTTTCCCTGCTTTAACCTCCCACAAGCTCTCGCTTCCTTTTCTTTGCTGATGAACATTAAGTTTGTTTTCTCTGGGCTTGACTTCCTGTATTGTCTTTGGGATGGGATCTAGGTTAGGGGTCCCCAGAATTTTTCCCATGCATGGGCAGAATAAATTTTGTGTGTGTTAAGGTGTGTGGATGTTTACCACTGGTAGAAACCTGCTGGCAGTTGTAGGAGTTGTAGGCACTCTGTTAATTAGCTGGGTAGCACGTGACTTTCTCCAGGATGGCTGCCCCAGCGCTCAGCTTACAGGGCATTTGACGTAGGGTATCAATTGATGTAGAGTATGTGACCAGGAGGTGGGTTTTTTTGGGTTGGTGACCTTTCATTGCAAACTCCTGTTTGTGAGGGTGGTAAGATGGACCAAAGAGTCAAGGGGCTTTCTGTGAGTCTGGCTCAGAGTGGGATAGCCATCCAGGAGTTCACCTTTGTCCCTGGCTTGGGGAAATCTGATGCCAGATCTCCCCTCCAGCTTAGGGTGTCTGCAGAGGTCACCACTCATAACACCACTCTAGCCAGCGTGACGAACTCACCTGCGGTGTCTTATCCTCTTTCACCCGTCTGTGGGGCTAACAGGGACTTGCTCTGCCCCACTGCCCCCCTCCGCCCAGATCCCTCCCACTGGAACCAGGGGGATTCCTGACCCTGGGGCTGTGTGCTTTGTGAGGAGCTCCCAGCCTCTCCTCTGCACTTTCCTTCCCACAGGGGGTGGCTCACACAGAAGCTGTGGGCAGCTGTGGGCTGGGACTCACCAGGACTGGGCCTGGGGCAGGAGAAGACACCTGCCTTTCGCTCGCCCTTTGCCGTAAGGTAGCAGAAGTGAGATTCTCCTGCTCCTGGTGGCTTTGTTGTGCATTCAGTGGCGGCCCACTCCGGACAGTGGTGCTGGGACCGTTTTAGGGCAGGGGTGCTGAGCTGTGCCCCCAAGCCCGGTTTGCACCCCACACTGGGGTCCTACCGAGGGTTGCCAGTTCTCCCCGACTGGTTGCCATTGCCACAAATGGCACCTGGTCCATCCAGTCCAGGTCAGTGGAGGTGGCTGTGAAGTTCTGGGATGGTGACAGAACCCAGAGCCTCCAGGGCTGGGGACTGGACCCCAGGGCTGGTGGACAGTGGGAACCATGGGATGATGGGTGGTGGGACACCTGTGTTGGCAGGCGATGGGACCTCAATGGTGGCAGTAGTGGGATCCCAGGGCTGGCAGGAGGTGGAAGCCCTTGGTTGGTGGCACCCCAGAAGGTACCATGGAGGCCAGGACAAGGTGTCATCAGGACTCCAGAGGGGCTGCCCAGAGGCCGGCACACAGGACGCATGGAGCTGGCTGCAGGACTAACCCCTGGGCATGGAGAATTGGGGTGGAAAATCTGGGGGTGCTGTAGCCCCCCTGCACCCCAACTTCCCACACTTGTGACTCCAGCATTCGGTTTTAATGGCAATGCCATTGTTGCTGTTCCATGGCGTTTGGGAAGCTCCGGGAGGCAGCGGGATGTGGCATTCTGTGGGGAGGAGGTAGAGAACGGGCTGAGCTTTATATATTGAGTCATAAGAACATAAGAACATAAGAATGGCCATACTGGGTCAGACCAAAGGTCCATCAAGCCCAGCATCCCATCTGCCGACGGTGGCCAATGCCAGGCGCCCCAGAGAAGGAGAACAGAAGACAAGTGATTTATCTCCTGCCATCCATCTCCTGCCCTTGTTATGAAGGCTAGGGCACCATACTTTATCCCTGGCTAATAGCCATTTATGGACCTGACCTGCAAAAATTTATCAAGCTCTTTTTTAAACCCTAATAGAGTCCTGGCCTTCACAGCCGCCTCGGGCAAGGAGTTCCACAGGTTGACTGTGCGCTGTGTGAAGAAAAATTTCCTTTTATTAGTTTTGAACCCACTACCCATCAATTTCATTTGGTGTCCCCTAGTTCTTGTATTATGGGAAAAGGTAAATAATTTTTCTATATTCACTTTCTCCACACCATTCATGATTTTATATACCTCTATCATATCGCCCCTCAATCGCCTCTTTTCCAAACTGAAAAGTCCCAGTCTCTCTAGCCTCTCCCCATATGGGACCCTTTCCAAGCCCCTAATCATCTTAGTCGCCCTTTTCTGAACCTTTTCTAATGCCAATATATCTTTTTTGAGGTGAGGAGACCACATCTGCACACAGTACTCGAGATGTGGGCGTACCATAGTTTTATATAGGGGAAGTATGATATCTTTTGTCTTATTATCGATCCCTTTTTTAATAATTCCTAACATCCTATTTGCCTTACTAACTGCCGCTGCACACTGCGTGGATGTCTTCAGAGAACTATCCACTATAACTCCAAGATCCCTTTCCTGATCTGTCGTAGCTAAATTTGACCCCATCATGTAGTACGTGTAATTTGGGTTATTTTTTCCAATATGCATTACCTTACACTTACCCACATTAAATTTCATTTGCCATTTTGCTGCCCAATCACTCAGTTTGCTGAGATCTTTTTGTAGTTCTTCACAATCCCTTTTGGTTTTGACTGTCCTGAACAACTTGGTGTCATCTGCAAACTTTGCCACCTCACTGCTTACCTCATTTTCCAGATCATTGATGAACAAGTTGAACAGGATCGGTCCCAGGACTGAGCCCTGGGGAACACCACTAGTTACCCCCCTCCATTGTGAAAATTTACCATTTATTCCCACCCTTTGTTTTCTGTCTTTTAACCAATTCCCGATCCATGAAAGGACCTTTCCTCCTATCCCATGACCACCTAATTTACATAAAAGCCTTTGGTGTGGGACCGTGTCAAAGGCTTTCTGGAAATCTAGGTATATTATGTCCACTGGGTGCCCCTTGTCCGCATGTTTATTAACCCCTTCAAAGAATTCTAATAGATTAGACAGACACGACTTCCCTCTGCAGAAACCATGCTGACTTTTGCCCAACAATTCGTGCTCTTCTATGTGCCTTGCAATTTTACTCTTTACTAGTGTTTCTACTAATTTGCCTGGTACTGATGTTAAACTTATCGGTCTATAATTGCCAGGATCTCCTCTAGAGCCTTTTTTAAATATTGGTGTTATATTGGCCGTCTTCCAGTCATTTGGTACCAAAGTGGATTTAAAGGATAGGTTACAAACCACTGTTAATAACTCCGCAATTTCACATTTGAGTTCTTTCAGAACCCTTGGGTGAATGCCATCTGGTCCTGGAGACTTGTTACTATTCAGCTTATCAATTAATTCCAAAACCTCCTCTAATGTCACTTCAATCTGAGTGAGTTCCTCAGATTTGTCGCCTAAAAAGGCTGGCTCAGATTTAGGAACCTCTGTAACATCTTCAGCCGTGAAGACTGAAGCAAAGAAATCATTTAATCGCTCCGCAATGGCACTGTCTTCCTTGATCGCTCCTTTTATATCTTTATCATCCAAGGGCCCCACTGCTTTTTTAGCAGGCTTCCTGCTTCTAATGTATTTAAAAAACATTTTACTATTGTTTTTTGAATTTTTGGCTAGCTGTTCCTCAAACTCTTTTTTGGCTTTTCTTACTACATTATGACACTTAATTTGGGAGTGTTTATGTTCCTTTCTATTTTCCTCACTAGGATTTGACTTCCACTTTTTAAAAGCTGCCCTTTTCTCTCTCACTGCCTTTTTAACATGGCTGTTTAGCCATGGTGGTTCTTTGTTAGGTCTCTTACTGTGTTTTTTTATTTGGGGTATACATTTAAGTTGGGCCTCTAGTATGGTGTCTTTAAACAGTTTCCATGCAGCTTCCAGGGATTTTAGTTTAATTACTCTACCTTTTAGTTTCTGTTTAACTAGCTTCCTCATTTTAGTGTAATTCCCCTTTTTGAAATTAAATGCCAGAGTGTTTGACCGCTGCGGTGTTCTTCCCAACACAGGAATATTAAAAGTTATTATATTGTGGTCACTATTTCCAAGCGGTCCAGTAACAGTTACCTCTTGGACCAGATCCTGCGTTCCAGTCAAGACTAGATCGAGAATCGACTCTCCCCTTGTGGGTTCCTGTACTAGCTGCTCCAAGAAGCAGTCATTTAAGGCATCAAGAAATTTAATCTCTGAATCCCGTCCTGAGGTGACATGCACCCAATCAATATGGGGATAATTGAAATCTCCTATTATTACTGTGTTTTTTATTTTGATAGCCTCTCTAATCTCCCTCATCATTTCAGCATCACTATCACTGTCCTGGTTAGGTGGTCGGTAATATATTCCTAATGCCATATTCATATTAGAGGAATGAATTGTTATCCATAATGATTCTATGGAACATTTTGATTCCTTTAGGATTTTTACTTCATTTGATTCTATATTATCCTTCACATATAGTACCACTCCGCCACCCGCACGACCTGTTCTGTCTTTCCGATATAATTTATATCCCGGTATGATAGTGTCCCACTGATTGTCCTCATTCCACCATGTTTCTGAGATGCCTATTATGTCAACTTCCTCCTTTGATATGAGGTACTCCAGTTCACCCATCTTATTAGACAGACTCCTAGCATTAGTGTAAAAGCATGTTAGAAAACTACCACTATTTATATGTCCGCCTTTCACAGACGTGGTGGATTTTTTTATGCACGATTGTTTCACATCTGATCTTGCCCATATATTATTTCCCACATTCCCTATCTGACTAACTTCTAGGGAATCCCTGTCTATGGAGCCTCGTGTAAGAGAAGTCTCCGTCCGATCCAGGTGCTCCCCCGCACCAATCGGCTTTCCCCCACCTCTTAGTTTAAAAACTGCTCTATGTCCTTTTTAATGTTTAATGCCAGCAGTCTGGATCCACCTTGATTTAGGTGGAGCCCATCCTTCCTGTATAGGCTCCCCCTACCCCAAAAGTGTCCCCAGTTCCTAATAAACCTAAACCCCTCTTCCCTACACCATCGTCTCATCCACGCATTGAGACTCTGAAGTTCTGCCTGTCTATCTGGCCCTGCGCGTGGAACTGGAAGCATTTCAGAGAATGCCACCAAAGATGTTCTGGATTTCAGTCTCCTTCCTAGTAACCTAAATTTGGCCTCCAGAACATCTCTTCTACCCTTCCCTATGTCATTGGTACCAACATGTACCACGACGACCGGCTCCTCCCCAGCACTGCCCATAAGTCTGTCTAGATGCCTCGAGAGATCCGCAACCTTCGCACCAGGCAGGCAAGTCACCATACGGTTCTCCCGGTCATCACAAACCCAACTATCTATATTTCTAATGATGGAATCACCCGCTACTAAAACCTGCTTCTTCCTAACAGCTGGCGCTCCCTGCCCTGGAGAAGTATCCTCGGCACAAGAGGATACAACATCACCCTCTGGAAGGAGGGTCCCAACTACAGGATGGTTTCCCTCTGCTCCCCTTGACTGCTCTCCTTCCCTGAGCCTTTCATCCTCCGTAACAGCCTCAGGACTGTCAGATTGGAGGTGGGACAGCCCTACTATGTCCCGGAAAGTCTCATCCACAAACACCTCTGCCTTCCTTAGCTCCTCCAGTTCAGCCACCCTGGCCTCCAAAGCACGCACTCGGTCTCTGAGGGCCAGGAGCTCCTTGCATCGAGCGCACACATACGCCACCCGCCCACAGGGTAGGTAGTCATACATACTGCACTCAACACAATAAACAGGATAGCCCCCACTCTGCTGCTGGGCTTCTGCCTCCATTTCCTACTCTAGTTATATACGAGGGTTAATTAAATGTTTCAGATAGAGGTTGTTATAAAGGATTTAGTTTAAGGGCAACAGAAGTAAGTCACTGGCTCCCTCCAAGCTCCCCCTCTCAACTCCCCTCTCCAAACTCCCTCCTGTTAGCACGCACCCTGTTTGCCAGCACCCGGTCGCAAAGCTCCCTGGTCGCTTACTAGCAGGGTTTAAGTGCTCAGCCTCCCTGATAGCTCCTCCCTCTGCCTACAGCTCAGCCAATCAGCACACGGTGTTTCAATTCAAACCTAATCAGCTTCCAACTGCCTGCCTGCCTGCCTGCCTGAGCACACGGCCTTTCAAACAAACAAACACACACTCAGCTCAGCACTCCAAACAAACAAACTCCAAACTCCAAACAAACACACAAGCCCAAAACCTCCAAATATAAGCAGCCACTTACCCCAAGGTGCTTTAGTTTGCTCCTTCCTTCTCCTCCTCCAGGAGAGCCTCTCCAAACTCCCTCCTGTTAGCACGCACCCTGTTTGCCAGCACCCGGTCGCAAAGCTCCCTGGTCGCTTACTAGCAGGGTTTAAGTGCTCAGCCTCCCTGATAGCTCCTCCCTCTGCCTACAGCTCAGCCAATCAGCACACGGTGTTTCAATTCAAACCTAATCAGCTTCCAACTGCCTGCCTGCCTGCCTGCCTGAGCACACGGCCTTTCAAACAAACAAACACACACTCAGCTCAGCACTCCAAACAAACAAACTCCAAACTCCAAACAAACACACAAGCCCAAAACCTCCAAATATAAGCAGCCACTTACCCCAAGGTGCTTTAGTTTGCTCCTTCCTTCTCCTCCTCCAGGAGAGCCTCTCCAAACTCCCTCCTGTTAGCACGCACCCTGTTTGCCAGCACCCGGTCGCAAAGTCTGTTCTGGTAAGGCTGTAGATCTGAAGAAGTGGGTCTGTCCCAGGAAAACTCATCACCAAATAAATCATTTTGTTAGTCTTTAAAGTGCTCCATGACTGCTTTTTTGTTCGGATAGAATACAAACTAACAGGGTGACCTCTCTGTTATTATTCAGAGTGCGGGCAGGAGTTGAGCTTGCCCTACCACCTACCCCAACGTTGGCAGGCAGCACTTTAAACAGCAGATTCATGCTGCAGAGCCCACCCAACTCAAAGAGTCATAGAACACTAGGACTGGAAGGGGCCTCGAGAGGCCATGGAGTCCAGCCCCCTGCCCTCATGGTAGGACCAAGTACTGTCTAAACCATCCCTGACAGACATCTATCTAACCTGGTCTTAAATATCTCCAGAGATGGAGATTCCACAACCTCCCCAGGCAATTTATTCCAGTGTTTGACCACCCTGACAGTTAGGAACCTTTTCCTAATGTCCAACCTAAACCTCCCTTGCTGCAGTTTAAGCCCGTTGTCTCTTGTTCTGTCCTCAGAGGCCAAAAAGAACAAGTTTTCTCCCTCTTCCTTATGACACCCTTTTAGATACCTGACAACTGCTATCGTGTCCCCCCTCAATCTTTTCTTTTCCTAGCTAAACAAGCCCAATTCTTTCAGCCTTTCTTCATCAGTCACATCCTCTAGACCTTTGATCATTCTCGTTGCTCTTTTCTGGACCCTCTCTGATTTCTCCACATCTTTTTTGAACTGCGGTGCCCAGAACTGGACACAATACTCCCGCTGAGGCCTAACCAGCGCAGAGTAGAGCGGGAGAATGACTTCTCGTGTCTTGTTCACAACACACCTGTTAATGCATCCTAGAATCATGTTTGCTTTTTTTGCAACAGCATCACACTGTTGACTCATATTTAGGTTGTGGTCCACTATAACCCCTAGATCCCTTTCTGCTGTAGTCGTTTCTAGACAGTCTCTTCCCATTCTGTATGTGTGAAACGGATTGTTCCTTCCCAAGTGGAGCACTTTGTCCTTATTAAACTTCGTCCTGTTTACCTCAGACCATTTCTCCAATTTATCCACATCATTTTGAATTATGCCCCCATCTTCCAAAGCAGTTGCAACCCCTCCCAGCTTGGTAACATCTGCAAACATAGTAAGTGTACTTTCCAAGCCAATATCTAAATTGTTGATGAAGATATTGAACAGAACCAGGACTAACACAGAGCCCCTGCGGAACCCCACTTGTTATACTTTTCCGGCAGGATTGAGAACCATTAAGAACTACTCTCTGGGTATGGTTATCCAGCCATTTATGCACCCACCTTATAATAGCCTCATCTAAAAATGCATTCCCCAGACTGCCGAGGCCACCCTTTAAACTGCATGTCGACATATGGACAAGCTGCAGAACTGTGGCACTTGAAAGACCAACAAAATGATTTATTCAGTGATGCACATTCATGGGACAGACCCACTTCTTCAGATCGATTTCATTTCCAATGCAGACTGACATTTATAAATACAGAGGACCAAAAAAAAAATTGCAATAAAATCTGCAAGTGGTTCCTCGCTTTCTTAAGAGTGTGTGGCACAGCTTCTGACTATAACAAGTGAAACAGTGTAGTATGTTGATTGTTATCGGTTTTTCACTGTCAGGCCCTTGGGTCCAATGTCCATCTTTTTGCATTTGGAAAGATGATGTCTGTCTGGAGCTGAGTGAGTATTTTTCATATAGTTGATGGATCTCCATTCCAAAATGGCTAAGTGCTGCCTGTTGAATAGTAACCGAGAGGCAGCCGGGTTAGTCTGTACTCCAATAAAACAAAGCAGCAGAAATGTGGCACTTTAAAGACTATCACAATGATGAGCTTTTCGTGGGACTGACCCACTTCATCAGATCAATCTCATTTCCAATCCAGACTGACATTTATAAGTACAGAAAAAAACTGCAATAAAATCTGTTCCTTAAAAAAAAACAAAAACAAAAAAAGTGGAATGTGCTCCAGGAAGCTGAAAAAATGGATGTCCTTGTAAAAACGGGATGAAGGTCTAAAACAATAGTGATAGCCTAGTGGTTAGAGCATTGCTTTTTGTAAACGGAGGGTTACGAGTGCAATCCTTGAGGGGGATTTTTCCAGGGCTTTAGGCACGTTAGATTAAAAAAAAAATCTGTCAGGGATGGCGGTAGGTTCTGCTGTGAAACAGGGGACAGGACTTGATGACCTCTTGAAGCTGAACAAAGGGATATCCTGGTAAAAATGGGATGAGCACCTAAAACAATAGGAACAACAAGAAGTTCTGTGGCACCTTACAGACTAACAGATATTTTGGAGCATCAGCTTTCGTGGGCAAAGACCCGTTTTTGCCCACAAAAGCTGATGCTCCAAAATATCCGTTAGTCTATAAGGTGCCACAGGACTTCTTGTTGTTCTCAAAGATACAGACTAACACGGCGCCCTCTCTGATCTGTAAAACAACAAGGGTAGCTTGGTGGCTAGAGCATTGCCTTGGCAAACCCCGGGTTAGGAGTGCAGTCCTTAAGGGGGATTTTCCAGGGATGGGGGTAGGTCCTGCTGTGAGTTCAGAGCCGAGATGGCTTCTTGAGCTCCCTTCCTGCTCTGGGACACAGAAAAGACCATTGCTAAGCCAGGTGTCTGCAATACTTTGCTGCGGCTTTTAAGACTGGAAGGAGTTAAGTGCATCCGGGGAAGCTGACGCCACATACCCACAACCACCTACTGTCACGTTTTCCTCCCATCAGGCTTTGCTTCCCCGGCCCACAACTCCAGTGAGCCGCAGGAAGTGTGGGGTGGTTCACCCACAATGCATCGCTGTCAGAGTCAAAGGTGGGGGACGCGCCCCCTTAACCTCATGTGCCCCGGGGTGGGGGGAACGTGCACCCGGAGCTTTGCACAAAGCGTGGGCTAAACACTCAAAGGGAATAAACGTGCGCTGGAGCAGTGGGTCTGCCCCAGGGAAGCGCCTCACTTAGGGCATCCTTTGGTGCTGCAGGATTTCCAGGCTGGTTTGCTGGGGTAGCCTCCAGCCGCAGCCCGCGAGCTCTCCCCTTAAGAAATGCCCCCTAATTTCCTAGCCTGGCCCGGCCTTTATCCAAGGCCGGGGAAGAAAGTGTCAGGGACGGGGAAAGCGAAGGTGTCAGAGGCGCAGCCCTGCGAGTCTGTGTCTGCAAAGACACCGCGCGGCCCTGGGGCACCTGCAGGCTCACGGGTATTTTGGAGCGTAGGTTGGCCGGGGCACAGACCCGCTCTGGCGGCTGCAGCGCGGCAGGAGCCTCGCTAGGACCCAGGGGCGGCCGGAGCCGCGGGGGGAAGCGATCGCTGGCTGCCCCCGGCCGGCCGCAGGAAGCGAGCGGCAGCCGCTGCGGGGCCTCTGCTCCCCGGCTCCCTCCCTCCCGGGCGGGCGGGGGCTGCTGCGGGGCCCCGGAGCCCTGGCTGCAGCCGGGAGAGGGGACTCTCCAGCCGCAGCCGCAGCCGGGCCAGTCCCGCTGCTCCCCGCGAGCCGCTCCCCGGGCGGGCGGCGCCCCCAGCCTGGCCAGGGCCCTGCCCGGCCCAGCCCCTGCCCCTGGCCCTGGCCCAGGGCGGGCAGCGCTCGGGGGGAAGGTAAGAGCCCCCGGCCCGGCTCGGTCCCGGGAGCGGTGCCCGGTGCCCCCGGGCGGGCGGGCTGCAGGGGGAGGGTTCGGCCCCGGGCTGCTCCCCGCCGAGCTGGCTGCGATCCCGGGACCGGGGAAGCTGCCGGGGGTGGGGGAGAAGGGGGGGGCCATGGGGTGCCGGGGTAAGGCTGGGACTGGGACTGGGGAGGGGAAGGAGTCGGGGGGGTGGGGCGATACCGGCGGATCGGGCTGTGGGGGGGTTATGGGCCTGGGGGCAGGGGCTGGACTAGAAGAGAAGATGTGAGTAGGGGGCTCGGAAGGGAAGGGGGATGTGGGGTGGGGAGACTGTGGGAGTCACAAGGCCCCTCCCCCGGCCCAGGGGGCAAGAGGGGGTGAGAGGCGGCCCAGCAGCCAGTGGGGATGTGTTCCCCTGGCTGGGGGGTGACCGACGCCCGGGCCCTTGGTAAAGGGGAAGGGGGGAAGGGCGCCCCACCTCCCACCAGAAGAGGCGGAGCCGCAGACACAGGGGGTGGAGCTGGGGCAGGTCACCCGCCCCTGCCCCCCAGTCACTGGTTGGGTTGCGCGAGATTCGGTGTCCGTGCAAGGGCGGGCCTTGGGGTGGGGTTCAGCGGCTCTCTGGGGGAGCCCCCAGTGGCTCTACTCCCCGGCTGTGCCCCAGGCAGGGTCTGCAGGGAGCTCTGTGGGGCACTGAATCTGGGCTGTGGGGCCTGCGTCCAGTGGGGCACTTAGAGGGAGGTTCTGGAGATTGGGTTAGAACAGGGGGCTGAGGGTGCCTGGCTCTGGGGGATGAGAGGGGAGGGGGATGGGGCTGGGGGGGCTTGGCTGTGAGGGAGGGGAGGGGGATGTGGGGGAATGGGTCTGCCTGGCTCTGGTGGAGAAGATGGGAATGGGGGTACCTGGCTCTGGTGGAGAACTGGGGGATGGGGTCAGGGGGGGAGAGGGATGAGTTCCAGGTACTGGGTGCACTGTGAAGTTATAACAAGCGCTGACGTGTGCAGCGAGGTGACAGGTTGCTGAGCGCTGGTCTGGATGGTTTTGGTCCTGCCAGGAGGGCGGGGGCTGCGGTCGATGACCTCTCTAGCGCCCTTCCGGTCCTAGTGTTTTATGAGTCTCTGGTTCGGCACTCAGACACTCTCCCTGGGGGGCTAAAAGGGTCTCAGGGGAGGGGCCGGGTCTGTGTTGTAACACAGCGACTGCAGGTTTTACCTCCCAGCCGGGCAGAGCCCAGAGACTGTCTCTGGCGAGAGCCTGGGGGAAGTCAGGGAGGGACATGGACCCGGCCCCTTCTGTAACCTCCCCCATGCCCCTCTCACCCCCAGGCTAAGGAATCGGAGCCACGTTTCCCTCCAGGTCGTTCCGTCGCCCAGCAGCCAGGGCAGGGCCACGGCTGGGATGGAGCCGGCTCAGGTAGGGGATTGTGAGAAACATGGAGGTGGGGCTGAGGGGTGTTTGGTGTGGGGGAGGAAACACACAGAGAGCAGCAGGTTGGGGACCCCAGGTGATGACCCTGCTGGGACACATTGAACCTGTGACGGATTTCCTGAAAAGACCCATGGGGGGGGTGCATAGGAAGGGTCATTCCCCCATTTCTGACCCCCAGACGTCCCCCTGGGCAGGGCTGGGAAAACTGCCCGGACTCCCCGGGCTGCAGCCGGACCCTGCCGGCCAGAGGCTGCTGGGAAACCCGGAGGGAAGCTGTCGGGATCCCTGTCCCCGGCTCAGAGCTCAGCTCCCCGGAGCAGCCTGGGGCTGGCAGCGTGTGGGGAAGGAGCAGCCCCTGCCCGGCGCCGTGTGCTGGGGGACAAGGAGCTCTCACCTTCCCCCTCCCCCTTCTGGTGCTCAGAGCAGGGCGGGGGGGCTCTGCCTTTCTGGGCCTCCTCCCCCCTGGACAGCAGGCTGGGGCAGCGGCGCTGAGCGGGGGCCTGTGGTCGTTGCAGATGGCGGTGAGCTTCGAGGAGGTGGCTGTGTATTTCACCCCGGGGCAGGGGGCGCTGCTGGGCCCCGCTCAGAGAGCCCTCTACAGGGCCGTCATGCAGGAGAACTACCAGGCGGTGACCTCGCTGGGTAAGGGCGTCCCGGCCCCTCGGGGATTAGAAGCCAGGGGGTCTGCGTGTGCAACACTGGGCAGGGTCTGTCATACCAGGACCTGCATCCCCACCCCTGCAAACTGCAGCCCCACTTCCTATGGGTACTGACCCACTAACCTCTCCCTGATCTGCACAACTGGAACTAGGAAGCTCCATGTGGTTACTCAGGTCCTGAGTCTGGCAGCTAGTCAGGTTGGAACCTTTCTTGCTCCTTGACACCTCTCTGGCTAGTTTTAAATATAAAGAACAGGTCCTTCTTACTCCAGAGCTGGGGAGAGGCTGAGGTCCGGTCTCCTTGCCCCCGTTTTTATATTCCCAGCCAGGCCCTGATTGGCTCCCTCAAGCCTTCTTCCCATTGGCTCTTGCCAGAGGTCTCTCCAAGTCCTGTTTTAACTCTTTCTTTGGCAGCATGAGGGTCCACCTGCCCACCCCTCCAGCTTATAAAGGGGCAGAAGTGCTGTTGGGGATGATCCCCACACATAGGTAGAATCCTTGTTTCCCTCCCCTCCTTTCTTGGCAGTAGCTCTTGCTGTGAGGAAGGCTCTGGGCTCTGCTGACAGAGGCAAGGGTTTAACTCCAGAACTCTGTGTGTGTCAGCAAGGCCCCCAGAGAGAAAGAAACTGGGAACTCCTGTGAGGGTGTAATGTTTATTCTGCCCTCCCCAGATGTCGGCCACTCCACAGAGGGCTCAGTGACCCTGTTCCCATCCTTTTGGGTTCCCCATTCCCCAGCACAGCCTGGGGACAGGTTCCACTCAGGGAATGTCCTTTGTGACAGGTGCTCTCCCTGCCCCCTGACCTGGTCTGATTTCCCCCCTTGCGCAGGGTTCCCCATTCCCAAACCGGAGCTGATCACCTGGCTGGAGCGAGGGGAAGAGCCGTGGGTGTCCGATCTCCAGGCCGGGGAGGGAAGAGAGATTCCAAGAGGCACCGGCACAGGTGAGGAGTGACCCAGAAACCATCTGGGGGATGAAGGAAAAAGTTGAGCATCCCAAAACTGCAGTGTGAGTGAGCGTCCTGAGTTCTGCCTCCTCTCACTCAGGGCCGGGCTGTAGTCAGCAGGTGTCTTGCCCAAATTTCCAACCACCAGTTCCCAACTTTCTTTCTCTCTGGCTGTCTCTAACCCCACATTCCTCTTTCGAAAGCGGCGTACAAAGGAGAGGAATCAAAAATGCAAATGAGGTGCAGATTTACATATTTGGTGCCTCATTGGCATATTCTCCTTCGGAAGAGGAAAAGTGGTGTAGCTGCAGCTCTTTTCAAAGTATTCCCCCCCACCTTCAAAAGAGCCCTGCTTCCCATAAAAAATGGGGAGGGTGTTCCTATGTTTAGTTTTCCCTAGGCTGTCCCGCAGTTAAGTGAAGCATTAAAAATACATCAATCGACAGGTAATTGAGGGCCAGGTTCTACTGTTACTCATCCCATCGATTGCATAAAAATAGGAAGAAGGGTTTGTTCGAAGACGGGGTTTACTTTGGAAAGAGCTGCGTCTACATGGCTTGTCCTCTCTTTGGACAGGAGAATATGCAAATGAGGCCTCAGATATGTAAATCAGCACCTCGTTTGCATTTTCAATTTCCCTCATTTTGTGTACCCCTTTCGAAAGAGGAATGCAAGGGGAGACGCTGCCTCAGAGTGTTGGGTGGGAAGTGAAGGGTGAATCCAACTGCTCAGCCTGTGACACTTCAGTGTGTTGTGTTTTCCCCTGGGGCTGTTCCTCTTTCCCCCAGCACAGTGACACCTGTCTGGATTGTGTCTCCCTCCCGGCAGGTGATGAGCGAGTAAGTGAGAAGCAGGAGGAGAATGAACAGCAGGACGTCCCTGGGGAAACGGAACCAGAGGGGACCTTGCTGGGAGGAGCAAAAGGGGATTTTTCCCAGTGCCGGGAGCAAGGACCTGGGAACTGGGGAAATTGGTACAGGTTGGGGAAGCTGCAAGAAGACCACCCAAGGAAGAAAATAGATGAATCTGTTAAATATGAAGAAGGAGACAAGCATCCCACATCCCAGCAGACTGATCTCAAGGAAGACAAACTCTACCACTGCCTCCACTGTGGGAAAGGGTTCATTCCAAGATCATACCTTGTGGTCCCTCAGACAGTCCATGCTGGAGAGAAACCCCTGCAATGCTTGGACAGCGGAGAAAGCTTCAATAACTGCCCAGACCTTAATAACCACGGGAGCAGCCACACAGGAGAAAACCCCTCTCGATGCCCCGAGTGCAGGAACTGTTTGAATTGGACATCAGAACGGAAGATAAATCCAACAAGCCACCCAGGAGAGAGACTCCATAAGTGCTTAGAGTGTGGGAAAAGTTTCCAATGGAGGTCAGTCCTCATTCGACATCAGGCAGTCCACACAGAAGAGAGAGCCCATAAGTGCTTAGACTGTGGGGAAAGTTTCAAATGGAAGTCAACCCTTGTTCGCCATCAGGCGGCCCACACTGGAGAGAAACCTCATAAGTGCTTTGAATGTGGGAAAAGTTTCATATGGAAGTCAGATCTTGTGAAACATCAGGCCATCCACACAGGTGAGAGACCCCATGAGTGCTTGGACTGTGGGAAAAGTTTCAGACGGAGGTCAGACCTTCTTATTCATCAGACCATCCACACAGGAGAGAGACCCTACCAGTGTTTGCACTGTGAGTCAAAATTCAGGGTCAAATCAGCCCTTCGAAAACATCAGGCCAGCCACACAGGAGGTAGCCCACATAAGTGCTTAGACTGTGGAAAGAGTTTTATATGGAGGTCATCCCTTGTTAAACATCAGAGAATCCACACTGGAATGAGACCCCATGAGTGCTTAGACTGTAGAAAATGTTTTCTTTGGCAGTCGGACCTTGTTAAACATCAGGCTATTCACACAGGAGAGAGACCCCACAAGTGCTTGGACTGTGGGAAAAGTTTCACACACAGGTCATACCTCGTTAAACATCAGAGAATCCACATGGGTGAGAAACCCCACAAGTGTACATACTGTGGGAAAAGCTTCCAAGCAAGGTTACGCTGGGCAGAGCATCAGGGAGTTCACACGGGACAGAGACCCCACAAGTGCTTGGACTGCGGGAAAAGTTTTGTATACAGGTCATTCCTTGTTAAACATCAGCAAAGCCACACAGCAGCCAGACCCTACAAGTGCGTGCACTGTGGGAAAAGTTTCCGAGCCAGGTTCCACTGGGTAGAACATCAGGGAATTCACACAGGAGAGCGACCCCACAAGTGCTTGGAGTGCGGGAAAAGTTTCATATGGAAGTCAGACTTTGTTAAACATCGGAGAATCCACACCGGAGAGAGACCCTATAAGTGTCTAGGCTGTGGGAAATGTTTCATACAGAGATCAGCCCTTGTTAAACATCAGGTCATCCACACAGGAGAAAGACCCCATAAGTGTTTGGATTGTGGAAAACGTTTCACAGAGCGATCCCATCTTATAATTCATCAACGGATCCACACGGGAGAAAGACCCCACCACTGCTCAGACTGCGGGAAAAGCTTCAGAGACAAAGCATCCTTTGTTCTACATGAGAGAACCCACACTGGGGAGAAACCCCACAAGTGCTTGGATTGTGGGAAAAGTTTCCTATATAAGTCACGCCTCATTCAGCATAGAAGAATCCACACAGGAGCTAAACTTCTGTAACACTTGCCAAAAAATGGTTAAGCCACTTGTCGGTGGATTGATCCTGATTCACCCTTCAGAGGCAGAAATGTGTGTAAATAGTAATTAGGCTCCTTTCCAAATTAGATAAGCTAGAGCTTTGAAACGTAAACTTCTGTTCTTAAAAAACTGGAAGAAAACAGCACCGAGAGGCGGGCGTGTGAGTCTGTGTCTGATTGTTTCCAGATCTGAAGAAGTGGGCCTGACCCACGAGTGCTAATCACCTAATAAATTATTTTTAGTCTTTCAAGTGCTACATGACTGCTTGTTTGTTTTGGAAGAACATAGTAATTGTAATAAGTTGTGTTTACCTACATCTTGTGTGTGTCTACACTTGCAGTCCTCTTTCAAAAGAAGCATGCAAATCAGGTAAATTGAAAATGCAAATGAGGTGTAAATTTGCATATTCAGCACCTCATCTTCCCATTAAATAAAGGGAAGAAGGATTCTTTTGAAGATGGGTTTACTTTCGAACGAGCAGCCTCTGCACTGGCTTTCTTCTTTTGAAAGAAACACCTTCAAAATTAGAATATGCAAATTCTTTCTTCATTTACATTTTTATTCACCTCATTTGCATACCTCTTTTGAAAGAGGAATGCGAGTGTAGACACACCCTTTGTTAAAGCTCAACAGTGTAATCAAAGTTGTGCCTCTCTATTCCAGCACCCTCGGGACCTGCCCAGTGCCAAACGAGCAAATTTACCAGACCATGGGAGACCACTGTTGTTTGGCAGCGTTACCAACACTTCCACTGCCTACTGGGCTCTTAGAAGACATTTCGGGGTAAATTATAGCTAAAACAACAGCACAGAACCTGGAGAGCCAGGAGTGGTGGCTGGAAACTAACTTTATGGGATCACAGGAAAGTTGGCCACATCCACCTTGCTAACTAAAACCATGCCAGATTAGAGATGTTGCTGGACGAGAGAGGTTCAACTTGTCGTCTCGTAATTTGGAGACCTAAAGGACATTTAACAGCTAGATCAAACTGGTGCGTAATGTCATCCACTGCGTGTCTCTCGGAAGTGCTTCTTGGGTGATCACCTTATTTTAATGCCTGTAATTCATTACCTGTGTTCTTTAGGAAATAAGTTGACTTCAAAAGCATGTTGCTCACTCTGGTTGTAAACTTCCCTGGGAGAGCTCTGAACATATTCAATAAGGTATTTTTTAGTGATGCTTGGGACTATGGTCAATTTCAGGACTGTGGGATCCTTGTCCACTCCCTGACAGCCAATGCCCTGAGCTATTTTCTTCCCTGGGGGGTTTCCCAGCAGCCTCTCCGACCTGGGCCAATTTCCCCAGGCTGCTCCCTGTTCCCAGCATTGGGGCAAATCCCCTTCAGCTCTTCCCACCAAGGTCCCCTCTGGTTTCATTGCCCCAGGCACGTCCTACGGTTCATTCCCCTTCTGCTTCCCATTCACTTGCTCATCACCTGCTGAGAAGGAGACACAATCCAGACAGGACTTACTGTGCTGGGGGGAAAGAGGAACATCACCAGGGAAAACAACACACTGAGGTGTCACAGGCTGAGCCATTGGATTCTGCCTCCACTTCCCACCCGAACGCTCACAGAGGACTAACCGTAGGCAGGCAGGTTCTGCCACTGTGGACATTCATACCATAGATTTGGGAGTTTCAACTTTTCCCTTCATCCCCCAGATGGTTTCTGGGTCAGTCCTCACCTGGGCTGGCGCTGCTTGGGGTCTCTCTTTCCTCCCCGGCCTGGAGATCGGACACCCACGGCTCTTCCCCTCGCTCCAGCCGGGCGATCAGCTCGGGTTTGGGAATGGGGAACCCTGTGTGAGGGGAAATCAGACCAGAACGGGGGCAGGGATGGCTGAGAGAGTGTCTGTCACAATCATAGAACAATAGACCTAAAAAAGCCACCAAGTCCAGCCCCCTGCTCTAAGCAGGACCAAACCCATCAGATCAGCCCCGCCAGGGCTTTGTCGAGGCGAGACTTAGGGGATGGAGACTCCAGCACTTCCCTGGGTAGAACATTCCAATGCTTCACCACCCTCCTAGTGAAAAAGTTTTTCCTCATGTTTAACCTGGACCCCCTGCCCCGGGGTGAAATACGGCGGACCAGACAGTTGTCTGCGGGGCAGGGTGGGGCCGCCAGGAGGCAGCGTCTGCCGGCTGCAGCGCGCCCGGAGCCTCGCTAGGACCCAGGGGCGGCCGGAGCCGCGGGGGGAAGCGATCGCTGGCTGCCCCCGGCCGGCCGCAGGAAGCGAGCGGCAGCCGCTGCGGGGCCTCTGCTCCCCGGCTCCCTCCCTCCCGGGCGGGCGGGGGCTGCTGCGGGGACCCGGAGCCCTGGCTGCAGCCGGGAGAGGGGAACCTCCAGCCGCAGCCGCAGCAGGGCCAGTCCCGCTGATCCCCGGGAGCCGCTCCCCGGGCGGGCGGGCGGGCAGCGCCCCCAGCCTGGCCAGGGCCCTGCCCGGCCCAGCCCCTGCCCCTGGCCCAGGGCGGGCAGCGCTCGGGGGGAAGGTAAGAGCCCCCGGCCCGGCCCAGCCCCGGGAGCGGTGCCCGGTGCCCCCGGGCGGGCGGGCGGGCTGCAGGGGGAGGGTTCGGCCCCGGGCTGCTCCCCGCCGAGCTGGCTGCGATCCCCGCCCCGGGCCCGGGGGAGCCGCCGGGATGCGGGGCGGGCGATGGGGGCGGGGTCCAGGTTCTGGCGGACGGGCCGAGGGTGACACCGAGCGCTCGGGGGATGCGGTGAGGCCGCTGCAGCGGTGGGACGAACGTGGCGGCGTGGGGACAGAGGGGCTTTTCCTCCCGCCTTTCCCAGGATCTGCTCTCCCGTTTCCCACCCCCGGTGATCGCAGGGCCGGGCCGGGCCGGGCCAGGGCGGCGCTCCCCGCCCCCATGAGGTGCTGCCGAGCTGCTGCAGGGGACTTGATCCGGGGACCCGCTTACACCCCCCCAGCTACAACTGTCCCCCCGTTTCTCAGCATTGGAAACAATCCCACTCTCACTTCCTTCGTCTGCATTAAGCCGCCAGCCCTTCGTCCCTGGCTGTAGCCACTGGCCTCCAGCTGGGATCCGGTTGTTCTTTTGTGTCCCCCCCCAGCACCCTAGATCTTCCCCCGCCCCCCCGTCTCAGCAAACCAAAACAGATGCATATTAAATCTCCCTTAAGTCTGAGTTGAACAGTTGGGTTTAGCAAACCATAACTGATCACATCGGGAATATCAAGTGCTTAGGCTGAGAGAGAGCTGGGTCTTTCCCCTGCCTGAGGCTTGAATCAATAAGGGCTCCCAGGGGAGCCTTCGGCTGTAGCTTCATAAAACAAACCAGTAGCACTTTAAAGATGAACAAAAGAATTAATTAAGCGATCAGTTGTTGTGGGACAGACGCACTTCTGCCGAGCGATGGCATTTCCAGGCTGGACGGGCTCTTCTGTAGATCGGAAGAAGTGGGTCTGTCCCAGGACGGCTGGTCACCTAATCAATTCTTTCGTCAGTCTTTAAAGGGCTCCAGGCCTGTTTTGATTCCCAGGTGGTTTGTGAGCTGGGATTCCAGAGTGGTAGGTAGACACGGCAGAGGAACGTCCCCCAGCACAAGCACTCAGACGTGGAAGGCCCAGTGGAATGGATGCAGAATTTAGATCAGAGGTTCCCAGCCTACGGGTCGGGACCCAGCCCTGGGCTGCCATTAGATTTTCTAAGGGTTGCCGGCTGGGTGACTCCGAGCCACATGTGGCTCTTTAAGGAGCCATTTGCAGCTTCTGCCGCCACTTGGCTCCTTGTCCCTGCCCTGCTGCGCTGAAATGGAACTCAATTTCATTGGTTTAACTGCTGGCGGGAGGGATCTGGTCATCAAACCAACTAAACTGAGTCCCCTTTTGGCACGGCAGGGAGGGGAACTGCCCATGTGGCGGGTTGGGGAGGGAGTAGGAAGGGTGCGGGGGGAGTGCTGGAGGAGGCCGAAACGGCCTGGCAAAGGCTCAGCGGGGGTAGCGATGGAATTTGTGTGAGGTTAGCAGGGAGCATTTTGGGGCTGAGGGGTTTAAGCCTGGGGGTAGTTTAAGCAAGAGTTATAAAATCGTTTTTCCCCGGGGGAGCCCCTCCCTTGTCCCCTGCTTTTGAATGGCCGCGAGCCGCAGAGTCTTCCTGAGTTGCTAGGGTGGGTCACCGTCCTGAAAAGGTTGGGAGCCGCTGATCGAGATACATGCATCAGAGTCTTCACTGCAGCCTGGGGAAGGGGCTTTGGAGAGAGATGACAATGGTTCCAAGGGAGGACGTTAGATTTGTTTGTGGGGAAGCGGCTCGTTTAAGGGAATGTCCCGAAGTTGTTTTGTTTACGTGAGACAGGGAGAAGTGATTTTTGCTGCCTGCGGGCGGTGTTCCTTCCAGGGACTGTCCAGCCTGATTTTCGCCAGGACAGTCCCTTATTTAAGCTGTCTCACAGGCATCCTGACGTTTTGAAGAAAACAGGCCAACTGTCCTGTATTTTGCAGGGCTCCTGTTCCCTGGCACCTGGTGTCTTGGGGGTGGCAGCCTCTCAAGCCAGGGAGCTCCTCTTCTGGCTTCCTGTTCCCTGGAGCTCTGCACCCTGCTGCTCTGTGGGGCAGCTGCCCCATTCCCTGGAACCTCACTGTGGCAGCCCACTCATTCCCTGGTGCCATATACTTAGGGGAGGCACCTGCTGCCAGGGAGCCACTCCATGGGTCAGCCACCTTGTTGCCCAGCAGCCCAAGCCTCAGGGAGTTGGCTCCTGCTTTATTTCCTGCATCCCCCGCTGGGGGGCTTTGGAATACCCCCCACCGGGGGTTCTGAAGCCCCCATCCTTCTTCATCCCTGGAGCAGCATCCCCCATCACCAAGGAGCCTGGACATGGGACAGCTGCCCTGCCCCCCTCCCTGCAAGCTGGTGTCCCGTATTCCTCACAGGGCAACATGGTCACCCTACCCATAACGCAATGAGGCAGCTTCAGTATGTTGGGCCCCAGCAGTGGATTTACTGGATGAGGTGTTAGCCGATGGCCAGGTGAGATGCCATTTATACCATTGTCTATGGCAGAGCCCACCAGTGACCAGTCTGAAAGCAGCTGGGTATTTTGTTTTGTGTTCGGTTTGCACAGTAACAGGAGGAGTCAGGTTAGCACTTTATTAATTACTTTGCCTATTTATCTAACAAGTTAATCTCTTCCTGTTAAAATGTTTGTTTGTTTACCTAGCAAGTTAAGCTCTTGTGGTCACAATTGTTACAAGGTTTATACCTTGATTACAAATAGCTGGCATACATTCTAATTCATAGCTCTATACTTGTTCAATGTGCGCAAAAGAAATAAAAAGTAAAATACCTAGCAGGTCTTATTCTCACCCCTGCGTAACCAACGTGGCTTGGCCAGTTTTCCTCTCAGTCCCTTGGGAAGAAGTCCTTTGTCCCTTTTTCTCTAGGAGTCGGGCATCCCCGGGGACCTGGGGAGACCCCCACCCTCCTGTCTGGCAGGAAAGATGATTGGAGCTCAAATAGGGGGTCTGCCGGACCCCTCTTTTATACCCATTGGGTCACGTAGGCTTCTTCCTTGGTTTAATTGAATTAATGTGTCTGATGCTGGCTCTCACAGGGAGTTCAAGGGCGTAGTTTACACCTGTGAGGTAGAGACAATGGAGGGCATTTGTTTCTTAATGGGCAAGGAGATTTTCCTCCTGTCTGGGACAAGTGTCTTGGTGAATCAACTGATGGCAATTAGCCAAGGGTAGTCCGAGGCCTGGCTGTTAATTAGCCCATTGTTCTTGGCTTTGCTCCGGAGCTTCAAACACCGTGGCTAAGACAAGCCCATCTGCGCTCTCGGGCATTCCAGGGCTGGGCTATTCCTTTAGCCCTTTCGTGCTCTGAAGCACCTAGGGAAGGCAAGATGGAGTAGAGCAAAAGGGGGGATTCTGTCTGGCTACACGGGGTCTGATAACTGCTGAGCTGGGGGCGTACACGCCTGGCTTCGTTACCAGCTGGAGCAGGGATTTCCCAGCATGCAATGCTCCCCGGCTCTTCTGGTCCCAGAGTCCAGTGGGGTTCCCGCTTTGGATTCTCCGTCCTCCGTGCGAACGGAGATGTCTTCCTGGCCCGTCTTTGATGCACACAAGGCTGGGGAAGTTTCCTTAATGCCGTCGTGCTCAGCAGAGGGGGTTATGAGCACCCCTCCCGCCCCACTCGTGTTTTCGCTGGTTGTTCCTAGTTGTTCTGGTCAGCTGTGGTTCAGGAAGAGGTGGTGGGGCTGGATCTTTGGCGAGTCAGGCAGGAGATACTGCACCTTGGAACCCCCAGAAGACACAGCTGGTGGGTAAGAGATGGACATGCCGCCCCCTTCTCAAACAGGACATAAGCCCCCAGCCCAGGCCTGGGAACATAATCCTGGCTCCCAGGGCTGCAGCCTGACCTGAGGACCGGGAGGCAGCTGGGAAGAGGCCTTTGCTGTGATGCTGGAGAAGTTATCAAGCCCAGGGAAGGGGGCTGGACTTTATGACCTCCTGAGGTCCCTTCCAGTGCTACTATTCTGGCGTGAGCTCCATGACAAGACCCAGCCCTCCTCCATCTTCTGTGGGGGACAAGGAGCTCTCACCTTGTCCCTTGACCTCCTGAAATCCTCGTGGCTGCTCTGACGGTTATGGGTAGGATATCGCAACTCGTGGCCTTCAAGAGCTTTTAGGGTATTTTCACTCTCCTGTCTCTAGTGGGATGGCAGCTGGGACAGCTGGCACTGAGCGAGGGGTTCTTGTTGTTCTAGATGGCGGTGACCTTCGAGGAGGTGGCTGTATATTTCACCCTGGGGCAGGGGGCGCTGCTGGGACCCGCTCAGATAGCCCTCTATGAAGATGTCATGCAGGAGAACTACGAGATGGTGACCTCGCTGGGTAAGGGCGTCCCAGCCCCTCGGTTGTTAGAAGCTGTGGGACATGAATGTCTGATACTGGTCAGGTTCTTCCCCGGTCAGGTTGACCGGCCAGGAACGGGTTCCATCGCACACAGCCGCTGTGTGAAAGCAACTTGTATCTCTGTGGCCTCTCCAATGGGATGTGGCCTTGGAAAACTAACACACAAGCTCAACCATCCCCCTCCGCTCCAGTTGTCGAGGGAGCATAAGTCCTTCATTGTCCTGTCTGTGTTGTTTCACATTCAGCCACCAAATCCGTGGTCAGTTCCCTCTTCGTGCACCGCTGCAGCCGTGGGGAAGGGCTCTGGGATTTGCAGGTTCAGAAGGAGGCCGAGGTTGATCTCCAGAGCTGTGTGTCAGCACAGCTCCAGAGTAAGGGCATTAATGTTTCCTCTCCCAAGCAGGCTCCACATTCCTCAGCGCAGCCCGGGGACAGGTTCCACTCAGGGAAGGTTTTGTGTGACAGATGCTCTCTCGCCCCTCCCTGCCCCCTGACCAGCTCTGATTTCCCCCACTCTGCAGGGTTCCCCGTTCCCAAACCGGAGCTGATCGCCCAGCTGGAGCGAGGGGAAGAGCCGTGGGTGTCTGATCTCCAGGCCGGAGAGGAAAGGAAGATCCTGAAAGGATCCCACACAGGTGAGGACTGACCCAGAAACCTGGTGAACTGAATAAAAAATCTGACCATTCTTAAAATGTGGTATCAGTAATTGCCCTCGGTTCTTTCTCCTCTCAGCCAGGACAGGGCTTTCCGTCTCTGTGACTGTTTGGGTGGGAGGTGGAGGTACTGTCCAGTTACTCAGGGTTTGCAACTTTATTGTCTTGGGTTCTCCATCATTACTGTTCTTTGTCCCCAGCACAATGGCTCTTGCCTGGATTGTTTCCCTCTCTCTCCCAGCAGGTGATGACACCATGAGAGAGAACAAGGACTGGAACTGTCTGGAGGACATTCCTGGGGCAATGGAACCAGAGGGGACTTTGGTAGGAGGAGCTGAAGAGGATTTTTCCCAGTGCTGGGAGCAGGGAGCAGACTGGGAAAACTGGCCCAGGTCGGAGAGGCTGGTGGGAACCAACCCAAGGGCACAAATGGCTGAATCTGTTCCATGTGGGAAAAGATGCAAGGATCCCACTGTCCAGCAGACAAAACCCAAGGAAGAGACACCCTACCATTGCCCCCAGTGTGGGAAAGCCTTCATTCTGAGTTCGCACTTTGTTCCATCTCAAACTATCCACCTTGGAGACAAAGGGTTGGACCACGGAGAAGGCTTCAGTACTCCTGGGAGAAGCCACACGGGAGAGAAAACAATTCAGTGCCCTGAGTGCGGGAACTCTTTGAGTTGGAAGTTAGTCCTAAATACTCATCAGATAAACCACACAGGAGAGACAGCCCATCAGTGCTCAGACTGCGAAAAAGGTTTTGTACAGAGGTCAGATCTCACTAAACATCAGGCCATCCACACGGGAGAGAGACCCCGTCAATGCTTAGACTGCGGAAAGAGTTTCATATCTAAGTCAGATCGTGCTGAACATGAGGCCGTCCGCAAAGGACAGAGACCCCTTCACTGCTTGGACTGCGGGAAACATTTCCTATGTAAGTCAGATCTCACCAAACATCAGGCAATCCACACAGGAGAGAGACCCCATAAGTGCTCAGGTTGTGAAAAATGTTTCGTACGGAGGTCAGATCTCACTAAACATCAGGCAATCCACACAGGAGAGAGACCACATAAGTGCTTATGCTGCGGAAAGGGTTTCATATATAGGTCAGATCTTTCTAAACATCAAGCCATCCACACAGGAGAGAGACGCCATAAATGCTTAAACTGTGGACAGTGTTTTATTTGGAGGTCACAGCTGGTAGTACATCAGGCCATCCACACAGGCGTGCGACCCCATAAGTGCCTGGACTGTGGGAAAAGTTTTTTACAGAAGTCAGATCTCGTTAAGCATCACGCCGTCCACACGGGAGAGCGACCCCACAAGTGCTTAGACTGTGGGAAGAGTTTTCTACATAGGTCAGATCTTTCTAAACATCAGTTAATCCACACAGGTGAGAGACCCCATAAGTGCTTGGACTGTGGGAAAAGTTTTATACAGAGGTCAGATCTCGTGAAGCATCAGGCCATCCACACAGGAGAGCGACCCCATATGTGCTTGGACTGTGGGAAAAGTTTCATAGAGAGGGCAAAGCTGGCTAGACACCAGGTTGTCCACACTGGAGAGAGGCCCCACGTGTGCTTGGACTGTGGGAAAAATTTCGCCCAGAGATCATCTCTTATTAAACATCAGAGACGCCACACCTCAGCAAAACTTCTGTAATACATGGCCAGGGAGGGCTAAGCAGCTTGGAGTCTAATTAACTCTGCCTGTTTCCACACTATGGGGTAAGATCAACCTGCTCAGCGGATGTCAACCCAGGAACTCCTAGCAGGCGGTGAAAAGATTAAAGAAAGTCGGTGGGAGAAACGGTCCCGTTGGCCTTCTTTGGCAAGGACAGCCATAGCAGTCAACCACCGGTAAGCCGATTTTAGCTGTGCAATTGGCTTAGCTAAAACTGCATATCAGCGGTCGACTGCTACGTCTAGTATAGACGTAGCCGCAGATTCAACATTTAGAAATAGGTAAGAAATAGGTTACGTAAGTAGTAATTAGAGCCGTTCCAGGTTAGATACGTGAGAGGCTGCAGAAATCTATACATTCTCCTGGTACCTGAACCTTTCGTTCCAGATCTTCACAACCTTTATTTCACGTGGGGGGCCTTTGAATTGCAAGAGTGAGCTATCCAGTCCCATCTGGACAGCCTTGGTCCTGAACATTTGGACATTAGAAAATAACCTTAAGATTCTCTTCAGAAGCATTTCATTTCTCAGTTCCAATGTGTCACCTCTGCCATGAAGTCCACCTACGCTTCTGTTCACGTCTGTTCTGACCCAGTTTAACCCAGTCTCGCTCCTTTTATTCCTTAAGGAAGTTGAGTTCATGAGGATTGGCTGTAAGTGTCTATTTGGGTCAGAAATGAAGAATTCATTAACTTGGGTGGTAATGTGTCCGATCACTGGGGATCAGTAGAACCTTTTTGAAAAGAATGTGATTTTCAGGAAACCCCATCACATTTAACAGGGCTGTTTGGGAGGGTAGCCCAAGACTGGGTTGTTTTAAAGCAATTGGATTTTACTCTCAGTGTAGCTACTAAGGCTTTATAGAATCTAGTTGTTGCTAGCTTGGTGAATTGAAGTACAGGTTGAACTTCTCTGGTCCAGCAGCATCTGTGGTCAGGTAGGAGCACAGATAACTGCTGGATTAGAGAGCCCAAGTGGCCCACAGCGGGGTTGGGGCTGGCAGTAGAGTCCAACTGGGAGTGAGCAGCCTTGGTGGCTGGGGTCGGCACCCAGGGCTAGCAGGAGAGTGCAGCCAGTAGCCAGGTCAGGGCATACAGTCCGGCAGCCAGAAGGGGCTTAAGGCTGGGTCTGCTCACAATCCTCTGCAGAGTCTGGAGTCTGTGAGCATGGGAGGGTGGAATTGTCCACATCTGGTCCAATAAACCCCTTTGTTCGCAACCGGTCAGACCCCACGTGCTGGACCAGGAACGTCCAGCTTGTGTCCAGCCACTTCTAAAACCTGTCTGCCCCATCATTCAGTGCTCTCTGTAGGCTAAGCATGTGGGCGGCCGCCCAGGAGAGATTCTGGTGCCCCCCAGCAGATGAGCGAAGTGGCCCGCAGGGGGCAGCATGAGTTTCCATTGGTGGTGCACATCCACCCATACCTTGGTGCACATAACAAAATTTATTCCACACCGAAGGGAAGACATTAGCGGGAACGCAGCCATTATGTGCAGAGCAGTAGCTGTGGTAGTCTGTGGTTTCACAAATAACAAGCAGTCCTGTGGCACCTTTAGAGAATAACAAATGAATTAAAGTCCTTTCTGGTCCAGGACTTTCTGGTGCAGCAACATCCCTGGTCAGGAAGGACTGCGGATGTTGCTGGACTAATGTGCTCATGGGGCCAACAGCAGGGTTGTGGCTGGTGGCAGAGCCCAGCTGGGGATGGGGAGCTTTGGGGCAAGGAGCCTGGTGGTTGGGGTTAGCAGATGGAGAGACAAGGAGCAATGGGCTTAAACTGCAGCAAGGGAGGTTTAGGTTGGACATTAGGAAAAAGTTCCTAACTGTCAGGGTGGTCAAACAGTGGAATAAATTGCCTGGGGAGGTTGTGGCATCTCCATCACTGGAGATATTTAAGAGCAGGTTAGACAGACACCTATCAGGGATGGTCTAGAAGATGGTGCTTGTGTTACGCTTTCAAGAAGCACACGGGATCTTTTTCGAGGGATAAAACAAGAACGCCGCCTCTATTCAGAGTACAGCACCATTATATTATATGCATATAATACACATAGTTTACTTCCAGCAATATACACACGCACACTCACACTCTGTCTTGCGGTTTCTTATAGTTACGAAAGGTTGCTCTCTCCAGTCCATTGGCCAGATGAATTAGAGGTGAGCGGGGAGCCAGGTTCTGTTGAGCCGGATCAATTCTCCAATGCTGACAAGACGAGGAACCCAACCCTGTAGCGCTGCACACGTCTTTTATAGCTCTTAGTCCATAGTTCTGGTTCTGTCCCACTGCCTCAGGCACTGTGAGTCACCAGTCAATGGCGGATGGGTTTGATCCTTTCCTGCCACCCAGGTTTCTGTGTGACTCATCACCTACAGGTGGGACTTCATCTTCCTCGGGGTGGGTCACTGCTGTAGAGTCCAGTTCTCGTTGTTCTTCAGCCTCCAAGTCTTTGTTGTCCAGACAGGCAGCTCCAGAGGTGAACTCTCTAAGCATCCACATTCACACTTCCAGATGCATCTCGTGTGCCCCCATTTTCACGCAGAGACGGCTCAAGATTTACAAGTAATACGGAAAAGCATATCCCTCAGAATGGAGCCTGAGGTTCAGTATGGAGTTAGATAAAAGAGGTACAAAGCTCCTATTAAGAGATACAGGATAATACAGGGAAATACAAAGATACACGGTAATGCAAAGTGTCTATTAAAATAGACCTCCCTGTTTAGGGTTGCTACGCTCAGTCCTGTGAGGGCAGGGAACTGGACTCGATGACCTTTCGAGGTCCCTTCAAGTTCTAGTGTGCTGATTCTGTAGATTTTCGGAGGGCCATTCATAACAGGAGTGGAAGAGATTTCATTTAAAAATAATCACTGATGGTAACTTTGCAATTGATTTCAAATGTATTGTCTATGATCATTTTTATTTATCTTTTCTTTCTATCACAAACCCCCCTGGAATACTCTCACTCCCCCAGGGGTCCTACACACCCCAGGGTAGGAACCACTGTGTTGCGGGGGTGGGAATTGACTTGAGCTAACAGGGAACCTGTTGGGGTAGGGTAGAGTTAAATAAAGGTCTGGATAATTGTTCTAAAGCAATAGGGGATGGCAGGGGCAGACCCTGGCCCTACTGATTGATAGATGTGCTTGGCTACCTCTCTCCCAGGCCTCGAGCAAGCTAAGCCACTGCTGCCCCAAGAATCTAACATCAGAAGCCTTCAATCTTTTCTTCTCCCAGCTTCCCATCTTTTTAATGAACATATTCAGGGCCACACTTCTCGTTAGCTGCTGATCCCAGGAGTTTGTGCTGTGAAAACCACGTGCTTCAGCCAAAAGTGCTGTAAATGGGTGGGTGTAATAATGTTTATTAGGTGCTTATTAATATGCATTGTACAGGTGATTATACCTCTAAGGACTTAGAGGGACGTGTAATAGATAAGTGTATTTACATACTACCTTGAGGAAAAGAATGCACTTGTGGTTACCTTAGAGCTCACAGACAAATCTGGGGTCCGAGGTGGAAGAAGTACAGCTTGAACCTCTTTAATTCGGAACTCTCTCATCCAGTAACATCTGGAATCGGGCATGATTTTAGTTATCGTGGGTGTGGCCAAGTTTCCCGCGGTCCCATAAAGTCTGTTTCCAGCCATGAGTCATGGCTCTCAGTCGTCTGGGCTGTTCTTTAGCTGATATTTACCCCTCAGTGTCTTCTCAGAGCCCAGTGAGCTGTGGAAGTGTTGGTAATGTGCTAGACAATATTGACCTCCCATCGTCTGGCACCAGTCAGGGCCTGAGGCTGCCAGACCAGAGAGGTTCAATCTGTATTTGCAATAAAGAAGTCTGTTTACCCATCTGCCTCTGGGCCTTCCTGCTTTTTTCTTTCCTATAGCACTCAGATTACCTAGGGGATAAATGCAGCTCTGGGCTTTGAAGAGGCAAATGGTAAAGGCTGGAGATTCATACAGCATCCAGAGGTAGAAATGGAACCCAGGTGGCCTGGCTCCCAGCCTCTCTTGGGCTAACCTATTACACCCCAGACCCCTCCTGGGCCTGAGAAAGAAACCAGGCATGGCGGATTCCAGCTTACATTTCTCAAGGGTGAGCATCTGGCCAAGCAGTGTGGGTGGTGATGGGCAACGCTGGAAGTCCCTGATCTTTGTAACCTAGCAACCAGGTGATGCCTTTGTTCCCTGGGAAACAGAAAAAAAGAGGGGAGGTGGAGCCTGGCTGATTGGAATTGGAAGCTGGGCCTTGGGGAGCAGTTAGTCCTCAGGCTGGAGGGGACCAAAGGAGGCAGAGTCCCAGGTTTGGGGACCCCTCTCCTCTTCGGGGCCTCCTCTCCCCAATAAGGATTCGACTGACCGTTTCTGGCTATTGCACAGTCAAGCCTGTACCATGCTGTGTCCCTGTCGACTAATAAACCTTCTGGGCTACCAGAAGTCATTTCTAACTGCGGATGGGGTGCGAGGCCTGGTCACCCTCCCCAGCTCCATAACACCACCCTTCCTGGTTTTAAAGGGACGGTCCCTTAGTTAAGACCTTTTGTGGGTGTCACGACTTTTTTTATTTTAAAAAACGGACAAATTGTCCCATCTTTTCCAATCCAGGGGTCCCCCCGCTGGTCAGTCCCCAGTCAGGGCAGCCTCTTTGGGGCTGGCGGGTGAGTGCAGCAGTGGGTGGCCAGCAGGGGGCGCTCTCAGGCAGAGGCGGAAGGAGGTGCAGGCGCTGGGGGGTAGAGGCAGCCTGTGTGAGACAGAGGGGGTAAGGGCATGTGGTGTCAGTGAGGGTGTGTGCCACCTCTTGCCGTCTGCACCCCAAAGCAGTGTTTCTTAATTGGGGGGGGGGTCTGCCAGCCATTTCAAGCTACAGGGCTGAACCTCTGATCCCTGATGCCTCCTGGGGGGTTGAAATCTTGTTCCCTGATTGCCCCTCCCATGCTGAATTCCCAGCACCCCCAGGCTGACTCCCATGCACAGGGTGCCCCCCTCAATCCCCAGCACACCCCCCCCAATCCAGCCCCCTCCTACCTCCAAACCGTGAATGGTGAGGCTCAGGGTGGGCACAGCAGGGTTACCCTCTGAGCTACTCCCTGGCCATATAGCGGAGGGGTAGCCGTGTTACTCTGGATCTGTAACAGCAACGAATGGTCCGGTGGCACCTTATAGACTAACAGAAAAGTTTTGAGCATGAGCTTTCGTGAGCACAGACTCACTTCATCAGATGCTGGTCTTGGAAATCTGCAGGGCCAGGTATAAATAAGCCAGAGCGAGGGTGGGGATAACAAGGGTAGCTCAGTCAGCAAGGCTGAGGCTTACTACCAGCAGTTGATCTGGAGGTGTGAACACCAAGGGAGGGGAAGCTGCTTCTGTACTTAGCCAGCCATTCGCAGTCTTTGTTTAAGCCAGAGCTGAGGGCGTCGAATTTGCAGATGAATTGTAGCTCAACAATTTCTCTTTGGAGTCTGGTCCTGAAATTTCTTTGCTGTAGGATAGCTACTTTTAAGTCTGCTACTGTGTGGTCCGGGAGATTGAAGTGCTCTCCTATGGGTTTTTGTATATTGCCATTTCTGATGTCTGATTTGTGTGCGTTTATTCTTTTACGTAGAGACTGTCCAGTTTGTCCGATGTATATAGCAGAGGGGCATTGCTGGCACACGATGGCATAAATTATATTGGTAGATGTGCAGCTGAATGAACCGACAATGGTGTGGCCGATCTGGTTAGGTCCTGTAATGGTGTTGCTGGTGTAGATATGCGGGCAGAGCTGGCAACGAGGTTTGTTGCATGGATGGGTCCCTGAGTTAGAGTGACTGGCTATACGCTACCCCTTCCCTGCCCACACACAACACTTGGCTACTCCTCACACCCTAGGCTAACCTGCCCCCAGCCAAGAAAAACTGGCGATTTATACAAATTGGCTGATTAAATAGGAAAAAAAAAATTACAGTCCAAAAGGTTTCCTCTCGTGGGGGTCTTTAAAGGAAAAATAGACAATCTTTAAATGTGCAACCCTTTCACCAGGGAAAGTGGTCAACATTGGGCGGAGTTGTATTAAAATTCAGCAAGGCCATGTCTACACTACAGAGTTTTGGCAAGAAAAGTGGCCTTTTGTCGACAAAACTCTCGACGTGTCTACACACAAAATCAGAGGGGGAGCAGAGTTAATCTGTATCTTCAAAAACAACAAGAAGTCCTGTGGCATCTTGTAGACTAACAGATATTTTGGAGCATAAGCTTTCATGGGCAAAGACCCGCTTCCTCAGGTACATGAGCGGAGAGCTTTCAGAGGAGGATTTAAACAGGGAATGTCAGTCAAGGGGAGGGCCAGAGGTGACAAGGTCTGCTCAGTCATGGAGGATGTGGCCCATTCTTACCAGTTAATGTGGAGCTGTGAACATCAAGAGAGGAGGAATCAAGTCAGTTCAGTCAGGGGGGATGTGGCCCATTGTTAGATGCTAATATGGAGGTGTGAACATCAGGAGCCGAGAAACTGCTTTGAAATGGGCCAACCAACCAAGCACTGAACAGAGACTGGGCGTGGTTGGCCCATTACAAAAGCAGCCCTGGTAGCACAAAGGAAGCCCCGGACACAGGACCTTCCTTTCTGCAGGGGAAGGTGTCCCACAGCCCGATCGCCCCCAGAAACGTGTCCCCTGCTGCGGCCGGCTCCGGGCCCCTCTCAAGGACCAGAACCAGCTCCTCCCTGTGCTGCGGGCACTGGGGACTCCGGACAATTCCCAGGCGGCCCAGACACCCCCCGGCGTCCCCCTCCTCGGGGTCTGCCCGTCTCCTTTCTGCACCGCTGACACCGGGAGCTCTGCCCGACGCCCCTTAATGCTGGAGACACTGCCTGGGGCTGGGGGCTGCGGCGCGCCCGGAGCTTCGCTAGGACCCAGGGGCGGCCGGAGCCGCGCGGGGAAGCGATCGCTGGCTGCCCCCGGCCGGCCGCAGGAAGCGAGCGGCAGCCGCTGCGGGGCCTCTGCTCCCCGGCTCCCTCCCTCCCGGGCGGGCGGGGGCTGCTGCGGGGCCCCGGAGCCCTGGTTGCAGCCGGGAGAGGGGAACCTCCAGCCGCAGCCGCAGCCGGGCCAGTCCCGCTGCTCCCCGCGAGCCGCTCCCCGGGCGGGCGGGCAGCGCCCCCAGCCTGGCCAGGGCCCTGCCCGGCCCAGCCCCAGCCCCTGCCCCTGCCCCTGGCCCAGGGCGGGCAGCGCTCGGGGGGAAGGTAAGAGCCCCCGGCCCGGCCCGGCCCAGCCCCGGGAGCGGTGCCCGGTGCCCGGTGCCCCCGGGCGGGCTGCAGGGGGAGGGTTCGGCCCCGGGCTGCTCCCCGCCGGGCTGGCTGCGATCCCCGCCCCGGGCCCGGGAAGCTGCCGCCGGCAGTGCGGGGCGGGGGAGCCGCGCTGGGGCCGAGCTGCCGCCCCCCGAGGCCTGTGGGTGTTACACGGCTGCGTGGGGAAACCCCTCACGTGGCTTCGGGTTCTGCCCTTTGGCTGAATGATGCTGGTCCTGCGAAGGGTTTAAAGATCCGCGGGGGGGGGGGGACTCCTGCCCCCCCCCCATCTCTCGTCTCACCCCGACAGGCTGAAGCATCACGTCCGTGTTTCATTCCAGGTCCTCCCGTCTCCCAGCAGCCAGGGCAGGGCCATGGCTGGGCTGGAGCCAGCTCAGGTAGGAGCTGATCAGAGGAGACAGTGGTGGGAAACCTGCTGATGTTCTGAGGTGTACAAGGGGTTGGGGGTGGGTGGGACATTCTCCCATGGCTCAACCGGGAAACACCCCCCCGGCCAAGGGTGGGAACGTTTCCACGACTCCCTGGGCCGCAGCCGGATCCCACCGGCCAGAGGATGCTGGGAAACCCGGAGGGAAGCTGTCGGGATCCCTGTCCCCGGCTCAGAGCTCTGCTCCCCGGAGCAGCCTGGGGCTGGCGGCGTGTGGGGAAGGAGCAGCCCCTGCCCGGCGCCGTGTGCTGGGGGACAAGGAGCTCTCACCTTCCCCCTCCCCCTGCTGGTGCTTGGAGCAGGGTGTGGGGGCTCTGTCTTTCTGGGCCTCCTCCCCCCTGGACAGCAGGCCAGGGACCGGGGCAGCGGCGCTGAGCGGGGGCCTGTGGTCGTTGCAGATGGCGGTGACCTTCGAGGAGGTGGCTGTGTATTTCACCCCGGGGCAGGGGGCGCTGCTGGGCCCCGCTCAGAGAGCCCTCTACAGGGCCGTCATGCAGGAGAACTACCAGGCGGTGACCTCGCTGGGTAAGGGCGTCCCGGCCCCTCGGGGATTAGCAGCTTGAGGGTCCGAGCGTCAGGATTTTTCCTGGTTAACTCGACTGGGAGGGAAATGATTCCATACTGCAGAGCTGCGGGTGAGAGGGACTTGCATCTCCATCCCCTCGCTGGTGGGACACAGGTGTCAAACACTAATGGATGTGATAAACCAGCCCCAGGCACCCAGCTTTCAAAGAGGCACAAGTCCGTGCTTGTCCCGTCTGTGTTGGTTCTTGTTCAGCCCAAAACAATCTCCATTTGTTCGCCCTCCTCCTTGGGAACCGCTCCAGCTGTGGGGAAAGTTCTGAGCTCTGCAGGTTTAGAAAGAGGCAGCGGTTTATTTTCAGAGCTCTGGACCTGTCAGTGAGATCCCCCGGAGGGCCCAGATCCTGGGTGAAATAATTCAGCTTACCTCCTCAGCCGTCTGTGTGTGAGTGTCTCTGGACTGCACAGTTCAACTCCCCAGATGTTGGCTTCTACCCAGGGGACTCAGTGCCCACTTTCCCTTCCTCTGGGGTTCCCCATTCCCCAGCTCAGCCCGGGGACAATTTGTTCTCAGGGAATGCCCTTTGTGACAGACTCTCTCTCAACCCTCCCTGTCCCCTGATCTGTTCTGATTTCCCCCCTTGCGCAGGGTTCCCCATTCCCAAACCGGAGCTGATCACCCGGCTGGAGCGAGGGGAAGAGCCGTGGGTGTCTGATCTCCAGGCCAGGGAGGGAAGAGAGATTCCAAGAGGCACCAGCACAGGTGAGGACTGACCCAGAAACCATCTAGGGGATGAAGGAAAAAGTTGAGCATGCCAAAACTGTGGGGCGAGTTAGTGCCCTGAGTTCTGCCTCCTTTCACCCAGGGCAGATGAGCAGCTATCGCTCACAGCTATCGCTCACAACTATCATACGTTCTGTTAGCTTCAGGAGTTTTCTTCCCTGTGCATGTTCAGCTGGGATGTGAAGAGAGAATCCATTTGTTCAGCCTGTGACACTACGGTGTGTTGTGTTTTCCTTGGTGCTGTTCCTCTTTCTCCCTAGCACAGTGACTCTTGTCTGGATTGTGTCTCTCTCCCAGCAGGTGATGAGCGAGCGAGTGAGAAGCAGAAGGAGAATGAATGCCAGGAGGTGCCTGGGGAATTTGAAGCACAGGGGAGCTTAGCGGGAAGAGCTGATGGTAATCTCCCCCAGTGCAGGGAACAAGGAGAAACCTGGGGAACTTGGCACAAGTCGGAGACGCTGCTAGGAATGCCCCCAGGGATGAAAAAGGATGACTCCATAAATGGAAACAGGGATCCCACAGCCCAGAATGCAAATCCAAAGGAAGAGAAACCTTACTACTGCCTGCAGCGTGGGAGAGGATTCAGTCCAAGGTCACACTTTCTGACGCACCAGATGATCCATACTGGAGAGAAATCCATTCCTTGCTTGGACGGGACGGAAAGCTTCAGTAACTGCTCTGACCATGGGAGAAACCACACCAGAAAGGAACCCAGTAAATGCCTCGAGTGTGGGAAAAGTTTCCTGCAGAGGTCATACCTTGTTAAACATCAGGCTATGCACAGGGGAGAGAAACCCCACAAGTGCTTGGACTGTGGGAAAAGTTTCATAACTAGAACAGGTCTTGTTTATCATCAGGCAGTTCACACAGGAGAGAAACCCCACAAGTGCTTAGACTGTGGGAAAAGTTTCATACAGAAGTCAGCCCTCATTAGACATCAGGCCATTCACACAGGAGAGAGACCCTATAAGTGTTCAGAGTGTGGGAAAAGCTTCATACAGAAGTCTGTCCTTTGTTCACATCAGAAAATCCACACAGGAGACAGCCCCCATAAATGCTCAGAGTGTGGGAGAAGTTTCATACAGAGGTCTGACCTTGTCAAACATCAGGTGTTCCACACAGGAGAGAGACCCCACAAGTGCTTGGACTGTGGGAAAAGTTTCATAACTAGGTCAGGTCTTGTTTATCATCAGGCAGTTCACACGGGACAGAAACCCCACAAGTGCTTAGACTGTGGGAAATGTTTCATATGGAGGTCAGACCTCATTAATCATCAGGCAGTTCACACTGGAGTGAAACCCCATAACTGCTTGGTCTGTGGGAAAAGTTTCATCCGGAGGTCAGATGTTGTTAAACATCAGGCCGTCCACTCAGGAGAAAGACCCCATAAATGCTTGGAGTGTGGGAAAAGTTTCACACGCAGAGCAGGTCTTGTTTATCATCAGGTTGTTCACACAGGAGAAAGAGCCCACAAGTGCTTGGACTGTGGGAAAAGTTTTTTTCAGAGTTCAGCCCTTTTTGTGCATCAGGCCATCCACACAGGAGAGCGACCCCATAAGTGCTTGGAGTGCGGGAAATGTTTCATTCAGAAGTCACACCTTGTTAGACATCAGGCCATCCACACAGGAGAGCGACCCCATAAGTGCTTGGAGTGTGGGAAGTGTTTCATACATAGGTCAGATCTTGTAGCTCATCAGAGAGTCCACACAGGAGAGAGTCCCCATATGTGCTTGGACTGTGGGAAGTTTTTCGTACGGAGGTCAACCCTTGTTTTGCATCGGCGAAAACACACAGGAGAGAAACTCCATAAGTGCCTGGACTGCGGGAAAAGTTTCACCCAGAAGTCAAACCTCGTAAAACATGAGAGAACCCACAGGGCATCTAAACTTCTTTGACACAGGGACAGAAGGGGTGAAGTTCCTTGCCTGTAATTGCCTCAGATTCAACCTTTAGGGAGACATTATAAAAGGCTGTCCACCTCCTTAGATGAGCTGGAATTGGAAATGAAAGCTTGCATTCTTAAATAGTCTCGGAGGGATAGCCGTGTTAATCTATAGCACCACAAAAAAAAAAAAATCAAACAAGCAGTCCTGTAGCACCTTAAAGCCTAAGCCTCTCCCACGAGAGCTCATCACCTAATAAATTATTTTGTTAGTCTTTAAAGTGCTACTTGACTGCGTTTTTGTTCTTAAAGCCTAACAATTTCATTTATGAGGGAAGGAACTTTAAGAGCACGCCATTGGATTTACTGATGAAAAATCTTCTGCAGTGGGTTTTACCCACAAAAGTTCACTACCTCATCGATAACATTTTGTCTTTGAAATGCTATGGGACTGCTTGGTTTTTCTGGGGTTTGTTTTGTTTTGTCCTGTATTTTTGCATTCTTAAAGACTTGCAAGAAGGGAGTAACCATGTTCCTCTGCATTTACCTCTCTGTTTTAGAGGTTAATAGCCATAGGGCTTCAGTCTGTCTCTATGCTGTTAATTCAGATATCAGAATAAAATGTTAACATATGCAGAATGCTTGGGTGTAATTATCTCTTTGTATGTCTCCTTTGGTTTTGTGGTAAACAGTCTATGACCAATTTTATGGCTAATTACCTTGTTTTAACCCTAGTAATTAATTCCCAGTTCTACTTAGAAAGTAGAGGGCAACTGTAGAAGGTTACACCCAAGGACAGAGTACTTTCAAGAGGCTGCAAAAATCTGTAGAAAAACTCTTGGGATCTGATCTTTTTATCTCCTATTTTCTTAAGCTTCCTTTGGCATGGAGGGCAGGGGTAGAGTGGAAGTTGAGACCTCCAATCCCATCGGGACTACCCTGGTGTTGAACATTTGGATATTGGACTAGAAGTTGAACCTCTGTAATCCAGAACACTCTTGTCTGTCAACATCCATAATCCGGCGTGGTTTTAGTCAGCTGGACAACCACTTATCACCCTAGCTGTGTGTGTGTGTGTGTGTGTGTGTGTGTGTACAGGTACACCCAAGCTATCCATCTGTGTGTGTGTGTGCGTGCGTGTACAGGTACACCCTAGCTATCCATCTGTGTGTGAGTGTGCGCGCACACCACACTCTGCCCCAAGGGGTGAGCCGCCCCCGCCTTAAGCCCTGTGCTGAGTGATCACAGGTGGGGGAGCCCCGTGGGAGCCCTGGGCCCAGCCTTGTGGGGTTCCGGGTGAAGGGAGCTAGAGGGAGGACTCGGACCCTCGGCCTTCGTGGCTCTGCGCAGTGAGGGCCTTTCCCCGCAGTTCTCTCTTGTTTCAGGGGAAGTCCCCGAGCGGCCCCGCTCCGAGCCCCCACCCTGCGCTCCGCCCCGGCCCCGGCCCCGGCCCCGGCCCGGCTGCTCCCCCCGGCCCCAGCGCGGCGCTGCCCGCCGAGAGCAGGGTGAGTTCCTCGCTAGGACCCAGGGGCGGCCGGAGCCGCGGGGGGAAGCGATCGCTGGCTGCCCCCGGCCGGCCGCAGGAAGCGAGCGGCAGCCGCTGCGGGGCCTCTGCTCCCCGGCTCCCTCCCGGGCGGGCGGGGGCTGCTGCGGGGCCCCGGAGCCCTGGCTGCAGCCGGGAGAGGGGAACCTCCAGCCGCAGCCGCAGCCGGGCCAGTCCCGCTGCTCCCCAGGAGCCGCTCCCCGGGCGGGCGCGCAGCGCCCCCAGCCTGGCCAGGGCCCTGCCCGGCCCAGCCCCTGCCCCTGCCCCTGGCCCAGGGCGGGCAGCGCTCGGGGGGAAGGTAAGAGCCCCCGGCCCGGCCCGGCCCAGACCCGGGAGCGGTGCCCGGTGCCCCCGGGCGGGCGGGCTGCAGGGGGAGGGTTCGGCCGCGGGCTGCTCCCCGCCGAGCTGGCTGCGATCCCCGCCCCGGGCCCGGGGCAGCTGCCTGGGGAGGGGGGAGCAGAGCGGGAGGCTGAAGGGGGCTAAGGGAGGGTTGGGGGCGGGGGGATCATTCCCCCATTTCTGACCCCCAGACGCCTGGTGCTCGGAGCAGGGCGGGGGGGCTCTGCCTTTCTGGGCCTCCTCCCCCCTGGACAGCAGGCCGGGGGCCGGGGCAGCGGCGCTGAGCAGGGCCTGTGGTCGTTGCAGATGGCGGTGAGCTTCGAGGAGGTGGCTGTGTATTTCACCCCGGGGCAGGGGGCGCTGCTGGGCCCCGCTCAGAGAGCCCTCTACAGGGCCGTCATGCAGGAGAACTACCAGGCGGTGACCTCGCTGGGTAAGGGCGCCCCGGCCCCTCGGGGATTAGAAGCTGTGAGATCTGCACGTCTGTCCCTGCTCAGCTGGAGGAGAAGGGAACTAGTTGCATAATGAAGTGGTTCTCAACCAGCATCCAGCTTCATGGTGGAGAGGGGATTTACAAACGGGATTCAGACGCGGCCGCCAGACAAGACCAGCATTAGATGAGCTGGGGCCTAAGGCAGACAGCTGAAGCCCAGGGCTGCAGCTAAACCTGGCCAAGGTGGCTTTGCCCTGGGTAATTGCCCTGCTCCCTGGCCCCTACCGCTGGCTTTGATAGGCAGAACGCTTGGTGTGGCAGAGGTGAGAGGGGGACTGTTGATAGCTGGTGGAGAGGGGCTTGGAGGGGAAATCCCTGGTATCACAGGCAGCATGTCCTGCAGGCCGGGGAACATTGTGTCTGCTTGCATAGTCCTGGGTGGCCCCACCCACGTTCTGCACCAGCATGGTTAGGACTGCCACTTCATGCTCATTTGTCCTGATCCCTCTGGTTCTCAGGGAGCAGGAGCAGGGTTTTGCCCTGCCTGGGTCATTCCCCCTTAGCTCCAGCTGTCAGGAGGGCTCTAGGTTCTGCCAGCTGGGAAGTCAGCAGTAATTTCACCCCTGAGCTGTGTGTTGGTCAGCGAATCCCCCAGAGTGCAGCTCCCCTGAGACCATGGGTGGTGGGCAAATGACTGGCTTGTGGAGGCTGCCCCCCCGAACCCACCCCTTCTGCTCCAGGTCCCAGCCTGCCTTGCCCAGTGGTGCCCAGACCCCATTGGTACGGTACCACTGGCCGGTGCCCCAGGCTGGCATCCGCCACAAGGGGCAGATTCTCCCAGGCAGCGTGAATCCAGCCTATGGAGCAGGAATCAGCCGGGGAACCGGGGCAAAGTCTGGTCAGGGCCATACCTGGCTCTTTGGCCATGCCTCTGATAAGAGCCGCCCTTGCCTGAGACCCCCTCTAACACTCCCTCACCCCCAGATGTCTGCTGCTCCCAAGAGATCTGAGCTACCACAGGTCCACGTTGGGTCCAGTTAAACTGAGGAAATGTTCCTAATAACCAACATTCTCCCAGTGCGCCACAGGCCCTTACCTTGCCTGATTTTGTCGCCTGTGCAGGCTTCCCCGTTCCCAAACCGGAGCTGATCACCCGGCTGGAGCAAGGGGAAGAGCCGTGGGTCCCGGATCTCCAGGCTATCAAGGAAAGGGAAAGCCCAAAAGACTCCTGCGCAGGTGAGGAGTTAGGGGAATGGAGAAGAACGTTTGGCAAGTGAAGGAAAAATCGGGGACTCCCAAAAGCTACTGAGAGTGAGAGCCTTTGGTCTGTCCCCCCTCACCCAGACCAGGGCTACAGTCAGCAGCAGGTTTAGCATCAAGGCAGAGATCAGTCATGGCTTCCCACTTGTCCTGTTAGCTGTTGGGAATTTCCCCCTTGACCTCACCTCTCTGGAGATGTTTGGGTGGACTGTGGAGGCAGAATGCAATGTCAGTTACCGTGACTCCTGTCTGGGTTCTCTCTCTCCTACCAGGTGATAGGACAGTGAATGAGAAGAAGCAGGAGAATCAGCAGCAGGAAGGTCTGGGAAAAATGGAACCTCAGGTCACATTTTCGAGTCGAGCTGAAGGGAACATTTCCCAGGGCTCAGAACATGGAGATGAGCACAGATCAGAAATGCAGCTGGGAAATTATCCCAGGCAGAAGCTGGATGAATCCATTCAAGGTGGCGGAGGATGCAAGGATGCCAAGGAAAGCCCAGTCCCACAGACAAGTCCCAATGAAGACAAACCCTTCAAATGCCTGGAGTGTGGGAAAGGCTTCCGTATCAGTACGTACCTGATTAGACATTGGAAAATCCACACTGGAGAGAAACTCTATCAATGTTTGGATTGTGGGAAAAGCTTCAGCGAGAAGTCAAATTGGAGTACGCACCAGAGGCTGCACACGGGAGAGAAACCCTACAAATGCCTGGAGTGTGGGAAAAGCTTTAGCAAAAGGTCCTACCTTATGAAGCACGGGCGAATCCACACAGGAGAGAGGCCCTATAAATGCCTGGAGTGTGGGAAAAGTTTTATGGAAAGTTCGTACCTTATTAAACACGAGCGAATCCACACGGGAGAAAGACCCTTTCCGTGCCTCGAGTGTGGGCGAAGTTTCAGGCAGAAGTCCACCCTCAATAAACACCGGAAAATTCACACGGGAGAGAAACCCCATAAATGTGCGGACTGTGGGAAAGCTTTCCGGCGGCGCTCACACCTGACTGAACATGGCAGAATCCACGCGAAGGAGAGACCTGGTAAATGTCTTGACTGTGGGCAGAGCTTCAGTAAGAGCTCAGAGCTTACCAAGCATCAAGAAATCCACAAGGGTGAGAGACCCTCGAAATAGAATGAGTGCCGGAAAAATTTGACTTCACGCGTCAGCGACCCAGAGAATGGAGAGATTCTGCCTGTGGCTGGTCCTGAATTATCAGGCATCTGCAACGCCATACAGGGGAGAAACCTCTGAGACGTTCTGTGTGTGGAAGATGTTTCAAGTGGAGCTAAGAGCAGGTGGGACATCAGAGACTCTTCCCCACACCAGGGAAATTCTCTCAGACAATAACAGCCCCATTCCCTTCTCCCCACATGCCTCAGGGGCGTGAGGCACCCAGGGGTCCAGCTGCCCATGGCTGGGGTGAGGATTCAGCAGCAGCTGGTTAGGGCTCTCTGGCTCTGCTTGGTCTGAGCAAACCCCAGGCCGAGGAGGAGACACCCCCATCAGCCCCTTGTCCTGGCTGCAGCCCTGGCTGGGCCACAGGTGGGGGAAGGAAGAGAGAAACTCCTCTGTGTACTTTCTTTGCCTGGCTGACGCTTCTTCAAACCCCCGTCCCTTCCCAGCCACGATCCCCCGGCCCTGGAGATGAGGAGGACGCTTGGCTCTGGCCTCACCTTCACTCTTGAGAAGGTCTCCATGCCTGCGTGTTTCCCAGCATCCGGGCTGGGCTCCCCCAGCCACCTGGTGATGCTCCTTCCATCCATCTGGGAGTCTGGGTCGGAGTGGGAGTAGGAGTTAGGTCTTTCCATTTGTCCCTGGCGTGGTGAAGTCTAATTACAAAACTCACCTCCCACTTGGGGTGTCTGCTGGGTGGTTGGTCTGCCTGCATGGAGGTCAGCCCTCATAAGTGACCCACTCCAGCCAGCGGGACAAACTCATAGAATCATAGAACACTAGGACTGGAAGGGACCTCGAGAGGCCATCGAGTCCAGCCCCCTGCCCCAATGGCAGGACCAAGTACTGTCTAAACCATCCCTGACAGACATCTATCTAACCTGTTCTTAAATATCTCCAGCGATGGCGATTCCACAACCTCCCTGGGCAATTTATTCCACTGTTTGACCACCTGACAGTTAGGAACCTTTTCCTAATGTCCAACCTAAACCTCCCTTGCTGCAGTTTAAGCCCATTGCCTCTTGTTCTATCCTCAGAGGCCAAGAACAAGTTCTCTCCTTCCTCCTTATGACTCCCCTTCAGATACCTGAACACCGCTATCATGTCCCCCCTCAATCTTCTCTTTTCCAAACTAAACAAGCCCAATTCTTTCAGCCTTTCTTCATAGGTCACATTCTCTCGACCTTTAATCATTCTTGTCGCTCTTTTCTGGACCCTCTCTAGTTTCTCCACATCTTTTTTGAACTGCGGTGCCCAGAACTGGACACAATCCTCCAGCTGAGGCCTAACCAGCGCAGAGTAGAGCAGAACATCTGGAGCATCTTGTCCTCCCCCTGGCTGCTTAGCAGAGGGATCGTTAGTCCCTGGTGTGTCTATCTGGGGACAGATTATCTCATGCTGAGGTTTTCCCACATTCCTCCAGGCCAAGGGACTTAGTGTTTGTACATTTTCGCCCTTTGGGGTGAGAATTAAACAGGCGATAAAAAAAAAAGAGGGAGCCAGGACAGTAAAATATGGTTGTGATATTCTCCACCTTCCTATCACCTCTGTAGTCCTCACTGATATCGAAGTGTGATGCTGCGTATGAAGCAGGCTATGGGATCGACCAGGGGGAAGGTTCTGGGCAGCTGAAATGGATTCTTCTATGTAAATATGGATCTCAGCAATGAATATGAAGTTAAGACGTTATGTTATATGCTTGTCCGTGATATGTGCTGTAAACGGGAGAACTTCAGGGGCTGGCTAGCTCTGCAGAGACAACAGCAAAGGAGCTAACCGAGGCCAGGGTGGGTGCTGAACAGACATCACCACCCATTGTCCAGCAGAGGAATTACAAGTCAATGACTCACTTGCATCAGGCCATAAGAGGGGAATCATTCAACCTCGCCTGGGCCAGCAGGGCCCATGTGACATACCAGGTGTGTTCTCCAAGCCCATGGAGCAAGAACATAAGTGTTCCATGCTTGGTCCATCTCCTCCCGCCCACAAGCTGCAAGCAAGCAGCACAATTGGAAGAAGATTAAATCATAGCATACCAGCACGGGACAGAACCTTGCGAGCTCATCAAATCCAGTCTCCTGCCCTCACAGCAGGACCAAGCTCCATCTAGCCCAGTGTGTCTTAGACTTATTGAGACCAGATATCACCAGCCGATAATATTTTTGGGCGTCACGCTTCTGAAAATTTTCTTACCAAAAAAAAAAAAGTTGTTGACAGACCAGGAAAAGAAACAAACAAACAGCAACGTATCCCGCAAAACCAAACTGAAGTCATTTAATCAGGCAAGGAAGAAGGAACATTGTAATAACAGACAATAGATACTTGGAATTATTTTTCCAGATGTCCCCGAGTTGTTCACGGAACCCCAGTGTTCCGCGGAACATAGTTGACAAAACACTGATCTAGAGCATTCCCTCCAGACGGCTTGTCCAACCAGCCCTTCAGTATCTCCACTGATGCTCTTAAGTAGCGCCAAGATTCCAGCGGAGGAGGCTGGTCCAGGTTTCAGGGACCATCTGTCAATTAAGGCCTGCACCACCAGCCGGTGGGGAGAGAAGATGGGCTTAATCTAGAGGCCGGCTTGAGAGTTCAGCCTGTGTGTTTGTATTCTGTTTTGGCCGTGACCTCTGCCTTCCAATGCCATAAAACCCATCTTGTGTAGTCGATAGCTTGGTCCTCTCCTTTCCCATCAGCGTGCTGGCAGCGTGTGGTAAGCCAGCTTGGCCAAGGCGGGCGTAGGACTGTGGTCTCGGGATGCAGTGGCGAGCCAGGTAATAAATGTGCCAGCGTATGGTGGTGGGGATGGGGAACGGGTTGTAGGGGCCTGTGGCACCAGGAGAACGTTGGGCAGAGAGGAACAGGAAGCTTGGGGACCAGGGCAGCCCCATCCTAGAGCCAGAGGGAGACAAGGAGCCTGACAACCCAGCTGTCCACCTTTCCCTCCTCCACTGCAGCCTCCTGCATGGGTGGGGCTTGCTCTGCCCCATTCCCCAACATGGATCCCTCCCACCAAAGCCAGGAGGGAATCCCAGCTCTGGGGCTGTTCACTTTGTGAGGGGCTCCCAGCCTCTCCCCCACTTGCGGTGGTTCATGTGGGAGCGGGGAGCGGCTGTGGGCTGGGACTGACCAGGGCTGGACCCTGGGGCAGGAGAAGACACCTGCCGTTCAGTTGCCCTTTGCTGTAACATAGAAGAATTGAGTTTCTCCTACTGCCAGGGGAATTGTTGTGCATTAAATAGCAGCACATGCCAAACAATGTTGCTGAGACCATTTTAGGGCAGGGGTGCTGAGCTGTGCCCCCCCCCCAAGCCTCATTTGTGCCCCAAGCTGGGGTCCCACTGAGGGTTGCTATGGCTGAAAAGAGCACCTGGTCCATCCGGTCTGGGTGAGTTGGGAGATTAGTTACAACTGGATGTGGCTGTGGTGCTCCGGGACAGTGACAGAACCCAGAGCCTCTAGGGCTGGGGGCTGGACCCCAGGGCTGGTGGATGGTGGGAACCTCAATGGTGGCAGTTGTGGGATCCCAGGGAGTGCTGAAGCTGGTGGGACCCTGGTGGAGGTCACACAAAGACCAGGGTGAGGTGCCAGCAGGACTCCCAAGGGGCTGCCCAGAGGCCGGGACACAGGGCCTATGGAGCCAGCTGCAGGACCAACCCTTGGGCATGGAGAATTGGGGTGGAAAATGTGGCGGTTCTGCAGCCCCCCCCTGCACCCCAGCTTCCCACACCTGTGACGCCAGCATTCGGCTTGAATGGCAACGCCAGCGTTGCTGTTCCATGGCCTTTGGGAAGTGGCGGGAGGCAGCGGGATGTGGCGCTCTGTGGGGAGAAGGTGGAGAACAGGCTGGGCGTGGGTCTGGGGAAGGGGTGCAATAGCGGGGGTGGGGTGAGGGCAGAGCAGGGGCAGGAAGAGATGGAGCAGCGGCTGAGGAAAGGAGCGGAGTGGGGCCGGGCGCTGGGGCAGAGGTTGAACACCCCCCGGCTGGAGGGAAGGCCGCACCAAGGCCCTCACCTATTAAACTACGGCAATTGTCATCTTTCAGTTGTTCCCCCCGGCCCCTGGGTGCTGCGCCTCCCCCACGCCAAATTCTGCCTCAGCCCCCCACGTCCCTGGGGCAGGGAGGCTCTGGACACCGGGAGGGAATATTACAGCTGACCCATTTCCAGCTGCCTGGTCCCGGTCCCAGCCCCAGCCCAACCCACCCACGACCAACCCAGCTGCCTGGTTCCAGCCCCCCCACCCCAGGCTCCTCCTCCTCCTGGCCCCCCCAGGCACATGGTGTTACCTGGCCGCACAATCTGTGGGAGACACAACAGGAGAGGGCAGGGGTTCTGGGGTGAGGTGCACTGGCCATGTGCCCTTCTCTAGCCGGAAGGAAGGGAGAAAGAGCCCCCCCCCCCCCAAAAAAAAACCAAGGTGGCCCGGGGGCCACCAGGCATATTTACAGGCAACCATGGGGCGGGGGGGAGGTCAGGGAACCAGAGCAAGGTGGTCCCAGCTGGCTTTGCTCCATCAGCTGTGGTGCATGTAGCCCCCACCCCCACCTTCTGGCCCGTGCAGCCTGCCCAGCGTGTTTGGGGGGGGGGGGGGACCTGCCCAGTTAGCCCCCCCCACCCCACGTCATCCCCTGCTTTAAGCTCAGCTGCTGAACTGCATCAGCCATTGTTTAGGTGCGGGCGGGGGTGGGGAGGATGCCACCTGCAGCGGCAAGCACTCACGAAATGCCAGCTGCAGCAACAGGGTTCTTGGGGGGCGGGGGGGTGCAGCATGGGCTGGTAGCTCAGGGTAGGTGGCTGGGCCGTGCGGGCAGAGTTAAGGAGGCCAAGGTTGGGCCCCTGCCTGTGGCCTGAAGGTGCCGCTGGGGGTGGGGGTGGGGGGGGCGCAGACCCTGTATGTAGCCTCCAGACAGAGCTGCGAACAGAGCCCCGACCGCAGCACCAGTGGCAGCTGGTGCCCAGCCCTGGCACAGGTGGTGCAGCTGAGCCGGTAGGTGCCAGGCCGGGGCTGGCGTCCTGGAAAGGCAGGGCCAGGATCCTGCGTAAGGGGGTGGCGTGGGGAACCCCCACCAGAACTGGGGCTGCTGTAGCACATCCACCACCAGTGGGAATGTGCCATCATTTGGGAAGTCCAGCAGGAGAGGGGCCAGGTGTCTAGCGAGGTGGGGCCTGGACCAAGTGCCTTCTCCTCATCTCCAGGGCAGGGGGATCCCAGCTGGAAGCGGGGTCAGGGGTGGGGGGGCTTCCACCAGGCTGAGGGAGCTTCTGGAGGAGTTTCTCTCTCCCCCTCCCCCCGCCAGGGCTGCAGTAGAGGTGAGGGCCTGCTGGGGTGTGTCGCCTCCTTGGCCTGGGGTTTGCTCAGGCCAGTCCTCACCCCAGCCACGGGCAGCTGGATCCCTGGGAGCCCCATACCTGAGAAGTGTGACTCTACCTCCCCGGCCCAATACAGGATGGGAGGATGACCAGGTGTCCTGGCCAGAATGGGACAGATGGTCACCCAGGTGCCACTCTGCTGGCGGCTGGTTGCTCCCTGGCTGCGGGAAAGGGGCAGCTGTGGGGAGCCAGGACCGGGGTAACAGCTGCGCTAGTCCAGCTCCCAGCCAGGCAGGAGCCACGCCCGTCAGGCTCTGGTCGCCCTGTTCGAGTGAAGTTGGGAAGTCACAGCTGTGCGTAGTTTCTTGCAATGGAAATCCATGTCGCCTTCTGGTTCAAAAGGGATTCCCGGCACGGTTTCAGAAGCTTGCTAGGCCTTGCAGGTCAGTCTACTTTGATATTTACTTTGGTCCAGTGGTGGGCGACCGAAATAATTAGGGGGGCTGGAGCATGTGACCTATCAAGAAAAGTTGAGGGAATTGGGTCTGTTTAGTCTGCAGAAGAGAAGACTGAGGGGGGACTTGATAACAGCCTTCCACTCACTGAGGGGAGGCTGCAAAGAGGCTGGAGAGAGGCTGTTCACGGTGGTCACGGATGGCAGAACACGGAACAATGGTCTCAAGTTGCGGCTGGGAAGGTCCAGGTTGAACATGAGGAAAAGCTTTTTCACAAGGAGGGTGGTGAAGCATTGGAATGGTCCACCCAGGGCAGTGGTGGAGTCTCCATCCCTGGAGGTGTTTAAGTCTCGCCTGGACAAAGCCCTGGTGGGGCTGATCTGATGGGGTTTGGTCCTGCTTTGGGCAGGGGGCTGGACTTGATGGCTTCTTAGGTCTCTTCCAGCTCTATTGTTCTATGATCCCAGTTTTCTTGTTCATCTCAGTCCAGTCCCTTTCAGCCTCAGCCTGGAACAGTCTCCACAGGAGATCCACTTCCTGGACACCACGGTGCTAATATGCGATGGCCACATCAATACCACCCTGTACCATAAACCCACTGACTGCTACGCCTACCTTCATGCCTCCAGCTTCCATCCCAGACACACCACACGGTCCATTGTCTACAGCCAAGCACTAAGATATAACCGCATTTGCTCCAACCCCTCCGACAGAGACAAACACCTACAGGATCTCTGCCAAGCATTCTTGAAACCGCAACACCCACCTGAAGAAGCGAAAAAACAGATCAACAGAGCCAGACGTGTGCCACGAAGCCTCTTACTACAGGACAAGCCCAAGGGAGAAACCAACAGAACACCACTAGCCATCACCTACAGTCCTCAGCTAAAACCTCTACAGCGCATCATCAAGGATCTACAACCCATCCTGGACAAGGATCCCCCACTTTCACAGGCCTTGGGAGGCAGACCAGTCCTTGCCCACAGACAACCTGCCAACCTGAAGCAAATCCTAACCAGCAACTATACACCGCACCACAGTCACTCTAACTCAGGGACCCATCCATGCAACAAACCTCGTTGCCAGCTCTGCCCACATATCTACACCAGCAACGCCAGGGCCAGGGGCAGGGGCTGGGCCGGGCAAGGCCCTGGCCAGGCTGGGGGCGCTGCCCGCTCGCCCGCCCGGGGAGCGGCTCCTGGGGAGCAGCGGGACTGGCTCGGCTGCGGCTGGAGATTCCCCTCTCCCGGCTGCAGCCAGGGCTCCGGGGCCCCGCAGCAGCCCCCGCCCGGGAGGGAGGGAACCGGGGAGCAGAGGCCCCGCAGCGGCTGCCGCTCGCTTCCTGTGGCCGGCCGGGGGCAGCCAGCGATCGCTTCCCCGCGCGGCTCCGGCCGCCCCTGGGTCCTAGCGAAGCTCCGGGCGCGCCGCAGCCCCCAGCCCCAGGCAGTGTCTCCAGCATTAAGGGGCGTCGGGCAGAGGTCCCAGTGTCAGCGGTGCAGAAAGGAGACGGGCAGGCCCCGAGGAGGGGGGCGCCGGGGGGTGTCTGGGCCGCCTGGGAATTGTTCCGGAGTCCCCAGTGCCCGCAGCACAGGGAGGAGCTGGTTCTGGTCCTTGAGAGGGGCCCGGAGCCGGCCGCAGCAGGGGACACGTTTCTGGGGGCGATCGGGCTGTGGGACACCTTCCCCTGCAGAAAGGAAGGTCCTGTGTCCGGAGCTTCCTTTGTGCTACCAGGGCCGAGCCCCAACCAGCACCTCCAGGCCTGGCAGCTCAGAGCCTGACACCATGGGAGGGGAAGAATAGAGGCCAGCAGGCAGAGCCAACCTGCTCCTTTAGGGAGTTATCTTGACTTAAAGCCTTGTCCTCCCAGTGGAGCATAGGTCATCCACTGTCTCAGGACAAAACTTCTGACTCCAGGAATACCCCAGTTGCCCTCCCATCTCAGTCGACCTTCTCCCCGTTGTCTGAGGTCTTCCTCTCTTGTGTTTTCCTTGCAGGTTGCATGCGAGAGTTTGATGCACGATGCTGGAAGACAGTTTTCTGAGAGTGTGGACTGGCCCATCTCCACTTTCTTCTCTCCGTTTGAACCTCAAGTGGTTCTTGCCCTGCTCTGTTGCAAAGCTCCTGGTTTGTGACCAGGCTACATCTACACTTACCCAGGAAGTTGACGGCTGCTACGTGTGCCAAAAAAATCAACTTTGCAGCAGTCACCTTTCGCGGCTGTCTTCATGGCAGAAGGTCGATAGGGCTGCTCCGAGTCTGACGCTGGGCCTTGAACGCGTGAGAGAAATGGCATTCCAGCAGATCGAACCTAAATCTTGCTATTGGTAATTTTGTAAAACAATCCCAGTTAAAATACAGAAACGTTTTGGCAAAATCAGCAAACACAATTCTTTGAATTTGCCCCGTCCAGGTTTCATGGCAAAACCCTTAACAACAAAAAAAAAAACCAAACCAATTTACAGCATCCGTGTACACCGAATTGTATTAAAGATTAACTCATGGGAACTCTGTATGAAATTCCTCCAGTGAAAATGTCTGCTCTCTCCAAAGCACGATTTCTTCTTCTTTTGCAACGATGAGATCAGAGCACTGGTCCACCTAACTCACAAACAATCAGAATTTTTAGGGTAGAGGAAACAGAGAAACTCATGAAAAAATTAACAGTGGCCTTTCTTCTACAATAAAACCTCAGGTTTCCAGTAACGCTGCCACTGGCTTTGAACCCACAATCCTACATTCACTGAAATTATATTCAAAACTCTGTTGTTTACTGTATTTGTTTTGTGTGCTTAGGGATTGGCTGCAGGGAGGAAGCCTGCAATTCAGGGGGGATACACTGGGACCAGAGTGGCCCTGGAGACTAGCCAGGGGCCAGGCTAGAACTCTAGAACTGGGTGGCTTCACTTCCTTCCCAAGTGGTCCTCATCTAAGTTCTTTAGCAACTCAAGTTTAAATTTGCAAGCTCCAGTTTATGTGGTACAGAAGAGCCCTAATTGTTATTTAAACCCATTTCTAACATGAATCTATACATTGAAGAGGTGTCAATTCGCCAGCAGGCTGCTTAACCCCTTTCTGGCCCTGTGTCACAGACCCTGTATGGATTCTCCCATGCTTCATGAGGTGTGATTTCTGTTTGAAACTTTTCCCACAGTCCCAGCACTTGTGGGGTCTCTCACCTGTGTGGATTCTCAGATGTAAGACAAGGGCTGATCGGTTTGTGAAGCTTTTCCCACAGTCCGAGCACTTGTGGGGTCTCTCTCCTGTGTGGGTCTTGTGGTGAGTTAGAAGACACGACCTCTGTGAGAAAATTTCCCCGCAGTCCAAGCACTTATGGGGCCGCTCTTTTGTGAGGGCAGCCTGATGTTTAACAAGGTCTGACTTCCGTATGAAACTTTTCCCACAGTCTAAGCATCTGTGGGGTCTCTCTCCTGTGTGGATTGCCTGATGGCTAACAAGGTCTGACTTTTGTATGTAACTTTTCCCACAGTCTAAGCACTTATGGGGTCTCTCTCCTGTGTGGACAGCTTGATGTTTTGCAAAATCTGATGTCCGTATGAAGCTTTTCCCACAGTCCAAACACTTATGGGGACGCTCTGCTGTGTGGACAGCCTGATGTTTAACAAGGTCTGACTTCCGTATGAAACTTTTCCCACAGTCTAAGCATCTGTGGGGTCTCTCTCCTGTGTGGATTGCCTGATGGCTAACAAGGTCTGACTTTTGTATGTAACTTTTCCCACAGTCTAAGCACTTATGGGGTCTCTCTCCCGTGTGGAATGCCTGATGTCTAGCAAGATCCGACCTCTGTATGTAACTTTTCCCACAGTCTGAGCACTTGTGGGGTCTCTCTCCCGTGTGGATGGCCTGATGTCTAGCAAGATCTGCCCTCCGTATGAAACTCTTCCCGCAGTCTGAGCACTTATGGGGTCTCTCTCCTGTGTGGGTGGCCTGATGTGTAACAAGGTCTGACCTCTGTATGTAACTTTTCCCACAGTCTAAGCACTTATGGGGTCTCTCTCCAGTGTGGACTGCCTGATGTTTAAGAAGACCTGACCTGCGTATGAAAGTCTGCCCACATTCTAAACACTGATGCCGTCTCTTTCCTGTGTGGCCTGTTTCATGTCTGTTCAAACTGTCCCCGTCATCAAGGGAGGTGTAGGGTTTTGCTCCCATGCGGCTGTTCCCTGAATCATTCAGATCCGAGCAGTTATGGAAGCTTTCCCCCTGCTCCCAGCACTGGAGGGGTTTCTCTCCAGGATGGATTATGTGGAGTGACACAAGATGTAATCTCAGCATGAACAATTTCCCACAATGGCGGCAAGGATAGACTTTCTCTTCTTTGGAATTTTTCGGCTGGCCCGTAGGATCCTTGTCTCCTTCCCCTTTAATATATTCGGCCACTTTTTTCCTTGGGGGATGTCCCAGCTGACTCTCTGAGCTGTGACAATTTTTCCAGGTTTCTCCCTCTTCCAAGCACTGGAGGAAATTCCATTCAGGTCTTCCCACAAGGGAGGCCTGTGATTCCATTACCCCAGGTGGTTCCTGATCTTTATTCTCTTCCTGCTTTATACTCCCTGTCTCATCACCTGCTGGGAGAGAGACACAAGCCAGACAGGAGTCACTGTGCTGGGGGAAAGAGGAACAGCCCCAGGGGAAAACAACACACTGAAGTGTCACAGACTGAGCCACTGCATTCTGCCTCCACTTCCCACCCGAACGCTCACAGAGAAGGAAACTCCTGCAGCTCCCAGGGCAGGGACAGCCATGAGCGATATCTGCTGACTACAGCCCGGCCCTGGGTGAGAGGAGGCAGAGCTCAGGGCACTCACTCACCCCACAGTTTTGGGATGCTCAGCTTTTTCCTTCATCTCCCAGATGGTTTCTGGGTCAGTCCTCACCTGTACCGGTGCCTCCTGGGATCTCTCTTTCCTCCCCGGCCTGGAGATCAGACACCCACGGCTCTTCCCCTCGCTCCAGCTGGGTGATCAGCTCTGGTTTGGGAACGGGGAACCCTGCGCAGGGGGGGAAATCAGACCAGGTCAGGGGTAGGGAGGGTCAAGAGAGTGTCTGCCACAAAGGACATTCCCTGAGTGGAACCTGTCCCCCGGCTGTGCTGGGAAACCCAAGAGGATGGGAGCAGGATCACTGAGCCCCTTGGGGAGATGCTGATGTCTGGACAGGTGGCGGGAATTGTGATGCCCTCACTAGGATTTCCCAGGTAATCGGGGGCCCTCCTGACACTCACACAGCTGCGCAGTTAAGACCCTGCCTTTTTCTAAACCTGCCCAGCCCAGAGCCCTGCCCGTGGCTGGAGCTAGCCCCAACGAGGAAGGTGAGCTGGGATTCTGGGACCATCGATACAGCCAGGCCAAGGAACGAATTCTGCCCCTCTGAAGTCTGGAGGGATGGGGATGTGCTGGCTGACAAAGGAGGCTTTGACACCCTGACCCATAGGGAAGGGGACAAAGGGCAGCTGTGTGCTGGAGAACCCATTCACCTCCCATCCAAATGAGCAAGTGATCAGAAAGATACGCAGACACCCCATCTCCTCCGGCTTCCCATACCCGAGGGGCCGGGACGCCCTTACCCAGCGAGGTCACCGCCTGGTAGTTCTCCTGCATGACGGCCCTGTAGAGGGCTCTCTGAGCGGGGCCCAGCAGCGCCCCCTGCCCCGGGGTGAAATACACAGCCACCTCCTCGAAGGTCACCGCCATCTGCAACGACCACAGGCCCCCGCTCAGCGCCGCTGCCCCGGCCCCCGGCCTGCTGTCCAGGGGGGAGGAGGCCCAGAAAGGCAGAGCCCCCCCGCCCTGCTCCGAGCACCAGCAAGGGGAGGGGGAAAGGTGAGAGCTCCTTGTCCCCCGGCACACGGCGCCGGGCAGGGGCTGCTCGTTCCCCACACGCCGCCAGCCCCAGGCTGCTCCAGGGAGCAGAGCTCTGAGCAGGGGACAGGGATCCCGACAGCTTCCCTCCGGGTTTCCCAGCAGCCTCTGGCCGGCCGGGTCCGGCTGCGGCTCCGGGAGTCCGGGCAGTTTTCCCAGCCCTGCCCGGGGGGACGTCTGGGGGTCAGAAATGGGGGAATGACCCTTCCTATGCACCCCCCCCCATGGGTCTTTTCAGGAAATTCATCACAGGTTCAATGTGTCCCAGCAGGGTCATCACCTGGGGTCACCAACCTGCTGCTCTCTGTGTGTTTCCTCCCCCCACCAAACACCCCTCAGCCCCACCTCCATGTTTCTCACAATCCCCTACCTGAGCCAGCTCCATCCCAGCCGTGGCCCTGCCCTGGCTGCTGGGCGACGGGACGACCTGGAGGGAAACGTGGCTCCGATTCCTCAGGCTGGGGGCGAGAGGGGGATGGGGGAGGTTACAGAAGGGGCCGGGTCCATGTCCCTCCCTGACTTTCCCCGGGCTCTCGCCAGAGACAGAGTCTCTGGGCTCTGCCCGGCTGGGAGGTAAAACCTGCAGTCGCTGTGTTACAACACAGACCCGGCCCCTCCCCTGAGACCCTTTTAGCCCCCCAGGGAGAGAGTCTGAGCGACGAACCAGAGACTCATAAAACACTAGGACCGGAAGGGCGCTAGAGAGGTCATCGACCGCAGCCCCCGCCCTCCTGGCAGGACCAAAACCATCCAGACCAGCGCTCAGCAACCTGTCACCTCGCGGCACACGTCAGCGCTTGTTATAACTTCACGGTGCACCCAGTACCTGGAACTCACCCCCCTACCCCCATCCCCCACTTCTCCACCAGAGCCAGGTACCCCCAACCCCATCCCCCTCCCCTGCCCCAGAGCCTGGCACCCCCAGCCCCGCCCAAGCCCATCCGCTACAGCCAGGCACCCCCAGCCTCCCCAACCCTTTCTCCCTCCCCTACAGCCAGGCACCCCCAGCCCCCCACTCTGACCCAATCCACTGCCACAGAACCTCCCTCTAAGTGCCCCACGGCCCAGATTCAGAGCTCCCTGCCGACCCCGCCTAGGGCACAGCCCAGGGCTGGGGGTGCCCCCAGAGGAACTGGGCCGAAGGGTGCTGATGGGTGTGGAGACAAGAGGGGCTCCCTCCCGCGGCCCAGCGATTCCCAGGCTGGGGGGTCACCGCAGAGGACGGGGTGGAGGCGATGGCCTCTGTGCGGCAGGGGAGGCTCCCCAGGGGGCCAGGCCCAGTCCCTGCGGGGAGCACCAGGGGTGACGCTCCAAGCTCAGAGCCAGGCAGCGCCTTGTCCCCGGGAGAGCCCAGCGCCAGCGTCCGGCCTGGCCCCGCTCACAGCGGGGCAGAGCTCCCAGACCGTGCACAGGGCCTGGGCCCCGTCCCCAGGGGCGACTACCCGGACCCGGCGGGGATCGCAGCCAGCCCGGCGGGGAGCAGCCCGGGGCCGAACCCTCCCCCTGCAGCCCGCCCGCCCGGGGGCACCGGGCACCGCTCCCGGGGCTGGGCCGGGCCGGGGGCTCTTACCTTCCCCCCGAGCGCTGCCCGCCCTGGGCCAGGGGCAGGGGCTGGGGCTGGGCCGGGCAGGGCCCTGGCCAGGCTGGGGGCGCTGACCGCCCGCCCGCCCGGGGAGCGGCTCCCGGGGAGCAGCGGGACTGGCCCGGCTGCGGCTGCGGCTGGAGGTTCCCCTCTCCCGGCTGCAGCCAGGGCTCCGGGGCCCCGCAGCAGCCCCCGCCCGCCCGGGAGGGAACCGGGGAGCAGAGGCCCCGCAGCGGCTGCCGCTCGCTTCCTGCGGCCGGCTGGGGGCAGCCAGCGATCGCTTCCCCCCGCGGCTCCGGCCGCCCCCGGGTCCTAGCGAGGCACCGGGCGCGCTGCAGCCGGCAGACGCTGCCTCCTGGCGGCCCCAGGCGGCTTCTCTCAGCCCTGCACAGACGTGTCTGCCGCCGGGGCCCGGCCTGGCTTTGCTTTGGCGCCACCTATGGGCACCCGCTGCCGGCTGCGGGCGCGCTGGTCCTCAGCCGGCACCTGGGTCTCTCCTGGGCGGCTGCACAAGCCCCCAGCTGGCCGGGGCCCCTGGACTTCCCACCTCCTTATGCCCCCCGGCCCCCGTGGGTGGTCAGAGCAGCGGTCCCTGAGCCAGAGCACAGCCAGGTGCTGGCTGGGGAGCTGCAGCCAGCGCCCGCGGGGGCACCCAGGCAGGAGAGGGGCAGAGAGGATCCCGGGGTGGGGTGGGGGACCAGAGGGGGACGCCCAGGGATGGGGTCACCCGAACCAGCCGCTCCCGGGGGCAAAGCTCTGCGGCCCCATGCAGCCAGGGGTGCAGAGCCGGGAGCCCCGGGGCTGGGAGGGGATTAGATCCCGGCTGCCCCCTGTGCCCCTCCGCTACCAGAGCGGGTCGCACACCGGGTGGCCCTGGTGATATCGGAGACTCCCTGGAGGAATCCAGGCTCCGTTGAGCCTCCTCTCGGGCCCCTCCCGGGATCTGGGCGCCCCTTGTCTGGCAGGGAGCCCCCAGTGTGGACTTAGGGGTGTCTCGCTAGGACCCAGCAGCAGCGGGCTGGGAAAAGGGGCCGGGCTCAGCCCTGGTCGGAGGAAGCGAGCGGCGGCCGGTGCGGGGCCTCTGCTCCCCGGCTCCCTCCCGGGCGGGCGGGGGCTGCTGCGGGGACCCGGAGCCCTGGCTGCAGCCGGGAGAGGGGAACCTCCAGCCGCAGCCGCAGCAGGGCCAGTCCCGCTGCTCCCCGGGTGGGCGGGCGCGCAGCGCCCCCAGCCTGGCCGGGGCCCAGCCCGGCCCCTGCCCCTGGCCCAGGGCGGGCAGCGGTCGTGGGGAAGGTGAGAGCCCGGGCGGAATCGGGGTGGAAATGAACCCAGCCCCTTCTGTATCCCTACTCCCCCGGCAGGCTGGGGAAACCCATCCCGCCTTCGCTCCAGACTTTCCGGGAGGCAGAGCAGGGCCCTGGCTGGGCTGGAGCCAGCTCAGGTAGGGGCTGGGCTGGGGAGAGAGGCTGAAAGGGGAAGGGGTGAGAAACTTCCTGGTCTTTTGAGCAGGCCGCTGGGGATGGGGTAGCAGGAATATTTCCCCCATTTCTCACATAGGAAACCCCCCTCCCGCCCTGAGGAGGGCTGGGAACCTTTTCCAGGCCGGAGCTGGACTCCGCTGGCCAGAGGCTGCTGAGGAAGTGGAAGAGCTGTCGGGGTCCCCGTCTGTAGGCAGACAGCCAGCCCCCTCTCAGACCAGCGTTGCTGGGAACACAAGGGAGCCAAAACAACAGGGCACTTAACATAAATTCCAGCACAGCCTTTGAAGCTGTGAGAAGCACAGGTGTGCTGCTGCAATGTGCCTCTGGGAACATATACAACGATTAGGCTCACAGCAGACAGAGAAGCTGTGACAGACATGGCTCTTAGCCCCTACTAAATAGCGTGATGCACACACACCCACATCCTAGGTGGGAAAATATTTACCCTAATAAAAGGAATGTCCAATAGTCGAAACTTATTGTTTCTCTCCCTTGCAAGTGTAAACTACTCTTGCGAGAGCTGGTGTCGCCCAGACAGACCAGCCCCAATTTGGCATAAGAAAGGAGAAAGAGAATAAAGGAGTACAGAGGTATAAGTATGGGACCTACAGCACCATGATTTTTGAGTGCTTTTCACTATCTATCTGCTGGTCAGATAAGTGACAGCCTCCCAAGGCTTCTGCAGCTAAAAGGGTCCCTAAGCCTTGTCCCTTATTCGTCTTTCCGCGGAATTGAGTGACCGATCCTGGCTTGGCACCGCTGGAATCGAGAGATGCAAGGAGGGTAAGAAGCACCCACACCTGATCTCCTATCTTTAGTGTACACATATTTTGAAATAGAGCTCTATACTTTGTTTTCTCTCTTTGGGATCGTGGCTTCAGCTTTGTAACTTGTTTGTGTGTGTAACATCTATACATTTAAATAAGTGGGCACTAGCAATTTTGTAACCACATGATTAGAATCTAGTTTAATAAATTTTGGTAACCGTTTGTGCATAAGCCTGACTTGTTTCTCTGGTTTACTGTAAAGCAGCCAACACAATTAAAGAACCTCAGCCGTTTTGGCTATAAAGCCTGGCCAGTAGGTGAGAGTACTAAGAGCCTAGCGTTGAGTTGTGCCGCCTCCATGGGGCAAACTCTTGGGGCGCCTGTCAGTCAATCCTGACTGCCTACTGCAAAGGGGCTCTGAGATCTAGCAGTTAAAGTCACGGGTGTGGAAAGGCTCTTAGTGCTGCCATTGGGGCACCTGTCAGTCAGTGTTGACTGCCCACTGCGAAGGGGCTCTGAGCTCTAGCAGTTAAAGTCACGGGTGTTTAGGACCTTGGGGCATCCGTCAGCCTAGCCCGGGCTGCCCGCCGCGAAGGGACAGTGCGGCCTAGCGGTTAAAGTCACGGATGGTATAAAACGGGCATAGCTGGCACCTCACCAAACATCCTTGGCCATCAGCTAACACCGTCCCATGGGAAGTGTGTAGACCCTGCCTCCCTTTGTCTGCTGGGGGACAAGGCTCCTCTGTCTCGTCCCACCTCCCGGCTTCTCCGAGCACCATGGAGGTGGGATTCCGCTCGGCTGCCACCCGCAGACCTAGTGGTTTTTTCTGTTCCTGTAGCCAGCAGGCTGGGAGCCAGGGCAGCGGCGCTGAGCGGGGGCCTGTGGTCGTTGCAGATGGCGGTGACCTTCGAGGAGGTGGCTGTGTATTTCACCCCGGGGCAGGGGGCGCTGCTGGGCCCCGCTCAGAGAGCCCTCTACAGGGCCGTCATGCAGGAGAACTACCAGGCAGTGACCTCGGTGGGTAAGGGCGTCCTGGCCCCTCGGTTATCAGAAAGTGTCAGGTCCTCATGTCTGACTCTGGTCTGGCTGTTCCCTGGTCCATTTCGTGGGAGGGGACTGATTCCCATGGCTCACAGCTGCTCTGTAACAGCAACCCTCCAACAGGACGAGGGTGTCAAAACCCAAAGAACATGCTCAGCCATCCCCAGCCCTCTCGTTTTCAAAGGGACAGACGTGGTGTGTCGGAGCGTCTGTATTAGTTCTTGTTGACCTACGAAATTCCTGTTCAGGACTTACCATGGCTGTAGCTCCAGCCATGGGAAGGGCTCTGGGCTCTGCGAGTTTAGAAATCATCAGGAGTTTAACTCGTTAGCTGCCTGAGAGTCAGCAAGGCCCCAGAGTGAGGCTGTAAAATTGGCCCTTATGTCCCCAGACATCGGCCTTCTCCAAGGGGCTCAGTGCCCCTGTTTCATGCTCTTGGGTTCCCCATTCCCCAGCAGAGCCCAGGGACAGGTTCCACTCAGGGAATGTCTTTGTGGCAGATTCTCTCTCATTCCCTGCCCCCTGATCTGGTCTGGTTTCCACCCCCGTGCAGGGTTCCCCATTCCCAAACCAGAGCTGATCGCCCGGCTGGAAGGAGGTGAAGAGCCGTGGGTGTCTGATCTCCAGGCCAGGGAGGAAAGAGAGATCCCGAGAGGCACCGGCACAGGTGAGGACTGACCCTGAATCCGAGTGAAGGGAAAAGCTGAGAATTCAGAAAATGTGGTCTAAGTAGTGGCCCTCAGTTCCTCCTCCTCTCATACAGGGCCAGGTGTCACCGGCAGATTAGTCACCCAGGACAGGACTATCCTTCTCCACGCATGTTGGGTGGGTGATGGAGGCACATTCCAAGTTCAGTGTGTTGGGTTTTCCCGTGTGCTATTCCTCTTTCTCCCCAGCACAGTGACTCCCGCCTGGATTGTTTCTCCCTCTCTCCCAGCAGGTGATGACAGAATGCATGAAAACATGGACCGGAATCATCATGAGCAAGTTCCTGGGGAAGTGGAACCACAGAGATGCCTTGTGGGAAGAGCTGAAGGGAATGTTTCCCAGTGCTTGGAACAGGGAGAAGTCTGTAGAAATTGGCACAGGTCAGAGAGGCTCCTGGGAAACCCCCCAAGGGAGCAAATGGAAGATTCAGTCGTATGTGAGGAAGGACACAGGGGTCCCACTGCCCAGCAGACAAACCCCAAGGAAGAGACAGCCTCCCACTGCCCCCAGTGTGGGAAACGGTTCATTCTGAGGTCACACCTTGTTACACCTCAAACAATCCACACTGGAAACAAAGTCTCTCATGTGTTGGACCCTGAAGAAAGCGTCAGTAACATCGCAGAGTTCAGTAACCCTGGGAGAAGCCACACGGGAGAGAAACCAATTCAGTGCCCCGAGTGCGGGAACTGTTTGAATTGGAAATTACTACTAAATACACATCAGATGAGCCACACAGGGGAGAGACCCTGTAAGTGCTTGGACTGCTGGAAAAATTTCAGAAATATATCAGCCCTTTTGAAACATCAGGCAATGCACCTGGGAGAGAAGGCAGGGGTTACACAAGGACCTTCAGAAGGGCGAGATGAGGATCAGACAGCTAGCAGAGGAGAAGCGAGCGCACAGAAACCACAATAAGGACTTGCCAGACACCCACCACATCTGCAAGAGATGCAGCAAGGACTGTCACTCTCGTGTGGGTCTTCATAGTCACAGTAGATGCTGTAGATGAAGTCCTCAATTGAAACTTTACAGGGCGCGATCCATCGTCTATGCAGACTGAAGGATGCCTGCTCTTTTCTCCCTGTTTATAGATGGGCACAATATTTGCCCTTTGCTAGTCTTCTGGATTCTCTTCAGACTTTCAGGACTTTTCAAAGATGTGGGAAAAGTTTCCTAAGGAGGTCTGAGCTTGTAATACATGAAGTAATCCACTTTTCAGGGATCTCTGTGCCAGGTTCTGGGCTGCACTTCCTGAATGCCCCCTTTGCACGGTGCACAATCATGTCGGAGGGAAGCACAACAACTCCGTCTTTCCTACGGAGGGGCATAGCTTACTTTTGGGCTGTTTTATCTAACATAAAAGCTTGCAAAATCTGCTTCTTTTTTATTGCATTGAGGGCTATTTTTTATTTCAGAAGGCAGAAAAAGCATCGAAACTTTGGATAAGATTGTGAAAGGTGATAGAGGGTGATTTATATATATCCACTGAGATATACAGACCCATCTGGATCGCCCAGCTAATAAACATTGAAACATTACAACATCCCACAGAAATGACCCTTTGCAGTGTTTTTTCTCTCTTTCCTCTTCCTTCCTTCCTTCCCATTTAGCTGATTCCTCCATTTTCTCTGTTTTTTTTTCCTCTCATTAATACTCCAGAGCTGAGGAAGTGGGTAGTTCCTCTCAAAGCTCATCACCTGAATGGTAACATTGTTAGTCTTTAAGGTGCTCCAGGACCACTTGCTTTGTTTTGTGAAGACACAGACTAACACGACGACCTCTCTGAGGCTGAATCTGTACTCACCGCGCATTCGACATGGTGGGATTGATCCTCCCGAGTTTGATATTTGCCACCTCTGTGAAGAAGCAGCAGACTGATCTCTCTGGGCTCGGCCTTCGACCCCGGTTACTCCGGGCTGTTGCGTGGAGTAAGGGACATCAACATGAGTCTGAAGAGCCCTGGTCTACACCAGGGCAAGAAGTCGATCCTGATACATTGGTTCTAGCTATGCTAATGCCATAGCTAGAATTGCATATCTGGGGTCAACTTTCTACCCATGTGTAAACCTGCCCTTAGACTATTAAAACGTTGGAGAATGACCTTATGAAATGATTCTGAAAAGCACCACTGAAGCTAACCTCTGTATGTATCACGGTCTTTTAACCAAATCACCCTCTCTTGTCTTCTCTCAAGGAAGTTTAGCTAGCAAGAAGTGGCCACCGGTGAGTATTTGAGTAGGAATGAAACTGTTTGTTGGGTTACGTGTCTGATCCTTTGGATTTGGTAGAACATTTTATGTAATGAATCAGATGTTCAGGAATCTCCATCTTGTTTCATTCAGTTGTTTGGGAGACAGCCCAAGACTGGGTTCCTTCAAGACATCTGTGGTTTGCCCCTTGGTGTAGCCGGTCAGGCAGTGTTTCCCATAAGGGAGTGTTTCCCCATTTCATTCGGCCATAGCACTCTTTTAAACTCCAAAAAATTTGCAGAACCCTATTGCCAGGATCTACCACTGTTGCCCTTCAAACCCACCTACTATCTTTAGGTGTTCAGAAGAGATCTTCCGGACAGGCTTCTTATGAAAGATCTCTGGAATGCAGATGTAGCCCACCTACGTCCACACCTAAAAAGGCAGATGAGAAGAGTGATCTGCTCTGTTGAAAGAGAGCGTCCACACAGCCCCCACTCTTTCAAAAGTACTGGCCAGGGGTAGAAAAATCAGCCCCCTGAGGACTGCTCTTTCGGGAGTAAAAAGGGCCTTTGAAAGTGATTTCGAAAGGAGTGCTGCGTTCTTTTGACTTACTTTTGAAAGAGCGCTTTTTGGGTGTAGACGCTCCAGGGGCTGTTTCGAAAGAGCTCCTTTCTTTCCAAAAATCTTTTGAAAGAACTTGCTAGGGTAGACCCAGCCGGAGTGATTAAACACTGGAATAAATTGCCCAGGGAGGCTGTGCAATCCCCACCAGTGGAGATATTTCAGAGCAGGTTAGATAGACATCTATCCGGGATGGTCTAGATGGTGCTTGGTCCTTCCGAGAGGGCAGGGGACTGGACTTAATGACCTCTCAAGGTCTCTTCCGGTTGCAGTCGTCAGCTAACAGCAGATGGGACTTTGATCTTCTCTTGCTGGGGCCTCTTTCTCCTTCTCGGGTGGACTCTTTTGCAGGGCTCAGTGCCTGTTATTCTCTGGGCCTCCAGGTGCTGCTGGCCGCTGGTTGTCCAGACAGGCTGGCTTCAGGGCCTGGTTCCCCCGCGTCACACTTTCCTCACTCACACAAAAGAAAGCTCACTTCAGGGAAAGCCATTTCTTTGCCAAAGGAACAGCTGGGAGTGGCCCCGGGCTGAGTGATCACAAGACAGCTGCTGGGCCGCGGCTCGCGGGAAGTCCCTCAGGTAATCCTGGGCCCAGCGTGGTTGGGGGTATGAGGAGGAGAATGGGAAGGGAGTTCCCACCGTCACGCTCTGGGGGGCGGACCTCAGATCCTGCTGCTGTTCCATTCCACGGGGGCCGGACAGGAACCAGGGAAGGGGCCCAGCAGAGCCAGATGCTTCCCCGCTTCCCTGCGGGCAGCCACTGCCCTGTCCTCCAGTGAGCCTGGATTAGGAAAAGTCCCCCCCACCCAGAGGCGCTGGCCCCGCTCCGAGCCACCCACCCTGCGCGGCCCCGGCTCGGCTGCTCCCCCCGGCCCCAGCGCGGCGCTGCCCGCCCAGAGGAGGGTGAGTTCCTCGCTAGGACCCAGGGGCGGCCGGAGCCGCGGGGGGAAGCGATCGCTGGCTGCCCCCGGCCGGCCGCAGGAAGCGAGCGGCAGCTGCTGCGGGGCCTCTGCTCCCCGGCTCCCTCCCTCCCTCCCGGGCGGGCGGGGGCTGCTGCGGGGCCGCGGGGCCCTGGCTGCAGCCGGGAGAGGGGAACCTCCAGCCGCAGCCGCAGCCGGGCCAGTCCCGCTGCTCCCCGGGAGCCGCTCCCCGCTGGCCCAGGGCGGGCAGCGCTCGGGGGGAAGGTAAGAGCCCCCGGCCCGGCCCCGGGAGCGGTGCCCGGTGCCCCCGGGCGGGCGGGCTGCAGGGGGAGGGTTCGGCCCCGGGCTGCTCCCTGCCGAGCTGGCTGCGATCCCCGCCCCGGGCCCGGGGAAGCGGCTGCCGGGGCTGAGGCGCACGTGGGAGGCAGAGAGTGAAACCCAGGACTGGGGGAAAGGCCTCCCCGCATGGGGTGAGCCAGCTGCAGCGCTTACAGAAACAGTGTGTGTGGGGTGAGGTGGGGTGGGGGGGGGGTTGTCCCCTTCGCTTTTCATTGGTTTTTCCCAGTTCTGATCAGCTGTGGTTCAAGGGGGGTGGGTCTTTTGGGAGTCAGCCAGGCTCGGATTCTGCCCTGTGGATCCCCAGGTACCCCTGGCTGGTGGGTGAGAGGATGGGCAGCCCCCCACTTCTCAAACCAGACATGAGCCCCCGGCTCAGGCTGGGAACATAGTCCAGGCTCCCAGGGCTGGAGCCCGACCCCCAGGAGGAGAAGCTGTGGGGCTCACAGTTCTGCTTCCCATGAGTCTCTGGCTAGAAGGGGACAAGCCCTTCCCCTTCTGAGGAGCTCTCGCCTCCTCCCCTCACCCCTGGGAATCCCAGCGGCTGCTCTGACCGGGCTGGGTGGGATATTAAAGCTCTGCAGCTCGTAGAGCTTCCTGGGAGTTTTTCTTCCCCATCGCAGGTGAGATTCTGGCTGTGCCGCAGGCGCTGAGCGGGGGCCTGTGGTCGTTGCAGATGGCGGTGAGCTTCGAGGAGGTGGCTGTGTATTTCACCCCGGGGCAGGGGGCGCTGCTGGGCCCCGCTCAGAGAGCCCTCTACAGGGCCGTCATGCAGGAGAACTACCAGGCGGTGACCTCGCTGGGTAAGGGCCTCCCGGCCTCGCGGTGTTTGTAACGTGTCGGGGCTGCGCTCCCGGCTCCGGTCTGGTGATGGGAGGGGAATGGGTTCTGTAGGGCACAGCCGCCGTGTGAGAGCAACTTGTGCCTTCGTTCCCTCTCCTGTTCCCGTCCTCTTGGGTTCTGCATTCCCCAGCACAGCCCGGGGACAGGTTCCACTCGCAGAGAGTCCTTAGTGACAGCAGCTCTCTCGACTCTCCCTCCCGCCTGCGCAGGGTTCCCCACTCCTAAACCAGAGCTGATCGCCCGGCTGGAACGAGGGGAAGAGCCGTGGGTGTCCGATCTCCAGGCTGGGGAGGAAAGAGAGACCCTGAGAGGCACCGGTGCAGGTGAGGACTGAGACAGAAACCATTTGACAAACAGTGTTCCTTCTAGTTTCTTCCCCCCATGGGTAGAATAAATTTTGTTTTGTGCACCAAGTCACGTGCGGAAGTGCACCACCAGTAAGAATCGCATGCTGAGCGCTGCGGGTGCTGCGTAATTGAGTTGGGCAGCCCCTGGATCTCTCCAAGCCCTCAGTTTACAGGGATTGCGGCAAGGGAATGAAGAAAACGACTCAGAATTCCAAAAATGGGCTGTGAATAAGGGCCTCTTATCTTCCACCTCCCCTCTGGGCTGGGCTTTCCATCTCCATGACTGTTGCATGGCTGGAGAAGGCACAGACCAGTGACTTAGTCTTTGCAACTTGAGTTTGTTGGGTTTTCTCTTGGGCTTTTCTTCTTCATTCCCATCACGATGACTCCTGTTGGGATTGTCTCTCTGTCTCCCCCAACAGGTGGCAAGGCAATGAGGGAGAAGGAGGAGGGATGTCAATCTCTGGAAGCTGGTGGACAAGGGGGAGCCCGGAGGACCTCGGTAGGAAGCTCTGAAGGGAAGATTTCCCAGTGTTTGGAACAGGGAGAAGAAGCCTGGGGAAATTGGCTGGGAAGCCACCCAAGTGAGCAAGTGGAAGAGGCAGTTGTATGTGAGGAAGGACACAAGCATCCCACCGCCCAGCAGAAAACCCCCAAGGAAGAGACACCCTCCCACTGCCCCCAGTGTGGGAAAGGCTTCATTGTGAGATCACACCATGTTACACCTCAGACACTGCACCCTGGAGACAAAGCCCTTCAATGCTTGGACCCTGGGGAAGGTGTTGATAACATCTCAAACTTCAATGCCCCTAGGAGAAGCCACACGGGACAAGAAACAATTCATTGTCCCCGGTGTGGGAACTGTTGGAATTGGAAGTTAGTCCTAAATACACATCAGATGAAGCACACAGGGGAGAGAGCATGTAAATGTTCAGACTGTGAGAAAAAATACAGGAACCGATCAGCCTTTCTGAACCGGGAGGTGGTCCTCATAGGGGAGCCACCCCATAAGTGTTCAGACTGCGGAAAATGTTTCAAACGAAGGTCAAATCTCATTCAACATCAGGCCATCCACACAGGAGAAAGACCCCATCAGTGCTTGGCCTGTGGGAAGAACTTCATAAGGAGGTCAGATCTTGTGAAACATGAGGCCATCCACACAGGAGAGAAAACCCATAAGTGCTTCAATTGTGGAAAATGTTTTCTTCGCAAGTCACACCTTGTAGCTCATGAGGCCATCCACACAGGGGAGAGACCTCATCGGTGCTTGGACTGTGGGAAAAGTTTCATAAGGAGGCCTCAGCTTGTTATACATCAAGCCATCCACACAGGAGAGAGACCCCATAAGTGCTTGGACTGTGGAAAGAGTTTCACGTGGAAATCACAGCTCCTTATCCATCAGGCACTGCACACAGGAGCAAGTCCCCATAAGTGCTTGGACTGTGGGAAAAGTTTCTCACGGAAGTCTAACTTGGTTATCCATCGGACAACCCACACAGGAAAGAGAGACCCTCTCAGCACTAAAACCGTGTTAAACGTCTCATTCAGAGGTCATGCCTTGTAAGACATGAGGTAATCCACTCAGGAGTGAGACCCCACAACTACTTAGCTTGTGGGGAGAATTTCAGACGGGGGTCTGACTTTCCTGTACCTCAGGTGAGCCACATATTTGAGAAACCCCGTAAATGCTTGGACTAGGGGGAAAAAATTCAAAATGAGACCAGGCCTTGTTGAACATGAGGTAGTCCACACAGGAGAAAGTGGTGTCTTGGAGGTAGCTAGGAGTGCTGGTAGCATTGGGTTTGAGGAGCAAGTCAACACGGCAGGATAATCCTCCTGTAAGGATGCCAACACCTCAAGTGATAGGACATATGGGATTCTAGGTTGATGGATCTAGAGCAGCAGATGGTCGGGGCTCTGTGGGTATGTCCATTGGTTTTGGTCCTGAGCTGAAGCAGGGAGTTTCTTGAGCAGATGGTGTAGTTTCTTTTGGTATTCCTCCGTGGGTCAGTAATACAAACTATAAGTTTCAGCTGCACCCAGATGTTATCTCTGGAGACATTGACAAGGGAGGTAATCAGTACTCAGGTGGGTGCTGAACAGATATCACCACCCAACGTGCAGTGGAGTGTAGCCAAAATATACCCTTTTACCATGGGCATAAAGGTATAATTCTAACAATGGGTGTCAGTACAAAGTTTGCTTGAAGGTTTTGTTTCTAGTTAGCATTATAAAGTAAGTTGTTTTTCTTGTCTGCATTGCTCACTAAAACCAGCTCTACGTTAGACCTGAAAGTTGATCCTAGATATGCAATTCCAGATTTTAGGATTGTGTGGAATCAACTTATCTACAATTGACTTTTCTGGCCTTCCTCACGGAGGGAGGTCATTGGAAAAAACTCTCCCCTCGACTTCCCTTGCACCGTGAAAGAATGAGGAGTACCAGGGTTGACTGTTGAACCCTGATAGTTCGATTTCGTGCATCCCCATTGGGCGCACAAAATTCAACCCCAGAAGGTTGACCCTGACGAGGTTGATCTCCTGGTAAGTGTAGATGTACCCTAAGTTTTTTGTAAGGTTCTTCTGTTATTTCTTTAGTAACTCAATAATCCTTTCTAAAATGTAATAGTGACTGAAATTATCTGTAAAATTGTTTGGTGTGAGTGGAGGGTTCTGGTTAAGAAGAAGTGTAAAAACCATCACGAATGTCCAGATGCTCTAGAAGAAGTGAGGAACTCGGAGACAACCGAGAAGCATCCATTGTACCGCATGCTCAAAACGAATTAGCAGAATTGACTGAGCTTGGAGACCAGCAGACACCCTCAAGGGTGAGACGACACACGCGAGATAACGAAGGGAAGCCTGACAACAACCATCAAAGGACAATTGTGGAGAACTCTGAAATGAACACCTCTTAAGGATTAATGATTGACCTTGGAAAATCCAGTGATGGGAACTTACAAATATAAAGATGGAATATTTGGTGATGGAACCCTTGGTTCAGTCCTGCAGAGTGTCGGCACATCAGATCATGACCGACAAACCCAGCTCTTCACTTGTGTTCGGTGGAACTGGCCACCAGGTTGACTCAGACTGGTAACTACAAGAGTATCTGCAGGAGGTGTATGTGTGTGGATGGATGAATGAATGAATGCTTATGCTGCTTTTCATATTATATTTTCAATAAATGTGGCATGTGGCCTTTTTTCCCTAAAAAGATCCGATGTGCTTCTTATGAGCATAACAGGAGTTATAACTGGGTGCATTAGGAGAAGCATTTCCAGCAGATCTAGAGAAGTTGTCATTCCCCTCTCTTTGGCACTTTTGAGGCCACATCTGGAGTACTGCATCCAATTCTGGGCCCCCCCCCCAGTATAGAAAGGATGTGGATGCACTGGAGAGGGTTCAGCGGAAGGCAATGAAAATGATTTAGGGGCTGGAGCATGTGACCTATGAGGAGAGGCTGAGAGATTTGGGCTTCTTTAGTTTGCAGTGGAGAAGACTGAGGTGATTTGATAGCAGCCTTCAACTTCCTGAAGGGGGGCTTTAAAGAGGATGGAGAGAGACTGTTCTCAATGGTGACGGATGGCAAAACAAGGAGCAATCGTCAAGTTATAGAAGGGGAGGTGTAGGTTGGATATTGGGAAAATCTATTTCCCAGGAGGGTGGTGAAGCACTGGAATGCGTTACCTAGAGAGGTGGTGGAATCTCCATCCCCAGAGGTTTTTAAGTCCTGGCATGACAAAGCCCTGGCTGGGGTGATTTAGTTGGGGTTGATCCTGCTTGAAGCAAGGGGCTGGACTCAATGACCTCCTGAGGTCCCTTCGAGCCCAAGGATTCTGTGAACTTCATTGGACTGGTCACATGGTTCGGGTGTCTGATCAGTGCCTCCCAAAAGAAATTTTGGTTTCCAAGTTGGAGGAAGGACGGAGGAGCCTTAAGGGCCAGTGGAAGTGATATAAGGACATGTCGAAGGCCCACGTGGAATTGCATGATCCGAGCCAACACTTGGGAGAACGTTGCCCGAGACATCCCCAGTGGAGCGCAGTAATCCATGAGGGAGGGGTACAGTTTGAGAGGTCCAGCTGCAGTGCATATGAAGAGAGGGGGAGAAGAAGAACAGAGCACCAAAAAGTGCCCTGCGCCCCTCCAACAGCTACCAACACCTGCCCCTTCTGTCACAAGATCTGCGGCTCCAGAATTGCATTGGTCAGCCATCAACAGACTCACAACTAGGAGGGTGACATGAAGACGTCCGACTCGTTATTGAGTGACCGCCACGGAGAAGTAGTGCGGAAGTCTCTACAGGTAGAGGTAAAAGCCAGCTGGCTCTGAGCTAAGGTCATAGAGAAGACTCCTTTCTGTCTGTAAGCAGTCTAGGGGGAACACACTGTCTAAATCCAGGCTTGTGAGGTCAGTCCTTAAGGAGGCCATTGACAGGTATGAGGCAAATATATATTAATCTTTCAGGAATGGTGCTTGGTCCTTTTGTGGTCCTTTCCAGTTCTATGAGATGTTCATCTCCATCTATTTAGGTGTCACTCCATGGGCTAGTCAACCACACCCCTAAGGCTGTGGGTTACACATGTACTATCATTTTTTCATCATCCCACCTCTTTGCATCTGCTTTCTCCTCTCTCTGCCTTTGGTCTCTGCCTCTTACGGGAGACAAGGCCACCTTTAGCCACCAGTGCTGGTGACCTGTGACCAGAGAGGCAGCTCAGCCAATGTTTTAGCAGCCTGTGAGGTAGTGGGGAGTACATGTGTATGTAACCTTGGGGACTAGGACAGGGTGGTGTTGGGGTTTCTCTTAGTAGACAGATTTTAGATGTGATTTAAATGAAACCCTCCACACGGAGGACATGAACCTCCGACTGCACAGATCCCAGGACCCAACCAGAACCTTGCTGCAACCCCAAGACGGGAGAGTGCCACCCCCGTATGCTCTGGTCCCCGCTAAGGTCTCCTGGAAAGAAGTGGCTGGCAGAGACAATGAGACCAGGACAAGGGTTGTAGTTAAAACAAACTAAAATTTTATTTGAGGAACACCATCTAATTTGAAATGTGTCAACTCTAAACAACTAACTTATAAACTTACAATAAACATGGTGTCCTTGCTGATTCCTGACAGATGTCTTTAGATTTTATTTTACCGGAAGGCAAAAAGGTAAATTAGGATAGTGAATATGGGCAAGTATAATCAGGAATAAGGGGTTTTAGATCCCCACTGCTCCTTTTAGAAAGGAGGGGTGAGGTTGCTAGCCTCACCCTCTACTGGGGGGCAGGGTGCTAGCCTGCCCCAAAGGGTTAGGGGTAGGAGGCTGTCAGGGCTGTGCCTCTTTTTGGGGGGCCCCTGTTACTCCAGTAAGCCTAACTAGAGGATACCTGTGAGGCAATAAGCTCTTCTTCAGGTCTCTTAGGGTGAACAGTGCCTGGGGAGGCAGGGTGGCTATGCCTACACCTGCAATATTTATTTATATCTATAAATAGGGGTTAGGTAAGAGGGGGGAGGAAGCGCAAACCTTCACCATATTAGAAACAACAATTATGATAACACTACTACTATAATAAATGCTAACACTACTGTATAAATGAACAACAACAATATGAGCTATTAATTAGATGTTTTTTTAAAATAGTCAAAGTAAAATCCCAGCCTGGGCTTTTAGGCCTGGCCTCAGGCCCCCAGGTGCTGCCCCTCCCCTGGGAGGGAAGGTACACAGCAGGGCAGCTGCTACTGCTCCCTCACTGAGGATCCCAGTGTCCCAGGCTGGTCTAAGAGAAAATGTCTATGAGCTCTATGCTGGTGACACAGGCTGGTGGATAGAATTGTGTGTCAAGTCCAGTGAATTAGTCTTGTCCAATAGGTCATGTCTGATAGGTAAGTCGTCTCTGATTTAAGAGGGCAGTGTGAGGGTAGGCAGCCACACATGCAGTACCTGCCTTGCAGCAGGCCAGTTTGCCACCTGGTTCCTGTCCTCGGAAGCCATTTGTTCCTCTCTCAAAGTGCTGCGGTGTTGGTGACAAAGTTGGGAGTATTGACACTGCAGTGGACTAGCAGTGCTTTAGCTCAGCAAATTTCTAGCTCAGAAATTTCAGTTAATGAATTTCAAGCTCGGTAACTCCAGTCTTAGTGATTCCAAGTTCTTCACTCCTAAGAGCTGGCCTAAGGAACTAGTGGGCCCTTTTGTGTAGCCACACTTCCCTGTATAAGGTCCTAGAATGCTGTTTGTGTACCCAAGGGCCACAAACGGTCAGCCAAGCCCTGCTTATATAGCATGATTCTATGAATAATTCATGAGCCAATTTCCATATTTGACAGTTCTCAATCTGGTCCTCTTGGGCTTAGAAGGTTCTAGAAACCCAAACCCTCGCCCAATCAGAGGCCTGTATCCAAATCCATGCGCATTAATAATTCATGCGTTCAGGTTGCCAGGGGGAGTGAACTGACAAAAGGTGACCCTTGGTAATGCTGCTAAATGGCAGCGTGGGACACTTTAGAATCTCATGTGTCTGCGCTGATTTTTACCCAGCCAAAGGCGCGTCATCCCTGGCCCATGGGGACCGTTATGTCCAAAGGCGTTAAAAAATCCTGACGGGCGGCTTGTGACCCAGGTGACACCTCTGCCTGGCTGGTTGTGAATGAGAAGCCTGAGAGGAGGGAAGTTAGTTTGCTTGGGCTGGAGGAAAGGGACAAAGGAGGGAACCACGGCCCCGGCTCGGGGGCGCCTTCGGGGCTCTTCTCCCCAAGACGGATTGGAGTTACTGTTTTTACCAGCTGTTACTGACACCTCTGCACGGGTGACTGATAACCCCCTTCTTCTACCTGCTGAGGGGGAGTCGCTTGTGGCTGCGGATGGGGGCCAGAGCTTGGGGACCCCTGAACCCCATCACGCAGCCCAAAGTGCAGAGAAGTTTTCTAAAGTCTCGCAGGGGGCTGAGCAGCAGCAGGGGCCTGTTTCTCCTGCAAGTGAGACCCAGCCCTCCCGTGCAGGCCGCCCCTTGAGAGCTGAGAGAAGCCGCCTGGGGCCGCCAGGAGGCAGCGCTTGCCGGCTGCAGCGCGCCCGGTGCCTCGCTAGGACCCAGGGGCGGCCGGAGCCGCGGGGGGAAGCGATCGCTGGCTGCCCCCGGCCGGCCGCAGGAAGCGAGCGGCAGCCGCTGCGGGGCCTCTGCTCCCCGGCTCCCTCCCTCCCGGGCGGGCGGGGGCTGCTGCGGGGCCCCGGAGCCCTGGCTGCAGCCGGGAGAGGGGAACCTCCAGCCGCAGCCGGAGCCGGGCCAGTCCCGCTGCTCCCCGGGAGCCGCTCCCCGGGCGGGCAGCGCCCCCAGCCTGGCCAGGGCCCTGCCCGGCCCAACCCTAGCCCCTGCCCCTGCCCCTGGCCCAGGGCGGGCAGCGCTCGGGAGGAAGGTAAGAGACCCCGGCCCGGCCCAGCCCCGGGAGCGGTGCCCGGTGACCCCGGGCGGGCTACAGGGGGAGGGTCCGGCCCCGGGCTGCTCCCCGCCGGGCTGGCTGCGATCCCCGCCCTGGGCCCGGGGGAGCCGCGCTGGGTCCGGGTAGTCGCCCCTGGGGACGGGGCCCAGGCCCTGTGCACGGTCTGGGAGCTCTGCCCCGCTGTGAGCGGGGCCAGGCCGGACGCTGGCGCTGGGCTCTCCCGGGGACAAGGCGCTGCCTGGCTCTGAGCTTGGAGCGTCACCCCTGGTGCTCCCCGCAGGGACTGGGCCTGGCCCCCTGGGGAGCCTCCCCTGCCGCACAGAGGCCATCGCCTCCACCCCGTCCTCTGCGGTGACCCCCCAGCCTGGGAATCGCTGGGCCGCGGGAGGGAGCCCCTCTTGTCTCCACACCCATCAGCAGCCTTCGGCCCAGTTCCTCTGGGGGCACCCCCAGCCCTGGGCTGCCCCAGCAGCGTCCCCACACAGGAGCCTGACCCACTTCCAGCCTCAGGCAGCTCCTTTTCTGAGCTTGGTCCCTCATGTGTCCTTTCTTTTTTTTTTTGTCCCCTTTTCATCGTCAGAATAAATTTTATTCTTTGGGCCAAGGCATGAGTGGCGGTGCACCACCAGTAGAAACACATGCTGCCGGCTACGAGCACTCTGCTAATCAGCTGGACGGCACCCCAGTTCCCTCCGGGCGGCCGCCCAATCGCCCCGCGTCCAGGGAACGCCGTGTATTGTCTCCTTCCCGGGCAAACGGTTCAGCTGATATTCCCTGTTCCAGTGCTGAGCTGGAGGCTGCAGGTGAGAGGACAAACCCAGGGGAAAGGACTGGGGCAAATTAGAGGGGACGGTCACTCAGTGGTTTGAACATTGGCCTGCTAAATCCAGGGTTGTGAGCTTCATCCTTGAGGGGGGCTGTTTAGGGGTATGGGGTAGATGGTGGGGGGAAAGGGATGGTGCTTGGTCTTGCCAAGAGGGCAGAGGATTGGACTTGGTGACCTCCCAGGGTCTCTTCTAGCTCTATGGGCCGTGTATTTCCATATATTTTATTTTAGGAAAGTGAGGGTGCAGCTCAGGATCCACATGGTCAGGGGTGACAGAGGTATCTGTTAGTCTGCATCTTCACAAAACAAACCAGCAGTCCCGTAGCACTTTAAAGACTAGCGAAATAATTTATTAGCTCTCATGGGACAGGCCGACTTCTTCAGAGTGGGAAATTCTGATGAAAGTAAATAAAATGGCACAACAAAAATATAACCGAGAGTGAGGGGAAAAAAATGAAATGCCGATGGACAAATCAGCTACAAAAGACGGAAGGAGAGGGGTGGAAAAGGGGGAAGAAAATTACTTACTACAAGTGTTTATTAAGTCAAGTGACTTGCCTGGGATCGCTACCAATATCAGAGATAGGGAAACCATCTTTGCAATGAGTAGGGTAATTGCTATCTCTGTTAAGACCAAGCATCAAAGTACTGAATTTGAGTATAAACTGCAGTTCAGATGTGTCCCTTTGTAATCAGGTGTTGAAGTCTCTTTCTTTTAGGATGCAGATTTTCAGGTCTTTACAACTATGTCCTGGCTGGGCTCGATCTTTTGAGGTTCGATTTATCGTGCCTGGGGGGGGATGCGTTAAATCGAACTATCCGGGCTCGACAGTCAAACCTGGTACTTCTTATTCTCGCCAGGAGTAAGGGAAGTCGAGGGAATATTTTCTCCCGGTCATGAACAAGTGCAGGGAAGGGGTTAATCTTCTAAGGTAACCTGAATCCCAGGTGAGCCAAGGGGAGTAAGGTAATTCTGTTTAACTTGAGAACAGTAGCAGTTCCCTGGGGCTTTTGTCCCTGCATAGGGTAGGGAGAAGGACTCAGAGAGGGGAGGGCTCTGAGACAACTGAAATAAAATCTAAGTATCCTGACTGTGGCAAAATCATCCATAGAGGTGTGCGTACCAGGGAAACGTATAGTTAGATGCATTCAGGCTTCTGGTTATTTTAAATTTGGATGGGCTGTGGCTTGTTACCTTGTTTTGTTGTGGTTGCTCTGGTTTTTTTTTTTTTCCCCTCTTTTGTGTTGTTGTTTGACCTGAGATTCCCGCCTGTAATTTTTAAGCTGAATCCCAGGGAAATATTTTTCTCTGCGTGCATCCCCAGGATTTCTTCTTCTCCTGTTTTGTGAATAAATCACTTTTGTATGCAACTGATCTGATTTCTGGGTCCTGAGAAGAGTCTGGGCCTCAGATCGAATGGTCAGCTACTGAATTATGGGTTTCTGTGTCCAGCTCTCTCCTGAAGTGGGGTTTAAGAGCTTGGGGTACCCCCAGAGGAAGATGTCCAAGTGTGTCTTCTTGGGTAGGGTGTTTTTTTTCCCCCACTCAGTGGTGGCAGCAAAACTAACCCCAGGGAATCTGTGATTCTGGGAAGTTTTAAGTTAAAGGCTGTTTACAGGAAAGGTGCTTTTTTCTAAGTCTCCGAGGGGCCCCACTTTCTGTTCTCGGAGCGGGGGGGGAGCCCCAACGCTCCCGTCGACTTCCCGCCGTGAGCATGGCCAGATAAGACGATCCTAGATAGACTTGCGTATCTACGGTCAACTTTCAGGTCTAAGTGTAGGGACCTGGTGGTGAAATGGGTTTATATGGGGCAGGGCTTCCCGTCTGCTAGCAGTCCCAGAGCTGCTGCCTATGGACACGGCCAGGTCGAAATCCCTGCTGGAAGTGACAGCGGCTGATTGCTGCCATAGAGCAAAGACCACAAAAATGGGCTGGTCCCAGGCGGAGGGGAGGCGATAAAAGCGCCAGAGGGGAGACTGGAAGGGCAACAGGAGTAGGTGGGGAGCAGGGATCTCCCAGCCCTGCTCGGATCCAGCCCTGCCCCCCTGGGTGCACGGAACAGTGGGAGGAGCTGAGGATGGCCAGTTGCTGGCCCGGCTGAACACAATATGCTGGGGATTGGGGAGCGAGAGCGGGTCACACTACAATGTCCCGGGGGCTCCCCCAAAGTGGTTCATTTACTGCTGCTCTCTTGCTAGTGCCTGGCTCAGGGATGCTGGTACCGGGAGGGTCTAACGAGCCTCGGGGGGCGGGGGTGTGAAATGGACTCCAGCCCTTTCGGTAACCCCCACCCCCCGCCATCACCTCTGTCTGGCCCCCACAGGCTGAGGGATCACGCCCACGTTTCGCTCGAAGTCGTCCGTCTTTCAGGAGGCGGAGAAGGGCCATAGCTCCGAAGGAGCCAGCACAGGTAGGGGGTGGACGGGGAGGTGCTGGGCGGAGGAGGGAGAGGCTGGGAGGAGACAGGGGGATGAGAAACCTGCTGATTTTCTGATCCAGCCCACCCAGGAATTCCTCAAACAGGAATTCTTCTCCGCTCCCCGCAGGGCTGGGAACATTTCCCAGACTCCCCGGGCTGCAGCCGGACCCGAAACCCAGAGGGAAGCTGTTGGGATCCCTGTCCCCGGCTCAGAGCTCTGCTCCCTGGAGCAGCCTAGGGCTGGCGGCGTGTGGGGAACTAGCAGCCCCTGCCCAGCACCGAGCGCTGGGGGACAAGGAGCTCTCACCTTCCCCCTCTCCCTGCCGCTTCCTGGGGTGAGTCTGGTGCTCTGTTGCCCCCAGATGGAGAAGATGTTTTTTTTTTTTTTTCCCCCCCCTTTCTTGCGACAAGTGGGATGGTGCCTGGGGCAGCCGGTGCTGAGCCAGGGACTCTTCTTGTTCCAGAAGCCGGTGACCTTCGAGGATGTGGCTGTATATTTCACCCCGGGGCAGGGGGCGCTGCTGGGACCCGCTGAGAGAGCCCTCTACAGGGCCGTCATGCAGGAGAACTACCAGGCGGTGACCTCGCTGGGTGAGAGAGGCCTGGGCCCATGGGGTTTAGGCGCCGTGGGGGTCTGAGTGTCTCCGACTGGTCGTGTTCCTCCCTGCTCAATCAGACAGGAGGGGAGTAGGAGCTGTGGGAGAGCGACCTGGACGTGGTGAACCCGCCTGTAATACGGCCACGTTTGCCGCTGCAGCGCCTCCTGCTGCGCCATTGGGGAATTAGCTCCTGCCAGCTCAGGGGGGTCCGTGCACAGCGCCCCACCCGCTGGTCCCTGAGTGTTCGGTCACTGCCACGCCTGCATCCCTCCCTGACTGCAGCTCCCCCTGCCTATAACTGACGAAGCGGGTCTTTGCCACGAAAGCTGATGCTCCAAATTATCTATTAGTCTATAAGGTGCCACAGGACTGCTTGTTGTTCTCATCATTTTGGTTGCCCTCCACTGGACCCTCTCTGATGCATCCACGTCCTTTGTATCCTGGGGGGCCCAGAACTGGATGCAGTACTCCAGATGTGGCCTCACCAGTGCTGAGTAGAGGGGAATAATAACTTCTCTAGATCTGCTGGAAATGCTCCTCCTAATGCACCCCAGTGTGCCATTAGCTGTCTTGGCTACATGGGCACGCTGTTGACTCATATCCAGCCTTTCATCCACTGGAAGCCCCAAGTCCTTTTCTGCTTGGGTTCTGCGTTCCCCAGCACAGCCTGGGGACAGGTTTCACTCAAGGAACGTCCTTTGTGACAGATGCTCTCTCAGCCCTCCCTGCCCCCTTACCTGGTCTGATTTCCCCCCTGCACAGGGTTCCCCATTCCCAAACCGGAGCTGATCGCCCGGCTGGAGCGAGGGGAAGAGCCGTGGGTGTCCGATCTCCAGGCCGGGGAGGAAAGAGAGATCCTGAGAGGCGCCAGCACAGGTGAGGACTGACTCAGAAACCTTCCCACCCATGATGGAAAATGTTGAGACCCCCTAAAAAATGGTGTAAGTCCTCTCCTTTCTTCTTTCTTTCTCCCAGGGCAGGGCTGTAGTTAGCAGCTGTTTCTCACTGCTCTCCTTGTTCTGTTAGCTGTGGGACTTGCCTTCTTCGTGAATGTTTGTGTGAGACGTAGAAGCAGAATTTAGTCGCTCCGTCCGTGGAACCTCACGGTGTTGTGTTTTCCCCTGGTGTGGTCCCTTTTTCTCCCCAGCACAATGACTCCTGCTTGGCTTATCTCTCTCCCAGCAGGTGATGAGACAGTGACTGTGAAGGAGGAAGAGAATCAAGATCAGGAGGATCCTGGGACAATGGAATCGCTGGGGACCTTGGTGGGACGAGCTGGAGGGAATATTTCTCAGTTCGGGGAACCAGGAGAAACGTGGGGAAGATGGCACAGGCCAGAGACGCTGCCGGGAAGTCACTCAAGCAAGAAAGCAGATGGATCTGTTAAATGTGAGACAGGAGAAAAGGGTCCCACAGCCCAGCAGACCAATCTCGGGGAAGAAAATACCGACCGCTGCCTCCACTGTGGGAAAGGGTTATTTCCGAGAGGACACCTTGTGAGCCCCCAGATAATCCACACGGGAGAAAAACCCCTTCAAAGCTTGGACTGTGGGGAAAGCGCCAATAACTGCTCAGACCTTCAGAACCACAGGAGAAGCCACCCAGGTGAAAATCCCTCTCAATGCCCCCAGTGCGGGAACAGCTTGAATTGGACGTCAGAGCCAACTACGCATCTGACGGGCCGCTCGGGAGAGAGGCCCCACAAGTGCTCAGACTGTGGGAAAAGTTACATAACCAGGTCAGACCTTCTCAGACATCAGGTCATCCACACGGGACAGCGACCTCATAAGTGCTTGAGCTGTGGGAAAACTTTCATGCGGGCCTCAGACCTCGTTAGACATCAGGTCATCCACACAGGAGAGAGACCACATAAGTGCTTGGACTGTGGGAAAAGCTTCATACGGAGTTCAGACCTTGTTAAACATCAGAGATTCCACACAGGAGAGAGACCCCATAAGTGCTTGGAGTGTGAGAAAAGTTTCATACAGTGGTCGGACCTTCGTAGACATCAGGCCATCCACACAGGAGAGAGACCCCATAAGTGCTTGGTCTGTGGGAAAAATTTCAGGAACAAGTCAGCCCTTCGTAAACATCAGGCCATCCACACAGCAGAGAGACGACATAAGTGCTCGGATTGTGGGAAATGTTTCCTGTGGCGGTCAGCCCTTGTTCGACATCTGGACATCCACAGAGGGGAGAGACCCCATCGGTGTTCACATTGTGGAAAGAGTTTCTTACGGAAGTCGGCCCTTGTTCGACATCTGGAAACCCACACAGAAGAGAGACCCCATAAGTGCTCAGACTGTGGGAAAAATTTCCGGCAGAGATCAGCCCTAGTTAAACATCAGGCCGTCCACACAGGAGAGAGACCCCACAAATGCTTACACTGTCGAAAATGTTTCAAGTGGAGTTCAGGCCTGGTTCGGCATCAGATAATCCATACAGGAGAGAGACCCCACAAGTGCTTAGACTGTGGAAAAAGTTTTATGTGGCGGTCAGACCTTGTTAAACATCAGGCCATGCACACAAAAGAGAGACCCCATCGGTGTATGGACTGTGGGAAAACGTTCATATGGAGGGCAGACCTTGTTAAGCATCAGCGAATCCACACAGGAGACAGACCCCATAAGTGCTCAGACTGTGGGAAAAGTTTCATACGAAGGTCACAACTTGGTAAACATCAGGCCAACCACAGAGGAGAGAGACCCCATAAGTGCTTGGACTGTGGGAAAACTTTCATGTGGAGGTCAGACCTTGTTAAGCATCAGAAATTCCACACAGGAGAGAGACCCCATAAGTGCTTGGATTGTGAGAAAAGTTTCATACAGTGGTCAGACCTACATAGACACCAGGCTACCCACACAAGAGAGAGACCCCACAAGTGTTTGTACTGTAAGAAAAGTTTCAGGAACGAGTCAGCCCGTCTCAAGCATCAGGGAAGCCACACTGGAGAGAGACCACTGAACTGTGTAGTCTGTGGAAAAATGTTCATGTGGAGGTCAGACCTTGTTAACCATCAGACGTTTCATATGGGAAAGAGACCCCATAAGTGCTTACACTGTGGAAAAAAATTTGTATGGAACTCAGGCCTTGTTCTACATCGGGCACGCCACACAGGAGAGAGACCTCAGAAGTGCTTGGACTGTGGTCGATATTACATGGGAAGCTCACACCTCATTAAACATGGGAGAATCCACACAGGCTCTAAAGTTCTGTGAGACATGGCAAGAAAGGGTTACGGAATATACAAGCTGACTGGCCTTTGGAGACATGTTAGAAATGGGAGACGCCACACAGGAGAAAGTCCCTATCGATTCTTCTCCGGTCGGGTGATTGATAATTAGGGCTATTCCAATTTAGACAAAATCGAGCTTTGAAAGGGAAACTTTGGATTGTTGAAGAACTAAGGCTATGTCTACACAGCAGCTTTATTCCAGAATAAGCGATTCTGAAATAGCTTATTTCTAAATACCACTGCTGCAAACAAAAACGCACCCCGAAATAGCACATTGCTGTTTTGAAATATAGCATCTACGCCCATAGAGCCTATTTCGAAATAGAACCATTGGACAGACGATGGCTTATTTTGAAATAGGTTCTGCTCCTCGTCTTAAGAGCGCTATTAAATGGGCAGTGTTCCTCCTAGAATGAGGTTTACCACTTTGGAAATAAGCCAAGGGCTGTTTTGAAATTATTTTGAAATAGTGGTTGTGTCGTGTAGACGCTAGGATGGTTATTTTGAATAACGCGTATTGTTTTGAAATAACTTTGCTGTGTAGCTCTACCCTAAAAGAAGAACGTCATTGTAATCCTCTGTGTATTTGCATCTTGTTAGAGGTTCTGAAGTAACCAAAGCATTCCTAGCTAGGGTTGTATCCTGTCAAATCAGAGCTAGATTGGAAATTTTAATGCATAGATAAAATCTGGGTATAATAATTTCATTCTATGTCTCTGTCCGTTTCATGAAACCCTGTCTGTGAAGTGCTTTATGGATAATTAACTTATTTTAATCCATGTCATTATTTAATACTGATGTGCAGAAAAGGGCAATAAAAATAATTTGGGGTTTGGAAGGAGGACCATATCAAGGAAGATTAAAAAGTTGGGGACTTTTCAGTTTAGAAAAGAAGAGACTAAGGGGGATGTGATAGAGGGCTATAAAATCATGACGGGTGCAGGAAAAGTGAATAAGGAAAAGTTATTTACTTTTTCCCATAACAGAAGAACTAGGGGTCACCAAATGAAATTGACGGGCAGCAGGAAGGAAGTTTTTCTTTGTGTGGCACATGAGTGGCCTGGGGAACTCCTGGCCAGAGGAGGTCGTGAAGACCAGGGCTTTAACAGGGTTCGAAAAAGAACTCGATAACTTCATGGAAGTTAGGCCCGTCAATGGCTGTTAGGCAGGCTGGGTAGGAACGATGTCCCTGGCCTCTGTTTGTCAGAGGTTGGAAATGGGTCCTGGAAGAGGAAATGCTTTCGTGATTACCTGTTGGTTTCACTAGCTCTGGGACATCTGGCATTGGCCTCTGTTGGCAAACAGGATCCTGGACTAGACGGACCTTTGGTCTGACCCAATATGACCGTTCTTATGTTTAGGAAATAAGAAGTTTCTTCAAAAAACCATTGTTCCCCAAGAAATACCTGCTGGTGAGTGGGTAAAAATCATCATCATCATCATCGTCACCAGTCCGTTGACCGAGGTCGTTGGGACGCCTTCATGACAACGTTCCTTATCGTGTCTCTCCATCTTTGGTGGTCATGTGCCAGTTTTTGAGTTGTGGCAAAGCTCATCCCTGTCCATTCTTTAACGTTGTCTATCCATTGCTTTTTCTGTCTGCCACATCTCCTTTTGCCATTGACTGTGCCTTGCAGTATGGTCTTGGACAGGCCTGATGATCTTGTTGCGTGTCCATACCATCTTAGCTTGCTCTTTTTCACACTGGATAGTAGGTCGTGATGGGGTCCTATTGCTGAGGGTGAAAATATCTATATGAAAACTCCTGGTACTTGCTCCCTTTTATCTCACATCTTCTTAACCTTTATTTGCAGGGGACTTGGAGTCAAAAGCGTGAGGTCTCCAGTCCTCACTGGCTCCTCTGTTAGTGGACATTGTGCTAACAACAGCTGAAAAGTCCGTGAGGTGCTGTAGCAGCTGTTTTTTATTGCTGGTTGGGGGAATCACGGTATTAGAACAGCCATTGGCTTAGAGAGTTGTAATTTGCTGTAATTGAGCACCGTGGAGGTGGCGGCATCTCCATCCCTAGAGGTTTTTAAGACCCGGCTTGACAAATCCCTGGCTGGGATGATTTAGTTGGTTTAGCTGGTTCTGCTTTGGGCAGGAGGCAGGATTCGATGACCTCCTGAGGTCCCTGCCAGCCCTAGGATTATAGGAGAATTCTCAATGTGGTCCAGCCCCGTGACCCTGGTCACATGTTCAGAGAAGCTTTGGCGAGGGGGTAGAGTTTCATTCAGCCATTCATTAGACACCAGAGAACTCTCACAGGTGTGAGAGACTCTAGGAACAACCTGACAATGGGGAAAGCCTCATTCCGACCTCTCACATCAGCGAGTCACTCCACAGAGGAACATCGAAGGTGCGGGGGAATGTTGTTTGGTGTTCTCATTGTGGAAAATGTTCCAGGTGGAACATAGAGACTCCTCTCCACAGCAGGGAAATTCCCTGGCTAGCGCTAGGCAGGGTGACAAACCCATTTCCTCTTTAGCACATGCCTCAGGAGCATTGGGCTCACGAGGATCCAGCAGCAACTGAGCAGGAGCTGATCTGCGATATTTCGGCCGTGGGAACCCCGAGCAGAGGAGAAGTTCTAATCGTCCGCTTCTCCAGGCTTGGCACTTCGGAGGCTGAGTTCTCGGCCATGGGTAAGGGTAAACTTGTGACGTTCTAGACCACATGCTTAATGAAAATAGGCTTGTGACAGGAATGTCCTCGCTGAGGCATGCTGGGTGGCTCATGTAACATCTCATTGGAATAGCTACAGAGTAGGCTTATCTCATTCGAGTGTAGGGATCCTTTTTGTAGATGCAGATAGAAATAATGGCCTGTGTCTGTAATGTGATACTTGAGATTTTGGGTCCCCCCACTGCTTATGCTTGGGGGATTGCAGAGAAAAGATAGATGGGGCTTGGTGGCCCATTAAGTAAGTAAGTAAGCCTCTTCCTCTCTGACACCTTGGATGACCATTGACAAGCATTTGCCAATGTCCCCTGTCAATGGGTGATCTGTTCCAGGTCTGACCAGGTGTATCCCAACTTTTTAGTGTTTCTCTTGGGCGCCCTCTTTTCCTTCTTGCTTGTGGGTTCCAATTTAATGCTTGCCTTGTGATGGTGGTAGTTGATTTTCCAACGGTACCTCCAACCCATCGCCATCTTCTCTTCCTGATTTCCTCTTCAGCAGGAAGTTGGTGAGTCAGTTGGCACAGGTCTTGCTTGTGGATGGGGTATGGTCAGTGGACCCGGACGGTGTTAGAGGCAGTCGTTCATAAACATCTGGATTTTTTTTTTTTGCTGTCCTCTTTGTTGTTCTCCGAGTTTCTGCTCCATCCAGTAGGACTGATGGAGTTTAACTTTTCTGCCAAGGTGTGGCTCAACCCTTGAAGTATGGAGGCGGGTGGAGAAGGCGCGGGGAGGGGATTGAGACACATGTGACCATGCTGGAATCTGTCTTAATTCTGCACTTCTCCAGGAGTGGGTCACTCTCTGAAATGAGACTCCTGCCTCATGCAGACCCTGTTTAAGGGTGAGGAGCAGTGTTCCCTCTGTTGTTTTTTTTTTCCATCCAGGCATGGTGTTAATTTTGTTTTGTGCTCCGAGGGATGTGCTGATGTGCACCAGCAGTAGAAATGCTGCCTGGTTGTCTTCAGTTCTCCTTGGTGGCTTCACCCAAGATGACTGCTGGAGACAACTAAGATTAAACTGGTTATAGAAGGAGAGGAGTAGGTTGGATATTAGGAAAAACTACTTCCCCAGAAGGGTGGTGAAGCGCTGGAATGTGTTGCCTAGAGAGGTGGTGGATTCTGCATCCCTGAAGGTTTTTAAGTCCCAGCTTGACCAAGCCCTGGCTGGGATGACTTAGTTGGGGTTCATCCTGCTTGAAGCAGGGGGCTGGACTAGGTGACCTCCTGAGGTCCCTTCTAGCCCTGTGATTCTATGAAGGAACAGAGCTGAGGCTGGGAGTGGGTCAGGCCAGTGGAGAAGGTTATTAGCACCGCATTTAGAGTGAGAACTTACATGTAACCCATTTCTCTAGTGAGCCTAGCTTAGGTGGCTTGTCTTGTATTATTCCCAGAGCCAGCGGCTTTGCTCTGTTGATCTCCGCTTTGGCCTCTTACAATACATCTTAATAAAATGATTTTCACTGTTGAACTCAACCCACTTTGTGTCATTTCGAACAGGCTGGGGGAGGCAGGAGGCTGCATGTATCTTCCTTTACCTTGGGGAAAGAGTAACAGAGAGGTCGCCGTGTTCGTCTGTACTCCAACAAAAGAAAGCAGCAGAATTGTAGCACTTTAAAGACGAACAAAATGATTTATTCGGTGATGAGCTTTTGTGGGACAGACCCACTTCTTCAGATCAATTTCATTTCCAGTGCAGACTGGCATTTATAAGTACAGAGGACCAAAAAAAAAAAAACCAAATTGCAATAAAAACTGACCAGTCAAAAAGGATAGAAGGAAGGGGGCGAGATGGGGGGTATGTTAATTGTCCTGTCTGAGATAATTACGAGCATCAAAGGAAGGGAAGCAGTCCTTGTAATGTGTCAGGTAGTTGATGTTTCTGTTCATACCACGTGTTAATGTGTTGAATTTGAATACGTACTCTAACTCACAAATCTCGCGCTCTAGTCTGTTGTTAAATTCTTTTTGTTCCAGGACACACATTCTCAGGTCTTTAACAAAATGGCCCACTCCAGTGAAGGGTTCACTGGCCGGCTTATGCGTTTTGAGTTTCTTGATGTCTGCTCCGTCTCCATCTATTCTTTGGCAAAGGTTTTGCCCAGTTTATCCAATGTACACAGTGGCAGGGCATTGTTGGCCCATAATAGCATAGGTGGTGTTGCTGGAAGTGCATTTTGTTAGTCTTGAAAGCACTACGTTTCTGCTGCTTTGGTTTGGGGAAAGAGGTGAGCTTCATTTACACTTGGATTTGTACGCCAAGGGGGTGGTAGACATCTGTGTGCCGGAGTCGACTCCTTCACCGAGTCTCTTCTCTGTGTTTGTACCCTGCAGCTGGGGGCGGCCAGCTGTGTTCCTGGTAAGCTGAGTGCATGGACGGAGATTCAGGTGCTGTCCAGCTGATCAGCCGGCCACCTGCAGCTGGCGGCGTGTGTTTCTATGGGTGGAAAACAATGAAAGGAACCCTGGTGGCCAGGCCTGTGTACTTCGCTGGGGGAGGCTGGAAGGTCTGGCTCAGCAAAAAACAGGTAATAGTCAGGCACAGAAGACAGGCTCAGTAATGTCTAAGCACCTCCAATGACATCCCAGGGCTCCTGATCTGTCTTAAGGGGAGAAACTCCCCCAGAGGCTCCCTCTGCCTGGCTGAAGACCCCCCACCCCACCTTCTCAACCTTGCCAGGATCTCCCTGCCTTGGAGTTGAGAAGAAAGACACTTGGGCCCGGATGAGGAGGGAAAATAGAAGTCGGGGCTGAGGGCAGTGTGTCTCAACCAGTGGTGAGTACTCTTAGGGGTACCTGAGAGAAGTCGGGGGGTGGGTACTGCAACACAACCAAAATGGGGAGACAACTGAAATTTTGTTGCAAGTTTACAGCACTTTATTATTTCTGTCCTTTTGAGACCCAAAAATATCATCGCCTGCCTGGCTACGCTGAAGTTGTTTAAATAAATGTGTTGCAGTGGTAGGAAAAAAGGTGCGTCTGAAAACTGTAGGTACTAGGGGTATTTCTATTTTTATTTTTTAAGGAAGGGGTATGTCATGAAAAAGAGTTGAGGAACGCCAGCCTAGGGTATGTCTAGGCAAGGCAGAAGATCCATCTGGTCAGTTACTGTAGCTGGAATGGCAGCTCGAAGATCGACTCTCAGGTCAAGTGCAGGCCTGCCTGAAGACAACCTCAGTGGTTGTCAGTTTCAGGTGATGAGCTTTCATGAGACAGACCCACTTTCTTCAGCCCATAGCCACACCAGAACAGACTCAATATTTAAGGCACAGAGAACCAAAAATAGCAATCAGGGTTGACAAATCAGAAAAATTATCATAAAGGGGAGCAAATCAGAGAGCCAGGGGGCGGGGTGGGGTGCTATCGCGGTTCAAACCAAGTGTTAATGTGTCGAATTTGAATAAAGGCCGCTGAACTCTTATATGCAAATTATATTCAAATGATATTCAAATTTGACACTAACATGTGGTTTGAACCGGGATGGGAATTTTCTAGCTTATTATAGGAGCTGTTTTACATACTTTGCCTTATTTAATTCTTGACTCCCCCATCTTCTGCCCCTCTGCTCTCTGATTTGCCCACCTTGATTACTATTTTTGGTTCTCTCTGCCTTAAATATTGAGTCTGTTCTGGTGCGGCTCTGATCTGAAGAAGTGGGTCTGTCCCATGAAAGCTCATCACCTAATAAAAATTTTTGTTAGCCTTTAAAGTGCTCCTGGACTGCTTTTTTGTTTTGATAAATATATCACGTGGCTCTTGGTACCTAACGGGTTGGCCCCCCGCCCCGTCCCACTGCCACCCTCCGTGGGCGGAGAAGCCGGAAGGATGTGCTGGGCAGCAGTAGGACAGGAGGCAGCGGCTGAGTTGGTGGGGGGGGCGTCCCCCAGTGTGGTAGTGGCTGGCAGCTGTCCCACATATCACGCCCGCCAGTCACACGGCTGATCCGCTGGGGGGCTTGGCGCAGGGGGTGGTGGCTGCACTCTTTGTCGTGAGCCGGCCGGCCCCGCCCGTAGGGAGGATTACCTGGAACAGTAGCCTGCTCTGCTCCCAGATGCCCGCGACGGAGCTGGCTTGGCAGGTAAGGAGGGAGCGAAGGTTCGGCCCAGGCTGTGGCTTCTGTCAGCTGGTGAGTGGGGAATGAAGGCTCAGGGGAGGTGATGCCCTGCTCCAGGTAAGCCCCAGCCTGGCTGGTCGGCAGCGGGAGGGAAAGGGGCAGAGCCCCATGCCTGCGTGCTGGTGGGGGGGGAGGTGCCGTGGGTCCCATCCCCCTTCGGGATGGCAGTATAATGAGGTCCACCTGCTTGTGGGCCCCCTTCTGCTGTAAAGTGGTGCCATGGAAGGTCTTTGGTTGGCTTTAACGTTAAGAGGCTAGGATCTGATTAGCCCCATCTACACTGCTGCCGGTTCTTCTCTGGGGCCCAACCTTGGTCCATCTCTAGCTTCAGCTCACACTCAGAGCCGTCTGTAGTGCTGCTGGTCTCCCAGGCAGTACACAGACCTGCCTGGGTCAAGCACCTCTGAAGCATGACTGGATCCTAGCCAAGCAGCAGCTTTTATAGCAGCCTGCTGGGTCCTGATTGGCTGTCACCAAAACAGCCCCTCTCTCCTGCCTGGAGGACCTCTTGTCTGCTCCCCCATCCGGATGTTGCGTGGCCAGGCCTCTGGCCTCCCATAGGGGGCATCAGTCCTCCCCGTCACAGAGAGCACCGAGGCCACTGCAAACCAGCGTGACCACAACCCAGCCCATTTCTAGTAGCCACAGAACGGCAGGAGATAAAACTGCAAGTGCAGCCTTAGCCTCAGGCAGAGCTAAGTTTTTTCCAGGCTCAGTGGGACTGTTGCCTGGGTTTCTCCTGCAGGGCCACTGCAAGTGCATCCGAGCTGGGCAGCAGCTATTTCTAGGCACGATGGCTCCCTAACTAGGTGAGCAGCTGCCCACCTGAATCCAGGGGAAGTTGAGCGCCATGGGATGGGGTGGGGCGGCGGGATTCCAAGAGCCGTCATGCAACCTGGCTGGGTGTGGGGCTGTGCTGTGAGCTCACCACCCGGAGGGGTTTGCTTCTTGTCATTAGACAGCACAGCAGGCCCAGGCTCCACCCTGGGGCTCCCAGCAGGGAGGGGTTTGAGCTGCTGGGCTGGTTCAGGGTGCGAGCATGACCCTGAAGGAGGCGCTCTGTTTCCCCATCACTGTCAGCCTTGAAACAGCAGCCTGCGGGCCCAGCAATGAATTGTGGCCAGTTCCTGGTCTATCCCTGCGCCTCCCGTGGTGTCACTGAGGAGTAAGAGACCCTTGGTCCCTGTGCTTGGCGCCCACGGGCCCAGGCAGGTCTGGCCCAGACAAGGCTGAGTAATTCCCTCCTGGTGGCTTTCCCCAGCTGAATCATTGAGTTGCACTTGCTTAGCTGGTTATGTTTATTCCATGTCCAGCTAGGTGTTCATTGAATCCCAGGGTTGGAAGAGCCCTCAGGAGGTCGTCGAGTCCAGCCCCTGCGCTCAAAGCAGGCTCAAGGCATAGGGGCTCGCTCCTCATCATTCTCACAGACAGTCCCCTTCGAGCAGGGCTGGGGAGCAGGTGTGGCCTTTCCCTGCAGAGCAGTGTGGCCTAGTAGTCAGACTCAGGCCAGTTGGGGTTGGAAACAAGTCAAGAGCCTTCTTTCAGGCTGGTCTGTTTCAGGTTCATGACGCCCCCCCCCAATCCTGTCCATGAGCCGGGGTGCCATTTCGGGGGGGGGAGGGGCGCGCGGGTGGCAGGGGAGCTATCTGTGCATGCTATGATAGCGGAGCTGGGCAGTGTGTTACTGAGCATACTCGGGACAAAACCAAAGAGCGTGTGTGTGTGTGTGTGTGTGTGTTGGGGGGGGCGGGAGCGGGATTTACCTGTCTGCCTCCCCTCCCTCACAAATACAAAGCAGTCCCGTTCCCAGGGGCTACTAAGGCACATTTAAAACTGCTAGGTTGACTACAGATAATTTAGCAATCAGCTGACAGGAGCACAGTATCTAGATTAGTATAAGAAAGAAAGGCGACATCGACACTAGCGAGTTTTTTCGACGCAGACGGTGGCGGGGGGCGGTGGGGCGGTCTTTTGAAAACTCCCACAGCACCACTACACAAAAAAAAAAAAAAAAAAAGGGCGGTCTTTCGATATTAAAGTGGAAGAGTGCAGCATTTTTTCCAGAACCCATCTTCAGAAAAAAAACAAGTGTAGCTGCCCGCGGGGGCTTTTTTCGAAAGAGTGGTCCTGCATCGTTCTAGGTTTTTTCAATCCCGTTCTTTTAAAACAGTGGCCGGGGTGTGGCTGCTCTCTATCGAACGAGCAGCTCGATTTTTTTCCACCCACTTTGTGTGGGCGCAATCTTTCAAACGAAGACTTCTTTTGGAAGAGATCTTCCACAAGGCTTTTTTTTTTGAAGGATCCCTGTAGTGTAGCTGTAGCCAGAGAGAAAGAAAGACAGAAAGAGAGAGGAAAGAGAGAGAGAGTGTTAAAAATCTAAAGCAGTGGGTCTTAACCTGGGGAGGGGGGGCGTATGATGCCCTTTGTGGGGGGTGCGAGACATAGAATCATAGAACACTAGGGCTGGAAGGGACCTCGAGAGGCCATCGAGTCCAGCTCCCTGCCCCAATGGCAGGACCAAGTACTATCTAAACCATCCCTGACAGACATCTATCTAACCTGGTCTTAAATATCTCCAGCGATGGAGATTCCACAACCTCCCTTGGCAATTTATTCCAGTGTTTGATTTTTTTTTTTTTTTTTTTTTTTAAGGAAAATCCTCAAAAACACAAATTAAGCCCAGGCACCTAAGTACGACTTTGTTTTATCAACCCTACCTATTAGCACGTCGGTTCCAGTTTACTTACACAGCAAAACTCCACAACATCTCTGGGTTGTACTTGCATTTTTCTGTAAGCCTGCTGTACTCTCTGTGGTGAGTAATAACTACTTTAATTCTTGACTCTCCCCTCTTCTGCCCCTCTGCTCTCTGATTTGCTCACCTTGATGATAATTTTTCTGATTTGCCCACCTTGATTACTATTTTTGGTTCTCTGTGCCTTAAATATTGAGTCTGTTCTGGTGCGGCTCTGATCTGAAGAAGAGGGTTTGTCCCATGAAAGCTCATCACCTAATAAAAATGTTTTAGTCTTTAAAGTGCTCCTGGACTGCTTTTTTTTTTTTTTAAAGTGCAGACTGACATTTATAAGTACATAGGCCTTCCCTAGCTTCATTTTTGATAGGGGGTGTGAGAACACATTTGATTTTTGATAAGGGGTGCACGAACATATTTTTAAAGCCAAAGCGGTGCCGGCTGCAGTAAAGGTTAAGAACCACTTACAGAAGACACACAGAAAAAAGAATGTTTTACACACACACACACACACACTTGATCCACTCAGCTATAAGAGGAAATACATATACACACACACAGACACACACACTTACTCAATCCACTCAGCTATAAGAGGAAACACACACTCTCTCTCGATCCACTCAGCTATAAGAGGAACATGTTCTTATTTGCGGCAAGTCACTTCAAGGACGCTGGCTATCTTGAAAATTTGAATGAGCACTTTTACTTTCTTACAAACTCTGCAGAGAGAGAGAGATCCCGTCAGGACTCCTGGGTTCTAGCTCAGCGCCGGGAGGGGAGATGGGGTCTAACGGGTTACAGCAAGGGGCAGATAGGACTCGGTTCTAGATCAGAACATCTGGGTCCCACGCTAGGTCCTGATCGTCTTCGAGTGGTGACAAGCCTTTTGTTATCCAACTCACCAGATCAGCAAACTCCCAGCCCCAAAGGCTCTGCTGCTCCCAGCTTCTGAATTCATTGCATCACGTGCCCTGGCTGAGCTGTACTTCAGTGCTTTCTCTGGGAGTAGGGTGAGTAGGTCCCTGTTACAAGAGTCAGAGGAGAGCCGGAGCCCCTCCGCTAACACTTCTGGGGTCTCTCTCCTGTGTGAATTCGCTGATGTCTAACAAGGACCAACCTCTGAATGAAGCTTTTCCCACAGTCCAAGCACTGGTGGGGGGTCTCTCTCCTGTGTGAACCAATCAATGTTCAGCAAGATTGGACCTCCCTAAGAAACTTTTCTCACAATCTACACACTTGTGTGACCTCTCTCCTTTGTGGATGGCCTGATGTCTAGCAAGTTCTGACTTCTGTATGAAATCTTTGCCACAGTGTAAGCACTTATGGGTTCTCCTTCCAGCATGAGTCAGCTGGTGAGAGAGAAGGTCTGAACTTCTTATGAAATTCTTCCTGCAGTTCAAGCACTTATGGGGTTTGTTTCCAGTGTGGACAGCCTGATGTCTAACAAGGTCTGATCGCTGTATGTAACTTTTGCCACAGTCCAAGCATCGGTGGGGTCTCTCTCCCGTGTGGATGGCCCGATGTTTCATGAGGTCTGACTTCCGTATGAACCCTCTTCCACAGTCCGTGCACTTATGAGGTCTCTCTCCTGAGTGGATTCTCTGATGTTTAACAAGGTCCGACCTCTGTACAAAACTTTTCTCACACTGTAAGCACTGATGGGGTCGCTCTCCTGTGTGAACCGCTAGATGTTTAGCCAGGTCAGACCTTCGTAAGAAACTTTTCTCACAGTCTACGCACTTATGTGACCTCTCTCCTTTATGGATGGCCTGGTGGTAAACCAGATCTGCCCTCCGTATGTAACTTTTCTCACACTCAGAGCATTTATAGGGTCTCTCTCCAGTGTGGATTCGCTGATGGGTAACACAAGCAGCTCTGTTTCTGAAACTTTTCCCACAGTCCAAGCACTTGCAGGGCATCTCTCCTATATGGAGGGCTTGGTGGTTAATAAGATCTGACCTCTCCCTGAAATTTTTTCCACAGTCCAGGCACTTATGTGGTCGCCCAGCTGTGTGGCTGGCCTGATGTTGGACCAGGTGTGACCTCCGTATGAAGGTTTTCCCGCACTCCAGGCACATATGGGGTCTCTCCCCTGTGTGGATTCTCTGATGCATCGCAAACGCTAATTGGTCTCTGAAAATCTTCCCGCAATACAAGCACTTAAAGAGCATCTCTGCGGTATGGAGGGCCTGATGCTTAACGAGGTCCAACCGATCTATGAAATTTTTCCCACAGTCCAAGCACTTATGGAGTCTCTCTCCCGTGTGGACGGCCTGATGAGTGATGAGTCCTGACTTCCAAATGAAACAGTTCCAGCAGGCCAGGCATCGATGGGGTTTCTCTCCTGGATGGCTTCTCCAGTGGCTACGAAGGTCTGAGTTATCCCCAAAGCTTCTCCTGGGGGCCAAGCACTGAAGGGGTTTCTCTCCAGTATGGATGGTCTGATGGGCCGCAAGGTGCGAGCTCAGAATGAACCCTTTCCCACAATGGAGGCAGTAGTAGAGTGTCTCTTTCTTTGGATTCGTGTACTGGGCTGAGGGAGTCTTGTCTCCTCCCCCACACAGAACAGAATCATCCATGTTCTTCCTCAGGTTGTTTCCCTGCAGCATCTCCGATGGGGGCTGATTTCCCGGTTCCAAGCACTGGGAAAAATCCCCTTCAGCTTGTCCCACAAAGCCCCACTGTGGTTCCGTTGCCCCAAGAACGTCCTGCTGTTCATTCGCCTCCTGCTTCTCACTCGCTTGCTCATCACCTGCTGGGAGGGAGACACAATCCAGACAGGAGTCACTGTGCTGGGGGGAAAGAGGAACAGCACCAGGGGAGAACACAACACACTGAAGTGTCACAGGCTGAGCAAATGGATTCTGCCTCCACTTCCCACCCGCACACTCACAGAGAAAGAAACTCCCGCAGCTCCCAGGGCAGGGAGAGCCTTGAGTGGTATCTGCTCACTGCACCCCGGCCCTGCGTGAGAGGAGGCAGAACTCAGGGCACTCACTCACCCCACAGTTTTGGAGATTCTCAACTTTTCCCTTTGTCCCCCATCTGGTTTCTGGGTCAGTCCTCACCTGTGCCAGCAGCTCTCAGGATCTCTCTTTCCTCCCCAGCTTGGAGATCGGACACCCACGGCTCTTCCCCTCGCTCCAGCTGGGCGATCAGCTCTGGTTTGGGAACGGGAAACCCTGCACAGGGAGGAAATCAGACCAGGTCAGGGGCCAGGGAGATGCTGAGAGATTGTCTGTCGCAAAGGACATTCCCTGAGTAGAACCTGTCCCTAGGCTGTGCTGGAGAATGGGGAACCCCAGAGGACGGGGAAAGGGGCACGGAGCCCCCTGGGGAGAGACCGATGTCTGGGGAGGGGAGGGAAACTGTGATGCCCACATTAAGACTTCCCAGGATCTGGGCATTCTGGGGCCCTGCTGTTCCCCACAAAGCTCTAGATTTAAACCCCTGCCTCTGTCTAAACCTGCAGAGCTCAGAGCCCTGCCGCTGGGGCTGCTCCCTAGGAGGGAGGTAAGTGGGGATTCTGGGTGTGAATGGCCAACAATAGAGACAGGAAGAATGAATTCTGCCCCTCTGCATGCTGGGTGGGAGGGCAGGTTTAGCACGTCCAATAGGTTTTAACACCTGTAACCCACTGGAGAGGGAACAAAGACAGAAATCACTGTCACACAGCGGCCATGCGGGATGGACCCCGTTCCTGTCCGGTCGACCTGACCGCACACACAGACCCCACAGCTTCCAATCCCCGAGGGGCCGGGACGCCCTTACCCAGCGAGGTCACCGCCTGGTAGTTCTCCTGCATGACGGCCCTGTAGAGGGCTCTCTGAGCGGGGCCCAGCAGCGCCCCCTGCCCCGGGGTGAAATACACAGCCACCTCCTCGAAGGTCACCGCCATCTGCAACGACCACAGGCCCTGCTCAGCGCCCGCAGCTCCAGCCACAGGCCCAGTACAGATGGGAAGAAAACACGGGGAGATCCAGCAAAATATAATCCCATCCCCGGCCTGTTCATAGCAGCCAGGAGGCGTCACGGGCTGGGCAGAGAGACCCTCACCCCCCTCCCCGCAGCAGAGGGACAAGGGCCGGGTCTGCTCTGACCACACACCCACCAGCCAGAGCAGGGGGTGGGATGCAGAGCTCTGAGCCACGCACAGGGACAGGATCCCCGCAGCTTCCCTTTGTGTTCACAGCCACCGCTGGCTGGGGGGCCCAGGTCACAGCCCTGGGAGTCTGCCCCCTTCTCCCAGCCCTGCCCCCAGGGGGCTGGGTCCCTGTTTGTGAAATGGGGGGATGGTCACACCCCACCCAGGGGCCTGCTCAGCAAATCAGCAGGTTTCCCACCCCCCTGTCTGCTCCCTGCATCCCAGCAGCTCCCTGACCAGCCCTTACCTGAGCTGGCTCCATCCCAACCATGGCTCTTCTACCTCCCCTGAGAAGATGGGAGGATCTGGAGTCCGGAGTAAAAGGTGGACCAGATTCCTCAACCTGACAGGGCCAGAGGAACAGGTGTCAGACGGGTCAAGTTCGTTTCCCACCCGATGCCTCCCAGGCTCTCTCCCGGCAGGGCCATGCTCTGGATTGCCCTGTGCTGAGAAAAAGGTTAGTGGGTTACCACACGGGTGGGGCCTTCAGGAAACCTAACCCACCGGGGGCTATTTTTAAACTCTCCCAGTAGGGTAGACCCCCGACTTACAAGACTTTGGCTTACACGTTTCCTGCAATAATGTAAATCAAAATTGTGAGTGGCAGGGAGCTGGGACCCAGCCATCAGCCTGGCTCCTGGCTCCCCTCCGCCAGCGCTGGTCAATTTCCTGGCTCCAGCAGTGGGGGGAGCAGCTGATGTCTGGTTCCTGCACCCCGCCACTGGTGGGAGCCAGGAAACTGACCAGGGCTGCAGCAGCTGGCTCTCAGTTCTCCACCGCTCATGGGAGCAGGGAGCCAGGATCAGGGACCTGAAGGTGGCAGGGCGAAATTTGACTTACCTGTGGTTGCTCGGGAGCGCAACCTATGCAGAAGCAAGGGGTCTACTCTGAGCAGAAAGCAGAATCAAAGGAGCTCTGGGATGGGGGCAGGTGGTTGCCCCACATTCTAGTGTCTCCCCAAAACAGCGGTGGGCACTCTGCAGCCCACTGACCCCCACCTGCCCCCTCTCCTGCAGCACTTCTGGAGCAGCACAAATTGCCGGATCGGAACCGCCTTTCCAAACGCTGCCTATCAGCTGTTCACTGTGTTCCAACTCTGGGAGGTAAGGGTGGGACTCAAGTGAGCCAGGGGCACAGAGGGGGGCCACTGGGGGAACCCCAGTAGGCCACCAGCTGCTGGAGGAGAGCCACTCCTGGGGCTCACCCACTAGTCTTGCTTGTCCATCCCTGGCCTACAGCTTCCCCCTCACCCAGCCTGGTCAGCCACTGGCTTGTCCTCTTCTCAGCTCCTCTGCCTGCTCCCTGCGGAGTCCATCAGCCCAGGGGTTGCAGGGCTGGATCCGGGCCGGGCTGGGAGCTGGGGATCCCCCTCCCCACGTACTGCTCCTGCTGCCCCCTTTCCTCGTCTCCCCCCTGCCTGGGAGCAGCAGCGCCTGCCCCACGGACGTGGGCCTTTGCTTTCATCCGGCAGATCAGCCACTGGCCCTGGCTGGGCCCATGGGGGTCACAGACACACGGGGGCCCCTCCCCGCCCAGACCTAACTCACCGGCCGGTCCCTGAAGGGGCCCTTTGGACAGCACCACCGCCCTGCCCAGCTCCAGCACCTTCCCCAGGTCTCTCCATCGCCTGCAGCCTCCGGCTCAGGGCTGGGGCTGGGCAGAGCCCGGGCCTGGTTCCGACCCTGGAGAACGCGCCCCCGAGGCTGGTACCAGAGGGGCTGTAACAAAAGTCTCTCCCCTGAGGGCTAAGAACTGCCCCCCCCCCACCTCCCACCCCCCGGCAGCAGCTACCCCGGGCCTGGGGCGGGGATCGCAGCCAGCTCGGCGGGGAGCAGCCCGGGGCCGAACCCTCCCCCTGCAGCCCGCCCGGGGGCACCGGGCACCGCTCCCGGGGCCGGGCCGGGGGCTCTTACCTTCCCCCCGAGCGCTGCCCGCCCTGGGCCAGGGGCAGGGGCAGGGGCTGGGCCGGGCAGGGCCCTGGCCAGGCTGGGGGCGCTGCCCGCCCGCCCGCCCGCCCGGGGAGCGGCTCCCGGGGAGCAGCGGGACTGGCCCTGCTGCGGCTGCGGCTGGAGGTTCCCCTCTCCCGGCTGCAGCCAGGGCTCCGGGGCCCCGCAGCAGCCCCCGCCCGCTCGCCCGCCCGGGAGGGAGGGAGCCGGGGAGCAGAGGCCCCGCAGCGGCTGCCGCTCGCTTCCTGCGGCCGGCCGGGGGCAGCCAGCGATCGCTTCCCCGCGCGGCTCCGGCCGCCCCTGGGTCCTAGCGAGGAACTCACCCTCCTCTGGGCGGGCAGCAGCCGGGCCGGGGCCGCGGCGGAGCGCAGGGCGGGTGGCTCGGAGCGGGGCCGGCGCCTCTGGCTGGGGCACAGTTTAACAATGGGGCAGGCCGAAGGAAGCCCCTCACCCCCCTCTGCGGGCCTGGGGGGGCCCCGGGCGGCAGCCCTGCAATGTCGGGGCCGGTCCCAGTGTGTTCCTCAGGCCTCCCGGCCAGGCCCTGCAGGGATACGCGGGGTTGGATCCTGGCTCTGGGGCAGGGGGGGCTGTGCCGCTGGCTGTGGGTGTCAGGGCCCTTCTGGCCAGCGACAGCCTCTGCGTCAGGGTGAGGATCCCCCTCCACGTCTGGCCTCCAACGCCTCTTTGGCTAGTGGCGTCTCCCTGTGCTGGGCCCTCCGCCCGGGGTCCCAGCTGGACAGCACCAACCCCAGCTCCCCTGGGCCTCAGCACTGCTCTGCCTCCAGCTCAGCGCCTTGGGCAGCCCCCCTCTGCCTCTGGCTGGGGCTGCTCCCTTCCCAGCCCAGCTCTGCACCCTCTGGGTGCCTCCCGCCCTGGGCAGCCCCCCTCTGCCTCTGGCTGGGGCTGCTCCCTTCCCAGCCCAGCTCTGCACCCTCTGGGTGCCTCCCGCCCTGGGCAGCCCCCCTCTGCCTCTGGCTGGGGCTGCTCCCTTCCCAGCCCAGCTCTGCACCCTCCTGGGTGCCTCCCGCCCTGGGCAGCCCCCCTCTGCCTCTGGCTGGGGCTGCTCCCTTCCCAGCCCAGCTCTGCACCCTCTGGGTGCCTCCCGCCCTGGGCAGCCCCCCTCTGCCTCTGGCTGGGGCTGCTCCCTTTCCAGCCCAGCTCTGCACCCTCTGGGTGCCTCCCGCCCTGGGCAGCCCCCCTCTGCCTCTGGCTGGGGCTGCTCCCTTCCCAGCCCAGCTCTGCACCCTCTGGGTGCCTCCCGCCCTGGGCAGCCCCCCCTCTGCCTCTGGCTGGGGCTGCTCCCTTCCCAGCCCAGCTCTGCACCCTCCTGGGTGCCTCCCGCCCTGGGCTGCCCCAGCTCACACAGAGCACAAGATCCTGGGCTTCTGCGCGGGTTCCCGTTAATTTTTTTTCCATCCACGTGCAGAATATTTCTTTTTTGCTGGGCACCGAGGCGCGTACCAACGTGCACCGCCCATAGGCATACAGGCCCTCTGCCCACCAGCCGGGCGCCATTCGAATCGCGCCTGATTGGCTGCCCAAGGCGGCTCCGCTCACCGGGAACCGTTCTCCTGACTCCCTCATGGGCCAGCCTGCCTGTCAGTCAATCTGAACTGCCCCTGGGGTCCCTCCCCTTTGACCGTCTCAGGATCTTGGATCTACCGGTCTGTCTCTACTCAGGATCTTGAGTTCTCGTTGGTTCTTCCCCTCTCTTTTGCGACTGGGCGGGCCAAGCATAGGAACTCTTATTTCCGCTTCCTGGACAGGGACCCGATGTTTTTTTCTCTTCTTTTTTTTTTTTTAGGGCAAATTCTCCCCTATGTTAATCTGCCGTTTAGGGGGCTGGAGAAGAGATGGGGCGGGCTCCTCAAACATCGGAATAATAAAGACCTGCCTGGGCAGGCTGGAGAACAGATGGGGCGGGCTCTTGAAACAGCATCATAAAGAACTGTCTGAGATGGTTGGAGAACAGGTGGGGCGGGCTCTAGAAACAGCAGGATAAAGAACTGCCTAGGCAGGCCGGAGTTGGGTGGGCTCTGCCGCATGAATCTGCTGTTTAAAGCGCTGTCTGCAGATTCTGGCTAAGGTGGTAGGGCAGGATCTCGAAAGAGCAGGAACTCCCTCTTCAGAGACTGCCTCCACTCTGCCACTGACCCTAGCTGCAGTTGTGTCTTATGTTTAGGTTGCCACTTCTCTGATTGTGTTTGCCAGCTGCTGCTTCTCCTGCTTCCCTGGACACACATGGTACTAACCTGCCTCTCTCAGAGGCTCTGAAGTTCTATCCTCTTCCAGGCAGATGAAGCAGAACCCTGAAATACACTCAAGTTGCATAAATCTCGGATTAACACGACTCTGAGTGGCCGGGAGAGACCGTGGGGAACATCTGGTCCAAGACCTCAGGGCTGGTCCGTGTCCCCACTCCAGCCCCATTGACAGCAGCTGGGAAACTGACCAGGGCAGAAGCCTGGATCAGTTTCCGGGCTCCTGTAAAGAGGGGGGAGCTGGGAGCTAGCTGTGAAAAGGGGTGGGGTGGGCTCTTGAAACAGCGAGATAAAGAACTGCATGGGCCGACTGGAGGAGTCGCCGCGCAGGGTCTACAGCACAAATCTGCTGGTTAAAGCACTTCTTGGAGACGCTACCGAGGGTGGTAGGGCAAGATCTTGAAACAGCAGAGACCTACTTTGCCTCCACCCTGTCAGTGATGTTAGCTGCAGTTCTCATGTGGGCCCCCTCTGTACCCCGCTCCCATGTGCCTCTCAATGCATTCCCAGCTCCGCACTACTCACAGGACACAGGAAACTGTCCATCACTGCTCAGTTTCCCGGCTCCCCTGAGTAATGTGAAATGACTTACAAAGGAATGCAACCTTCACCTAAGTCAGGGATGGGAAGAGATGGTGGGACGGTGCTGTTTTCCTCTCCCCCCTTCATTCAGAAGAGTCATTTACAAGGCTTGATTTTAAACACAGTAAGATCCTGAGTCCTTCCCTTGTCTCTAGTGACACACAATTCTGTTGGGACAACCGGCGTCCCACAGATTTTAGCATCGGACAAGCAGTTTTCCTTCACTTCTGCAATTCACAGGCATGCTAGAGACAGTCTCTGCTGCTTGATTGCATCTGTTCTTGCTCCTTTTATAAGCACCAGCCTCATCTTATTTCATAGCTTGTCCTCTGAATGGGGTACCATCCCTCCTGTTTTAATGGGGACAATTCCCTATTTAAGCTGTCCCACCACAGGCAAATTGTCCCTCCTGTTCCCTGCCACTCGGTGTTTTGCAGCAGCAGCAGCAGCAGCTTCTGCTGCTGGGGAGCCCCACTGCAAGGCAGCTACCCCATTCCCCAGCACCCCATGGCCACAGCCCACACTGCTGGCGAGCTCTGCCAGGGAGCAGCTGCCTCATTCCCTGGCGCCCCATCCCTAGGGAAGGCAGCTCCTGTTCCTCTCCACACTGGGAGGCTGCACAGCCCCTATTCTCAGCAGCCCCCAGCCAGAAGGTTGCAGACCCTCCGAACCCCTGCTCCCCCATTGGGAGGCTGCGGAGCTCCCATCCCTCACCCTGGGGCAGCAGCCCCCATTTCTGAGGAGCCCTGACATGGGACAGCACCCCCACCTACCTCCAAGGCTGGTGGCCCATATTTGCCATGAGGCAATGTGATCACCCTAACACCCCCACAACTACGTCTGTGAGTGGCCCACAGGTTAAGCACAAACCCACGGAAATCAGACCTTATTGAGCCCCGGGTTTTCACTCTGTGGCTTTGAAAAGTCCCGTTTGCACGTTTATTTATATTTTTCACAGCCTCCGAGCCAGGGACTTGGGTTGCACGGTGGTAATATTTCCAAACCAGCCTCTCTATCACTTACGCCAGTACCTCTGCTGTCCTGTCTCTGCTCCTGAGCTCCCAGCCCTGCCCCACAGCCTGCCCCCAACTTCCCCTCCCCGCACGCCTTCTTCCCCCAGGCTCTACAACACATTCACACCTCTTCCCCACTCCTCTGCCCGGGTGAGAAGGGACTATCACAAAGAGAGAAAAACCCACAGTCCAGGGTGGGCAATAAAACGCTTTCACGTTCGTAAAATGAAATCGCAGACTCCAAGGTCCGAAAAAATCAATGTACCCGTTTTCTTCTGAAGCCACTAACTTGGCTTCACTTCTCACTGTGTCATTTGATTACAATAGTAGCAGGAAGTGTAGCACCATTATCATAAAAGAAAGACGGACCAATCTCCTTTACAAATGACCTCGATGAACCCAGGAAAAGCCAGGAATCCATTTTACCAATAGATGAGAACAGGGCTCCAAGATCTGAAAGGTCCAACTGAGGTTTGAGGTTCATAGGAATTTCCCTGGCCCTTCCCAGATCTGGGAAACTTCATTCTCCAGCTCGTCTGAGTTTGAGTTAGGATCACAGACCTCAAAACTAACAAGAAGTTCTGCGGCACCTTATAGACTGACAGATTTTTTTGGAGCTTAAGCTTTCGTGGGCCTAATCACTCTTAAAAGCTCTCATAATGCCCTGATCCATGGGCTGGATCAAGGATGGCATGGTCAGTGGCAGGAACAGCACCTTAATGTTCTCACTGAGGTCGCTAAGGCTTAGGTAGCGTCCTGGTGCATTACCAAGAAGCACTAGAGTTTTGAAAGGCAGATTTTGCCCGTTACAATAAGCCCTCAATTCCAAATTCAGCACACTGGCAACATATTCTTCAAATTCTCCCCCATGCACAAACAGCTGTTCCTTTCAATAACCCTTACATGCCCTTGGGTTTGCAGAATGATCAACCATCAACGGTTTCAGCTTGAAGTCCCCAGCTGCATTTGCCCCAAGCAGCAGGGTGTAGGGCCCCTTTGCAGCCTTGAACCCTGGGGTGGTTTTCTCTTCAGTTGATATAGAACAGGATAGAAGGAAATGCATCTGCAGGACTTTTACCAGCAGCAGCTGCTTCGCCACTCACTTTGAGGCCATGAAATCCGTGGCGTGCTTTACATCTCTCAAACCATCCGGCACTTGCCTTAAATTCTTTGACTTTGGGACGATCACATTTCACCAAGTCACAAATGCCGCGGGCCTTTGCTTGAAGAGTGGCATGTTTTCCTGATGTCGATGCTCAAGCCATGTTGTCGACGGATGTTCCATTCTCTCCAGGACAGCTGACCAATTTAGCGTTGCACAGGCAGCCGATAAACATGCAGCACTTCTGCAAGACTCCTTAACGTTCTCCACGTTGTCCTGAATTGGCTGGAGGGTTGATTCACTGAGCCCAGTAACGCCCTGAACATCCGTTGTCTTTTCGCCTCTTTGGTAGCGCTTCGCAGCTTCAAGTTTTTTCTCCAAAGTTATAGATTTTCTTTTCTTTTTGGAGGCCGAAGCAGGTGGACAATCCCCCTGTGGATTAGATGCACACGTGGTTTACAGTCACTAGTTAAGGAACGCTAAAACAAGAGCTTTAAGGATGCTGCAGTCCACAATGGTGGGCTGTGCAATTTTTGCAAAAAAAGAGGAGTCGGCTGTCCCCACCCCTTTCTTCCTCCTGCAGGGTTCCAGGGTAGGGTAGCCAGCAGGGCCATGCCACAGAGAGCCCTGCCCCTCGTTGTCTCCACAAGGCTGGAGAGGCTGCGCCCCAGCCAGCTCCAAGCTTTACTGATGCCAGGGTTCCCAGCCCTGGCAGCTCTCTGGGGATGGAGCTGCCACTGGGGTCCTCCTCGACTTGCATTAAAATGAGAGACGTGCAAGTCGAACTGGCATATCTCTGGGGTCTGCTGGATTTCTCTCTCTGCTTCCCTGACTGCTCACCTGTGTAGGAGCCTCTCTGGTGCTCCCTCTCCTTCTCAGCCTGGCGATCGGATGCCCGTGGCTCTTCCCCTCGCTCCAGCCGGGCAATCAGCTCCGGTTTGGGAATGGGGAACCCTGCGCGGGGGGTAATCAGGCAAGGTCGGTGTCATAAAGCGCCCCCAGGCTCTACCTCCAACATCTGCAGCCAGCAGGGAGAACAGATGGGTGATCAGTGACAGAGACACAGCATGGAACGGACTTGTCAGCACAGGAACCAGAAGCTGTCAGTACAATCCAGCTTGGGGCGAGGGGCCCAGAGAGGGTCAGAGCTGGGGCCCTGGTCCCCCTTCCTCCCTCTCCGGCTTAAACCAGCCAGGCCCCTCCTCCCGCCTTTGTCCTGTTTCCCAGGAAAGAAAGGCGTCACCTGGTTGCCTAGGTTACAAAGAACCTGGTGCCCCATTACCTACGCGGGAGAAGTCATCGCCCTGAAACTCCCCTCACCTCTACGCACTGACGCTGTGGCTAGGGAAACTGAGGCACGCACCCGGGGTTACTGCCGGACAGCAGGAAACGCATGCAACCGAACCGGGGGGGAAAAATCCTCACACCTCCCACTTTGGGGCACCAGGCCTGAGACGTCAGGCAACCCCCGTGTGAAGGAGAAATAACACAGGCAGGGCCACACCCCGCATCTGAGTCTGGGAAAGCTGGAGCCATGGGGATGAATTGACAACTCCATTAGGTTTCTGTCTCCTGGGGGAATGGGGACGGGAGTCCCTCACGCTGGCCCAGGGGATCACAGGCCCACAATCCAGCTGGCCAGGGAGGGATGCAACTAGGCTCAGACATGCAGAACCCCGCAGCTGCTAGTCCCCGAGGGGCCAGGACGCCCTTACCCAGCGAGGTCACCGCCTGGTAGTTCTCCTGCATGACGGCCCTGTAGAGGGCTCTCTGAGCGGGGCCCAGCAGCGCCCCCTGCCCCGGGGTGAAATACACAGCCACCTCCTCGAAGCTCACCGCCATCTGCAACGACCACAGGCCCCCGCTCAGCGCCGCTGCCCCGGCCCCCGGCCACACACGAACCACCGGGAGCGCCCGGGAAGGAGAATCCCGGCCCGGCCCGGCCCGTTCCCAGCAGCCGGGGGGCGTCAGGGGTCGGGCAGAGAGACCCTCGCCCCCCTCCCCGCAGCAGAGGGGCCGGGCCGGGTCCGCTCGCTGGCGGCCGGGCGCAGGGGGGCGGCGCGGGGCCAGCGGAGCTCCCGGGGCAGCAGCCTCCGCTCCCCGCAGCGCGGCCCGGGGCCGGGGCCACAAACAGCGCGTGCGGCTGCCGGGCCCGGGGCGGGGATCGCAGCCAGCCCGGCGGGGACCACCCGGGGCCGAACCCTCCCCCTGCAGCCCGCCCGGGGGCACCGGGCACCGCTCCCGGGGCTGGGCCGGGCCGGGGGCTCTTACCTTCCCCCCGAGCGCTGCCCGCCCTGGGCCAGGGCCAGGGCCAGGGCCAGGGGCAGGGGCAGGGGCTGGGCCGGGCAGGGCCCTGGCCAGGCTGGGGGCAGGGCCCTGGCCAGGCTGGGGGCGCTGCCCGCCCGCCCGCCCACCCGGGGAGCGGCTCCCGGGGAGCAGCGGGACTGGCCCGGCTGCGGCTGCGGCTGCGGCTGGAGGTTCCCCTCTCCCGGCTGCAGCCAGGGCTCCGGGGCCCCGCAGCAGCCCCCGCCCGCCCGGGAGGGAGGGAGCCGGGGAGCAGAGGCCCCGCAGCGGCTGCCGCTCGCTTCCTGCGGCCGGCCGGGGGCAGCCAGCGATCGCTTCCCCCCGCGGCTCCGGCCGCCCCTGGGTCCTAGCGGGGAACTTACCCTCCTCCGGGCGGGCAGCGCCGCGCTGGGGCCGGGGGGAGCAGCCGGGCCGGGGCCGGGGCCGCGCAGGGTGGGTGGCTCGGAGCGGGGCCAGCGCCTCCGGCTGGGGGCAGCTCGGACACTGTCAGACACCCCCGGGGCTGGACTGAAGAGCACTGAACACACACAGGTGCGCTGAGTCCCTCGCTCAGTTTCACAGCAGAGCCGGGGCCGGAGCCGGGGCCTGCAACCTGCTGCTCTCTGAGGACTTCCGCGTGGCTCCGGCACCACAATTCCTCTTCCTCATCAGCCAGGGGCTCCGCGCCCCTCGGTGTCCGACGCCTCCCCCGCGCTTTCCCTCCATCTTTCCTTGCCCAGTGCGGAGGGGCCCAGTTTCTGTAGACCATCTCCCCCTTCTCCGGGGGCTCTGCCTCTCCTATCCCGACCGGCCCCCACGCCGAAGCCCAGGGGCTTCATTTTTCCTTCGTGGTTCCTTCCGCAGACGCGCCCGAGCAGCTTCCCTTAACTTCCCCTGTGTCACCTTCCGCAGCAGTGAGAGGTGGCCCTGCTCGTCTGTCTTCCGACGACGCAGCACTTTGCAGACGAACAAAATGATGTCTTTGGTGACGAGCTTGCGTGGGACAGACCCACTTCTGCAGCAGGTTCTCTTTCGGCTGGAGCGTCCTCTATAATGCCTTGTTGGTGACCTGCGTGGGTCCCATTCTCAGGATCTTTCTCTAACATCTCTCGAACACCCTTAGCCTTCTCCTCCAGTGGTTCATTATCACCCGAGGTTGTTATTACCCTCCTGCTTATTTTCAATGAACAGTGACAGTCTAAAGGCCCCACACTGAGCCCAGCTCCTACCTAAATAGCAAATTATTATATTATCTCCAAAGGTTGGATAACTCCCCCTTTAATATGTGCAGCGCATTATGGGATATAACACTAGAGCTAACCTTGTTATCCCCACCCTTGCTCTGGCTTATTTATACCTGGCCCTGCAGATTTCCAAGACCAGCATCTGATGAAGCGAGTCTGTGCTCACGAAAGCTCCCACTCAAAACTTTGCTGTTAGTCTATAAGGTGCCACAGGACCCTTCGTTGCTGTTACAGATCCAGACTAACACGGCTGCCCCTCCGATACTTAACACTGGATCTGTGTTTTGATCAGGTTGCTAACAAAGTCGTGATTCTGAAAAGGAAAAAGAAGCTTGAGGGGCTCCTGCTGGGAAGGGCAACTCGCATTTTAAGAAAGAGAACAGAAGTCAAATGGGAAGTAAAACTGATGTCATTAAAGGGGGTTCAGGAGTGAAGTCAGGAAGAAAATGGTACAAACACATGAAGTGTGAGGAAATAGACTATGTTACAATTTTGTGACCGCCCTGTAGTAAACACGTCTCACATTACAAATCAGCGTATGGGCGCTGTTCTTAAAAGAGGGGTTACAAAAAGTACGGTTTGACATTATTTACTCAGGACCGTCTCATATTCACATGCGTGGCAGCTCTTGGATTATTGCCTTTACCAAATTTTACCAACATTTTATCAAAAAGTACAGTTTGCTGTTATTGAAGAAGGACGGTCTCGAATTCACACGCACGGCGGCTCTTGGATCATTGAGTCCCTTTACCAAATTTTACCAGAATTTTACCAGAAAGCACAGTTTCATGTTAATTTATTAAGGACTGTCTTGTATTCCCATACCTTGCCACTCTGGATCACTGGGTTTTGTTCTAAACTTGAAAAGAAAGGCTCTTCTAGTTGCTGACCCCTGGGCTAGAAAATTGCAAAAAAGCTTTTTTGGAATCATTTCATCACAGAGTCCTACGTCCAAACGTTCAATAGCCTGGGTGCATGCGAAGGCTCCAGCTGCAACTGGAGACAAGTCAAACTTCCCCTTCCCCTCCCCAAGAAAGCGTAAGCAGCTCTGAGAGGAAATGAGAAGGACCCCTGCAATATTTCTGCTATTTTTTTCCCTGCGCATGTGCAGAATAATTTTTTTCCACGCACAAAGACAGGCAAATGTGAACCACCTCTGGGCGCAGATGCTGGCAGCTGGGGGCGTGGTGCTCTCAGCTGGGCAGCATTTGAGTTTCTCCCCGACAGCTGCCCAAGTGCATGGTTTACAGCAGGCGTGTCCAACCTGCGGCCCGCGGGCCTCATGTGGCCCTGGACAGCTAGTAATGCGGCCCCACAAGATCGTAAACTTTTAACATTATTATGTGATTTATATACATTAACTATATTATATATTTTATATGCGGCCCAAGACAATTCCTCTTCACTCAATGCGGCCCAGGCAAGCCAAAAGGTTGGACACCCATGGTTTACAGGGAACGCTGACCCCAGAGTGTTTAATATGGCTTTCTGAATCCCCTAACCCACACGCCAACTTGGATGAGTAGGCTCTCAAAGTTCATTTCCATTTCCCTTGACGTGAGACAACTCTCCATCAAGCTGGTCATAGACACTCACACAGACATTATTATACTTCAACTAAACTTTAATATCTCCTTTTTGTCTCTGAAATAACAGAATACTGCCCTGGGCAGGTACCATTAAGTTACTCTGTTCATCTCGAACAAGATGCAGCTCCTCACTGCTGTTTCTCCCCCAAAACTTAAATAATTCAATATAATGTTTGAAAGCTCTCTCCATGGAACGGCCCTGGCAACTGTTTGCAAACTGGCTTAATCTCTCTCACGCGGTGCGTCTTCTCCACCCTCGACAGGGCAGGGCTTGCTCCACCGGGGGTTGGTTGATTGAGTCTGGGAGAGAAAGGACACACTGATGGCTCGTGGGTCTCCTCTCAGCTCTGCTAACGCCAGCAGAACGAGAGCCCCGCCTGTCGACACACTGCAGTGAAGACACCAAGGTAAAGTAGCTCTAAGTACGTTCACCACAGTGACGCTTCACATGCAGCTGAAGTTGAGTAAGGTGGATCAGTCTCTCCCCACAGCATAGACCTGCCCTGAAGACTGAATCTCGGTCAACTAGTACGAAACTCACGTAAGCCTTCCTGGCTCTGTGTCACTAAAGCTTAAATCTTGTGCGGTCTCCCGTGTTTAGTGAAGTGTGGTCTGTGTGTAGAACGTTCCCCACCACCCAAGCACCTACGGGGTCTCTCCCGTGGGAATTCTCTGATGGCTGCTCTGTTGGTGAAACCTCTTCTCACGCTCCTAGCACTTTTTGGACTTCTCTCTTGCATGGACGGCCTGATGCTTAACCAGGTCCGACCTGCGTATGAAACTTTTTTCACAGTCTGAGCACTTATGGGGTCTCTCTCCTGTGTGGATTTTCTGATGCTGAACAAGGCTTGATCTGTACACAAAAGTTTTCCCACAGTCCGAGCACTTATAGGGCCTCTCGCCTGTGTGGATGGCCTGATGTATAACCAGGTCTGCCCTCCGTCTGAAACTTTTTTCACAGTCTAAGCACTTATGGGGTCTCTCCCCTGTGTGAACTGCCTGATGTATAACCAAGTCTGCCCTCCGTATGAAGCTTTTATCACAGTCCAAGCACTTATGGGGTCTCTGTCCCGTATGGAGAGCCTGATGTCTAATGAGGTCTGACTTCCACCTGAAACTTTTCCCACAGTCTGAGCACTGATGGGGTCTCTCTCCTGTGTGAACTGCCTGATGTTGAACAAGGTTTGATCTCTGTACAAAACTTTTCCCACAGTCCAAGCACTTATGGGGTCTCTCGCCTGTGTGCGCGGCCTGATGTACAACCAGGTCAGCCCGCCGTATGAAACTTTTTTCACAGTCTGAACACTTATGGGGTCTCTCTCCTGTGTGCAGCGCCTGATGTCTAACAAGGTCTGACTTCCATGAGAAATGTTTGCCACATTCTAGGCACGTATGAGGTCTCTCCCCAGTGTGAACTGCCCGATGTTGGACGAGGTTCGATCTGTGTAAAAAAGTTTTCCCACAGTCCAAACACTTATGGGGCCGCACTCCTGCGTGGAGAGCCTGATGGATAACAAGGTCGGCCCGCCGTATGAAACTTTTTTCACAGTCAAAGCACTTATGAGGTCTCTTGCCTGTGTGGACTGCCTGATGTTGAACCAGATTTGATCTCTCTCTGAAACTTTTTAAACAGTACAAGCACTTGTGGGGTTTCTCTCCAGTGTGGACCCTCAGATGTGCTATAAGGGCAGACTTCCACCTGAAACTTTTCCCACAGGCCAGGCATTTCTGAGGTTTCTCTCTGGTCGGAATTTGGGGATCTGCACGAAGGCGAGAGTCCCCAGTGAAACTTTTCCCACACTCGAGGTACGGATAGTCTCTTTCTCCCCTGAGACTCCCAGAATGCTGAGTGAGTTGTGAGCTACTGTTAAGCCTTTCCCCACAGCCCAAGCCCTTATGGGGACCTTCCTTCGTATGGATCCGCTGATGTCTTAAAAAGGTGGTCTTCCAAGGGAAGGTTTTCCCACACTTGAGGCATTTATAGGGTCTCTCTCCTGTGTGGATTCGCCGATGGTTAGAAAGCCCCGCACTGTCACTGAAGCTTTTCCCACAGGCCAAACAGATATAGCATCTATGTCGTGTGTGCACTGCCAGGTGTTTTATAAGGTATGAACTTAGCTTGAAGGTTTTCCCACACTCCAAACATTTGTAAGATCTCTCGCCCGTGTGGACGGCCTGGTGCGTAACAAGGCCTGATCTGGTGGTGAAACCCTTCCCACAATCTAAGCACTTGTGGGGTCTCTCACCCGTGTGGACGGCCCGATGTCTAGCGAGGTGCGAGCTCTGGATGAAACATTTTCCGCAATCCAAGCACTTGTGGCGTCGCTCGCCGGTGTGGATGGCCCGGTGCTTTGTGAGATCGGACCTCCCTTTGAAACTTTTCCCACAATCCAAGCACTTGTGGCGTCGCTCGCCGGTGTGGATGGCCTGGTGCTTTGTGAGATCGGACCTCCCTTTGAAACTTTTCCCGCAGTCCGAGCACTTGTGGCCTCTCTCTCCCGTGTGACGCGTCCCAGGGGAATTTACAGCTGCCACCTGGTCCAAACAGTTCCTGCACTCGAGGTGCTGAATTGATCTCTCCCCCATGTGGTCTTTCCAATGGCTTTTATAGTCTGAACTGTTTATGATGCTCTCCCCATAGTCCAAGCACCGAAGGAGTTTCTCTCTAGTAAGGACCGGTTGAGGTGTTCCCAGGTGTGATCTCAGAATGAATCCTTTCCCACACGGGAGGCCGTGGTAGGGTTCCCCTTCCCCAGGACTTGTCTGCTGGGCTGTGGGATCCTTCTCTCTCCCCCCCCAGAGAACAGATCCATCCACTTTCTTCCTCTGGTGGTTTTCCAGCAGCATCTCTGACCTGAGCCAAGTTCCCCAGTCTGCTCCCTCTTCCCAGCACTGGGAAAAATCCCCTTCCGCTCTTCCCAACAAGGTCGCCCCTGGTTCCACTCGTCCCAGGATGTGCTGCTGTTCATTCCCTTCTTCCTCACTCACTGTCTCATCACCTGCTGGGAGACAGACAATCTTGTCAGGGTCATCGCGCTGAGGGGAAAGAGGAAACCCAACACACAGATGTTGCGAAGATGGAGCAGTCGGATTCTGCTTCCACTTCCCAGCCAAACACTCAGAGAGAAAGAGAATTGGGAAGGGAACTCCTGCAGTTCACAGGGCAGTGAGAGCTGGAGGAGCATCTGCTGATTACTGCACCGGGTGAGAGGAGGCGGAACTCAGGACACTCACTCACCCAACTTTTCCCTTCATTGCCCAGATGGTTTCTGGGTCAGTCCTCACCTGTGCTGGCGCCTCCCGGGATCTCTCTTTCCTCCCCGGCCTGGAGATCGGACACCCACGGCTCTTCCCCTCGCTCCAGCCGGGTGATCAGCTCCGGTTTGGGAATGGGGAACCCTGCGCAGGGGGGGAAATCAGAGCAGATCAGGGAGGGGCAAGAGAGTGTCTGTCACAAAGGACATTCCCTGAGTGGAACCTGTTCCTGGGCTGCGCTGGGGAACGGGGAACCCAAGAGGATGGGGACAGGTCACTGGACCCCTGAGAAGAGGCCGACGTTTGGGCAGGGGAATTGTTACACTCGCTTTAGGAGTTTCAAGGATCTGTGCAGTCTGGAGGCCTTTCTAATACCCACCCGTCTCTGGAGTTAAACCCCGGCCAATCTCTAAACCGGCAGAGCACAAAGCCCTGCCGGTGGCTGGAGCTAGTCTCAAGGAGGCAGGAGGAGAGAGATTCTGTGCGCGAATGAGAAGCAACACAGACAGGAGAACACGTGGCTACTCCCTGCTGGACAATGGGAAGGATGGGAACCAGCTGGGACGTCCGTTAGGCGTTGCCACCCAGGTCTCACTGGAGGGGGCATGGAGATAGAATCACTCGCAAAAGGCGGCCGTGCGCCATGGAACCCGTTCCCCTCCAGCGAACCGAACCGAGCAGAGAGAGCGCTGCAGATCTCACAGCTTCTAATCCCCGAGGGGCCGGGGCGCCCTTACCCAGCGAGGTCACCGCCTGGTAGTTCTCCTGCATGACGGCCCTGTAGAGGGCTCTCTGAGCGGGGCCCAGCAGCGCCCCCTGCCCCGGGGTGAAATACACAGCCACCTCCTCGAAGCTCACCGCCATCTGCAACGACCACAGGCCCCCGCTCAGCGCCGCTGCCCCGGCCCCCATCCTGCTGTCCAGGCGGGAGGAGGGCCAGAAAAGCAGAGCCCTGCCCCCTCCTTTGCACAGGGCCTGTTTCCTATTAGAGAAATGGGGCATCACACCCACCACCCATGGCCCTGTTCAGAAAAATCAGCAGAATTGTCACCCCGTCTCCTCCTGGCCTCTCCCTCCCCTGCCCAGGCCCTACCTGAGCTGGCTCCATCCCGGCCCCTTGCTCCTGATCTTCCAGGTGGCAAGGAAGTCCAGGTGGGTTGTCTCAGCTTAGACAGGGGGTGACACAGAAGGGGCTTGAGTCCCTGTTGCAGCCGGATGCCCCCCCCGCAGGGACAATCGCTTTGCAAACAGCCACGCTGGTCTCCGCCACGCTGGGGAGAAAACCAGCTCATTTACTAAAGCCCGATGACGGGATTCCCCAGGTACACCGGGCTCCGTAGCAGCTTCCCCCTCCGATCACCCTTGAGCCTAGGGAGATGGGGGTTGCTGCATCATCCCCTGAGCAGGGAGAGACACACCCCTGCGCCCTCCACTCCCCCCAGCCAGAACCGGAGCCCTCTGGAGTACCAGCTACTGCCGGAGCCTCTGCCCTGCCCTGCAGCCCCCAGGGACAGGCTGGCAGAGGCTGCTCCCATTGGCCCGTCTACACTGCCCCCCAGCCAGAACTGGTGTGACTCCGGTGTGGGGAGAGCTGAATCTCGCCCGGCCATGGGAGCAGGGCCCTGGGCAGCCCCAGCACTCAGGACACAGACCCCAGAGCTGCCTTTATGCCACTCTGGGTAGTGTGGGGGGTGGGGGGGGATGGAGGGTAAGGGGGGAAGGAGATGGAGATTTGCCTTGTAGTGTCTGAGCCCTGGGGGGCCAGTCCCCCGCCCCCACCTCTGCTGGTCTGACAAGTTAGAGGGCAATATCCCCCCTGGCTGCAGAGTGGGGAGGGGCAGCCCCTGCCCCATGGGCGGCCCTTGTGCCTCCACAGCCTCTCCCTCCCAGACCCCACCCCGCCCCACATCCCTCCCTCCCACAGCCTCTAAGTCCAGCCCTGCCCCCATGATCCCCCAACATCCCCCCCAGCCCAGGCAGACCCCTGCACCTCGTCACCCCCCTCCTGCCCCCCAACGAATCCCTCCGCCCCGGGGCGGGGATCGCAGCCAGCTCGGCGGGGAGCAGCCCGGGGCCGAACCCTCCCCCTGCAGCCCGCCCGCCCGGGGGCACCGGGCACCGCTCCCGGGGCTGGGCCGGGGGCTCTTACCTTCCCCCCGAGCGCTGCCCGCCCTGGGCCAGGGGCTGGGGCTGGGGCTGGGCCCTGGCCAGGCTGGGGGCGCTGCCCGCCCGGGGAGCGGCTCCCGGGGAGCAGCGGGACTGGCCCGGCTGCGGCTGGAGATTCCCCTCTCCCGGCTGCAGCCAGGGCTCCGGGGCCCCGCAGCAGCCCCCGCCCGCCCGGGAGGGAGGGAGCCGGGGAGCAGAGGCCCCGCAGCGGCT